>NC_056741.1:575525299-575890299 GCF_019279795.1 Protopterus annectens | reverse complement strand
TTGGGAGGAAATGAGGTATGGGTAGAGAGGGGCTTAAGATGTTTATGCAAGTTTAACTGGGTAAGGAATCACATGTTGGCATGGACATGCTAAGTGCAGGGTCACATCCATGACGACCTGAGATAGGCTGGTGATCAGGTAGGCCTTTGGATGATTTATAGGAATGGAAGTTTTTTTTGTCTTCTCTTCTCTGTGTGTTGATGTGATGGGACTTCAGTAGTGTAGCTGAGTAGGGGATTAAATTTAATTTCAAACTAGTTGCTGTCCTTGGTAGGTTAAATAATGAGGGGAGTGGGTCCAGTATATTGGTGTGCATTGGAACGTTTGTACCATGAGAGCCTTCATTGTAGTTTCATTTTCACTTTCCTTTGCCTTTCCCAGTTAGCTCACTTAAGATGATTAGTTGCTTATTTCTGAGAGTGGGAAGGTAGTATCGATGGTGGTTAAATTCAGTTATTAATGCAGTTATGGTATTGCATTACAGTGCTTGCTTCCCGGTAGAAGCGTCTGCTGGAGCTATGGACTTTTCATTTCTGGTCTGAGTGGGCTGTTTTGTGGCTGTTTCTTTTAAGTGACATCCATGGTGAGAAAAGTTTGGTTCGCCCTGGTGTTTCTGTGGTTGTGTTGTTTCAACTTTAATGTTGCTTGGGTCCATAGGGAGGCTTGGTTCAAAAAAAAAAAAAAAGTTCTTGAGTCAGATGTTACCAGAAAAGAGAGTCCTAGGCCACTATTATGCTATTGCGTGGGACGACAGCTGATTTATGTCTTGCCTGAAGCCATTGCGGCATTGCTGATAGTAACTTCACAGGCTGTGAGGTGCCCATGATAACTGCTGTTTCCACCCATGTGTGGTGGGGGGAGGGTGCTGGGTGTAACCTTTACAGTGACATATAGTACGAACTGCATTTACTTCGGTTCATTAACAGGGAGGTGACCGGTTCCCACATTTTATTACTGGATAATGTGCCCTATCATATTTGTTGTCAAGCTGCAGGGATCTTAGGTTTCGACAGTGCATAATTTCGCAGAATGTCCAGATTTGTGCCTCAGATTTGGACCATTTCTCATAAAATTGTGGTTTTCTGGCAATTACTGGCAAAGCATCAAAAGCTAAAGTTGGGAAATAATGACAGATGTTGGAGTTCAGTTTTCTTATCTTGTCAGCTAATGTATTGCTGCCCCTTGCCATTGGCAATGCAAGTGACTGTTTTTCACTGACTGGGGCATCAGATGTGTAAATGGAATGCTCATTTAAGATTTAACGACCATATAGGGGGAAGGGGAGGTTTGACAGTTCATGACAACTTCTGACACTTAATAATTCCTCTTTCACTGAGATGTTAGCTGAAAGTTAGTGCTTATCATTTTAAAGAGGATATTTGAACTGGGCGATGGCACCCTTTCAATCACTTTAAATAAATAAATAAATAAATAAATAAATAAATAAATAAATACACTTACAGGTTTACTGTACAGTTCATGAAGGGAAACTTTGTGAGGGCTCATTCTGAATAGAAATCTCATTGCTGTATGTGGGCTGGGACTGTGTGAGCATTGTAGGCTGTTTCATGTTTACAGTCCATCTTCCTGTCATGGTGGTTTGGCAATTAGTTAGGAAATCATCGGGGGTAATTTCATTGCTAATTTATAGGAGCAAGGCCGGGATGTAGCCCTGGATGTTTTTTTTTTTTTGAGGCAGTTCAGTGCTTTGAAGTCTAAGGTTAGGATGGTTCTTGGAAAGTGCGTGTGCTGGTGATAAATTTTTGGTACATTTCGTTGACTCTAAGTTAGGGCATGCTTTTATGACTAATTGAGACTGTTTATACCAAGGCTGCCTGCATGTGGGTGGTTTTACATATTCCATTTTCATAGATTCAAGCTGCATCCCTCTAGGGTGGTCCATTGTTGAGAGTGGTTTTAGTTGATCGGCAGGGGTTGGGTAGTACTTTCCATGCGTTTGGAGGCACCTGCAGGTAATGACTGTACAATGGGTATATGCAGTGGATCGTTAATGCATGTTTCACTGTTTGGGTTACCTGTTTGATAAAATTACATAATTGGACATAAATAATACAACAGGGGAGAAGGGATAGCTGAATGTAAAGGGGGAGTCAGCCAAGAGGGTAAAATGTAATCATAGTGTAGTATGAGACCACTGGGTATCACTTCTGTGGTTACTATCACCTTCAACTAAAAAACCCATAGGATGGTTTAAAGTTGGTGTTTTATGTATAGCATACATCTTTTGATCAAATAGTGTCCGTTCTGTTCGCCATTGATGGCATTTAGAATGTTAACATGGAATGTGTAATGGATTTTGTAGTGGAACTTCGGGGAACCTTACCTTTATCTATGAGACTCATAGGACAGTTACCATGAGTAGTTTAATCATAGGATAAATCTGTTGATGCAGTGGTTCTGTCTGAACATAAATTGTTATGACTTACATGAGGACCATTTCTCAGGATATGGCACGCTTTAGAGGCAAGGGTAGGTTATGGAGGTAATTCACTCGTTTTAGGCATCTTAACTGGGGGTGCTCTGCATACCTCTCAGCTGTACAGATTTTCACAGAATGTCCAGATTTTTGCCTCATATTTGCCTCATATTTTTGGTCCATTTTTCATAAAACTGTTATTTTCTGGCAAATTAGTAGCAAATCATTAAAGACTGAAGTTAGAAAATAATGAAAGGCATTTGAGTTTCAGCCTTCATACCTTTCAGAAAATTCATGCTAGTGCGAAGGCTGTTATTCTGTCATCTTTCTAAGTTTGTTAGAGCAATATTTAAAAAGTGTCCCTATTTGTAGTCCTTTGTCCCACTTTTATTAATGGCTTTGTCCAGATTTCTTGCTCTAAGATGGTGAGTGCTATGGTGCTCTGTCCATGGCGTTAGAGATGCATAGTATAAAGCAGAGCTGAGGCAAGCTGGCTAAGTGTAGTGGCTGTACACTTTATGAACAGAGTTGCTCCTGGTGGCACTTAATGTTATTAAGAAGTTTGGTTAGGTGGGTGTAGAGGATTTACAGTTTTCTTCTCTTTTTCAGGTGGAAGTGCAGAGTGAACACCAGTTGGTGACTTGAAGGAAGTGGGTATGGAAGGTGTAGGTGCCTGTTGCAGTGCATGTTCTGGTCACTAGAATGGTGCAAAGGAGTCTGAAGGGAGGAGTGTCAAGTGAGAAAAAGACAGTGGTTGGAAGGACGTGGTTGTGAAAGGTAGGAAGGTGCATATTGGAACTTGGTTGATGGCTGGAGTAAAGGAGGCCAGAGAGGTGATGGGGCAGCTGCAGCAGATGTTCTGGTCACCAGAGGGGTGCACAATGAGGTCACAAAGGAGGTAAGTTGGGGGCAAGGTTAAAACAGTGTTGGGGATTGTTTATGGGGAGTGTGGGATTTCCACAGGTGGGGTAGATTCATAACAGTCATAAGATCATAGTAAGTTATTGAGCTAATGGTTCCAGGGCTCTTGCAAGTCGGCCATGTTCAGCCCTTGCTTTCAGATGGCTGGAACCTGTAGAGTGAATGTAGTTACCCAGCCAGTTGCTTAAACAGTATTTGTTGAGGATCAATGATGTGTTTTGTCTGACTGGAAGCTGGTGTCCGATCCTTGGTGGTATTTGTAGGTTGACAGTTGTCCCTCAAGTAGATACTGTTGATGTCACATACCAGGTTAGGGTGTTAGAGAATAGCATGTGGACAGTTTCATTGGTGCCTTGGGTGTGCATTGGATGGATGGGAGTTTGGAGGTTATATGTGCACTTTTAATAGTAGATCAGGTTTGAAGGGCATTGTGGGTATGTGAGGGTTAGGGATATGTAGGAACTAGGTATTTCTGTGCTTAGGCTAAAGTTATCTGGATTAGGCAGGACATGGTTTTGGGTTTCCTAACAGATGTTTCCGGTTGTTTTGCTATGGGATGTGAGGTGACATGTTGAAAAGGAAGCTTTTAGGGAGGAAGCCAGGGGTGAGCAATGCATTAAAGATGTTAAGTTCTGGTTAATGAATTGCATTGCTCATACACATTTCATTGATTTTCAAATGTGACAGGAGGGTTGGGCCATACTTTTGGGTTGATTGGTTTGTGCCTTGGCTGTCAGGAGAGTGGGTTGTCTGCATAGGGGATGTTGGATTGAAGTTCGTTTCAAGTTGGCAGGCATCAGTTTCACAGAGGAAGTTGGGGGAATGGGGGCCAGTGTTCACTTAGTTAATATGATAGTAGTAGAGTTTGTTGGTGCTGGCAGCCGAGGAATGCCAGGTGGGGGTTAGTAGGATTAGATGCTTGTAGCAGGATCATGGGGCTGGTTTATAGGTTAAGTGTATAGATGGATAGATGTTGACTATTGTAAAGATGGGTTTTGTGTGGGGACTGGTTTTGAGATATCAAGTTCAAGGGGTTAGTTTCTGTGGCAGTTGTTATGGCTGTTTTGAGGGTAAGCAAAGGCTACGCTTGTACTGGACAGTTGAAGGGATGGGAGGATGGCTCTGGGACGTTATTATATAGGGCTGTGGTTGGGGATAGTTGTCAATTGCCCTAGCATGGTTTCAAGTGACTTTGGGTTACCTTTGGAGAGGTATCAGGGGCTTTGATTTCAGCCGTGAGGCCTATTGGGTATTTTGTTATGTATGTGATAGGGTTTATAAGTTCGGGGTTTCGGTTGGTGGCTTGTGAGAAAGGGGGGAGACTTAATTGTTGGGATAGTGAGTATTTGGTTTTTGTGTTAAGCTGGTCTAGGAGGTTCATTTAGATTTGAGGGGATTACAGTTCAATATCAGTTGTCAGTATGGAACTTGTAGGGCTTGCAGGGGTTGGGAGGCTAAATACCATGATGGTCGTTTATAACATTTTGTCATTATGGCTGGTTGGGGTGATGTCAGGATTGTTACTGCATTGACTTTAAAGAGATTTTATTTGGTTATTACATTCATTGGGTGGTAAAATTGGGTTGCAATGTGGCACCATGGTATGCAATTGCCTTTGCGTGGTTTTCAGTGGCAGTGGGCTTAGTGTTCGGTTGTCCAGTTGGCTGGTAATGACCTTGGAATCATTGCAAGGTTTCCATTGGTTGTGAGGTAAGGATTTAGTTCTAACGCAGTTGTTATGCTGGGTTTAGGAGGTTATGGTTGCTGCCATAGCATAATAGAGGGATCAGTGGTTGGGCTTCAGCTGTTTTAGTATCTGACAATTTGCAGTATTTATGTGATAAGGTTTTAGGAGGCGATGAATCGGATGCAACTTGGTTAGAGAGGATAGGGTACACCAAGTATTATTGGCCTAATGCCTTAATGGTGGCTAGATTGCTGGAAGTTTATCTGAGAGAGGGGGAACGGCCTTCTTAGGCTGGTGGGCAGAGAAGAGGGTCAGGCATGCCCTCTTCTGTTCCCCTTCTGGTTTTGGATGGTCATTCCAATGAATTGGGAAAGGAAAATGAGTATTGGAAGGTGGCTCGATAAATAAGCAAGCGGGGTAAGGACACTGCTTATTTGGTTGGATGTTAACTCAATAAGTGGTAAATAAAGTGAGTAGTGGGACACTGCTTTATAAGTAAGTGAGTTGGAGGTATGGACGCTGCTTACTGGGTCAGGATGAGCAAGGTCACACTGTTCTGATTAATATTTCATGGATGTGGATGCTGGAATTCAATCAGCTATATTGCATTTCAGTTGTAATTAATAAATATTGGATAACAAAGTTATTTTTATGAAAGTTTAATAAAAATGTCATTCGGTGTGATGTGTTTATTGAAGGGGACAGGGACAATAGTAAAACAGTTTGCTTTTTTGTAAAATAAATTACTTACAATTGTTTATCAATTAAAACATTAACTAATATAGTCCCCAAATGATGTCAGCATGTCCAAGCAGGGCATTCTGACTGAAGCAAGGTATTGGCAGCTGTTTTACTGATACTTCTGCATACCAGAAGGATTTTAAAAATTAACATTTTAGTTTTGGTTGAATTAAAAAGGATTCATTTGGTAAAAAATAAGTGATTACAAGCACAAACATGTGCTGTGCTTTAAGGTAAGGGTTTTTGAAATACAATAAAAGCATTAAACATGATCTTTAAACACATTGATGGAATCATGCTTTTTTCTTCAATTTTCTTTATGCTTCTAATGAGCTGTATGGCAAGCCAGTCTATTTATATGTCATCCTTAACTAAAACCAAACAAGATATGAAAGGCTCCATCTATTAGCGAATCAACTTCTTAAATTAATTTAATAACTTCCAAAATTTATGCAGCATTTATAATGCTATAACTATGCTAACTCAACCTTCAAATGTTACTTCCAAAATATATGAAGTTGTATTGAACTTCATAAATATTTGTTTTCTTAATGTGTGTCCCTTAAGATCTTGTATCCCTACAGTCTATATTTTACTTAAACACATATGACACAATACTATGCTAATTATGAAACTATTGTATTACAAATAACGTGCCACAATGTTATTTATGCATTAAAATAGAAAAATAAGTAAACTCAGCTAATAAATTGTCTTTACTGTACTTTTCAACACTTTAACAACCACATGAGAATAGATACCCTCCCTAAAACTTAATACTAGCGTATTTATGTTTAAATATTTGCAGAAATACAGAAGGATTTAGCGAGTCATTAAAGAACAGATTTTCACCTAGATATGGTCATGTGTAACATTTCTGAGTAATATCAGCCACTGCTTCATCCATCCACTGAGGTTAAAACACTGCATCTGCTTTATACCTCAGTTGTGCACTATGGCTCATTTCTAGCACATAGCTTTAGGTCTTCGCTAGATCCTACTTAATATTAAGACCAGTTAATACTCCTTGAGTGTTCTCTACTATAAGATGTGTAAAGGACCACTGATTCTTAGTAAAGACCATAGCCCATACCAAAGAAACTTCTGGATATCAGTCATGGTATCAAACTATAGTATTCACAAATCACAATAAAAAACGAAAATTTTCTTAGAACAGCTTTAATTGAATAACAAACCATAAAATTGTACTTGTCAAATGTTAAAAGATTAAAATTTTAGAACATTAGCTATAGACACAGGCTCATTTAATCCATCCAGCCCCATAGTGTATGTTTTAAGTTGCCACAGTACTGCTTACATTTCTAGCTTCACTTTCCATGGCTCTTCCCTCAAATCCCTTTCTGTTCTATCCAGTACAAAAAAATCTAAATTCGTGTTCATGACTTTTTTAATATGTTTGAATAAAGCATTATGTTCATCTTTGCTTCGTATGTCATACAGGTGTTTGTCAATCCTAGCTCTGTGGGACCTCTCTGTTTTTCCTATATAAAAACAGGAACATTGTATGCATTGGGCAACATATACCACTCTTGTGGTGGCACAGCTACTATATGTTGCACTTTTTATCAGTCCATATCCATGTATTCTTATACTCTCCCCCTCTTTGATGAATGGAAATTGCTTACATCCACCATATCGATATGTCCCATATTTCCCTCTATAATTCATCTTAACCATCCCTGTCCTTTTGATTACATTTATTAAAATTGGGTGGGGGGTTGTTATATAACTATAGCTGTTGCATTCATTGGTGATGTACTGAAAATGAAATAATTTCTTAATATTAATTGTATGTGTTAATATAGTCATATATTTGTTTACATATATTTATTATTTTTTTTTTAAATAGTGGGATTTTGTCTGTGGGTAGAATGAATTAATAATGCTTATTATGTTGTTATTATGACTGGGGGAATCAGTCATGTGATGAGGGTAAAGTAAACTTAAAAAACATTTTAACAATGTTCCATTTTATTCTGATGAAGTTCCAGGATTTGGGGGGAATAAAAACACTTAGGGCCAGATTCACGATGGCTTGCATGGAGTCTACGAGTAGAGTAAGACTCCATGCAGCCATCATGTCCGACGAGCGATCCAGGAACAGCCTGTAGGGGCGTGTAAGAGAGCTCCTAAAACATCTCCTACACGGACAGGGCTGGGATATGCAAATTACCTCACTTGCAGCCGAAAGGCATGCAAATGAGGTAAATTTGTGATCCAGGAAGCACAAACCTGTCCGAGTAGGAGACTTGTTAGCTGCAGAAATGTACTCAGTTGACAACTGAGTACCATTCTGCAAATAGCACAATGGAGCCTTATCAGCTCTAAATAAAGGTTGCATATGGTTGAGGAAGCATGCCAATGGCCAAATATGCGGCCATTGGAAAATTTCCCTGATGCAAAATTAAAATAAAAAGAATTTTTTTTTTCGGTGATTTCCGATGTTTAAACATAGTGCAGCGCCGCGCAAACGGGGTGCACTATAAAAATCATAAAATAAGGCAATAAAAGCTACAAACATGGAATTTATGAAAATTGTTAAATGACAATGTAAGGGAATAGCAGGCCGAAGACAACATGGCCACCAAGTAGGGGTTGCTAAGGGGAGAAGTCCAGTCTAAGACATGTAACCAAGCATTAGTAGGCAATCCTATGTAAATGAATGTTAGGATAGTGAATCGCACTTTTACATAGCAAATGAGCACATTCAGTGGAGTGTAGGAGTAGGATATGGGGAGGAACAGAGTAGAAGATAGGTGACATCACAAGGGGGGTATGTATGAAAGTAGTGAAGCTCATTGAAGCACAGTGGCATGTGTTAGCTGTCAGTTAGACATCATGGAAAGAGGTGTGTCAACAGGTAGGCCAGGGAAAGCCAAGAAATGGAAGGTGTATACTGTGGATAACATCAAAGTTTCTTGCTGAGCAGGTATGCGCGTGTGTGAGCGCCTGTAAACTCGAGTAAGACAGAGTGCACGCGTGGACCAGTAAGCGTGTTTGCACTAGTGTGCGCACGTTTCAACCCGAATAAGTAGGTTTTAGTCCATCTAAGCATGTGTGCGTGCGTGTGAGCTGCTGTGAGTGTGTTTCCGCTTGTATGCGCGTCGCTCCCCCAAGGAAACAGAAAGGAAAAAGGAAGCACAACAAATAGCAGGAAGCTACCAGGGAATACTAGTAGAGCTAGCAGGTGCAAACAATAAGAATCAGGCAATTACACAGGCAGAACACTAGCCCAGCCCAGCACTTAAAACTCTGCAAACAACAGTGCAGTTTGTTTCTCTCAAGAGACACTGCAACACTGGAATAAGCTACTAGAAGTGAAAACTGAAAAAGCTACACTCAGACAAAAAAATGCTAGGGGCTGCCATTGCTGTTATAAGGTGACATATGCAACATGCTGAGGGTGGTGACAATGCAAATGCTGCCGGACAACCCACAGTGAGGAGACAGAGAAGAGTGTACAGGCCCAGGGTCACCTACCAGGGGTTACATGAGCTGGAGATAGTGGAGCGCTATAGAGTGGACAGAGGCCTCCTGCAGCAAATTGTTGAGCTGTGCAGGCCATGCCTCACACACAGAACCAACAGATGGGAACCCATCCCAGTGGAAACCAAGGTATGTGTTGGCCTAAGAATACTAGCAACAGGTACCTTTCAGAAACCAACTGGTGATATGATGGGGATATCACAGGCATCAGCATCCAGGGTACTGCACCAGTTCCTGGATACCATGTCAGCATATGTCGGTGATCATGTATATTTCCCCAATTCCTGTGAGGTATTGGCCAGCAATATATGTCTCTTCCAGCAAATAGCAGAATACCCTGAGGTAGTGGGTGCAATAGACTGCACGCATATATGCATCAAAACACCAGCCAGTGAGCGGGGTAGGGCCTACATTAAAAACAAGGGCTTCCCCTCCATCAACTGTCAGGTCGTGTGTGATGCCCAGGGCATAATAATGAATGTGTGTGCTGGCTGCCCTGGAAGCTACCATGATTCCCATATCTGGCATCTGACGCAGCTGTACCAGACATTTGCCAATGGGGACATCCCACATGGTCACTTAGTGGGGGATGCTGGCTATGCACTGGAGCCGTGGCTGATGACACCCATCAGAAATGCACACACACCTGAACAGGAACATCATAATGAGGCACAAGCACAAACACGAAATGTAATCGAGCATGTGTTTGGGTTGCTCAAGTCACGGTTCCGGTGCCTGGACACATCTGGTGGAGCCTTTCAATACTCACCAATTACATGTACCCAAATTGTCATGGTATGTGCTATGCTACATAATATGATTCTGTGAAAACAGCTGCAGCAGGACCAGCATAGGCCTGGGCCAAACAGCCCCCCACCAGTGCCAAGGCCATCACAGGCAGAGCGTGACTCGGAGGAGGAACAACCTGAGCCTGCCCCAGTAGGCAGAAGGAGGCGTGCCCAGTATGCCTTGGCCTTGGCAAAGAGGCAATGCATAGCACATACACTGGCTCAGTAGGAAACCCTGGAAATGATACCTCTCTCTGACTCGCACATATAGTAAAAGGGATGCCTAACTTGACACTACCTGTTTCCAAACATGTATAGGGAGTGCAGTATGTGCATCTGACATTGGCAGCCCTGCAGCACCACCTGAGGCATGATTGTCATGTGTTAAGCAATGTAAAGTAGTGCTAAACAGCATTTACCACCATGTAGTATATGCAAACTTGATGACCTTGAGTATCATCCTACCCTCACCAAACATGAGGCCACAATATGAAGACAAGATGATCAATTACAACAATTGGCTTAAGTATTGGTGTCAGTGAAAGGGGATACAATGCCTGTCAGCCTGGGATGACATGCTCGACAAGACATAATGCTTTGCTAGGGATGGATTTCACCTATCACCTGT
Source organism: Protopterus annectens (assembly GCF_019279795.1). Classification (NCBI taxonomy): domain Eukaryota; kingdom Metazoa; phylum Chordata; order Ceratodontiformes; family Protopteridae; genus Protopterus; species Protopterus annectens. The sequence goes on along the minus strand of NC_056741.1, from coordinate 575,879,590 downwards.
GGCCTTTTGGATATTGCCAAAGACTCTTGTCACCCCCATAGTGCCTTTTTTAGGTAAGGCTCAAAACACAAACCCACCTCCCTAGGTATCACAAGGAATAAGTAACTATAAGTAATGCTACTCAATGCCAGAAGTCTAAACTGCAAGATGCACGCACTCCGAACTCTCCTCAGCATGGAGAATGTTGATATCTGTGCAGTAACAGAAACCTGGTTCAAGGCTCCCAAGAGCACCCTAGCATTAACAGGTTACACCTCATACCATGCTTTACAGCTGCAAAACATGGAACAAACTACAAAAGGAGTGTGAGTATCAATATTTTTCAAAGATACCCACACCCCCAGGTTGGTGGCACAGCATGAAGCATTGGAGACTATCCATGTGCAACTAACAGTGGCTAAAACCGCCTTCCAGTTCATAGCCTGCTACAAACCTCCCTTCTAAACCCAGGAACCACACTTGGCCGACTGGAGAACACATGAAAATATGAAGGTCTCCCCAAACACCATTATATTGGGTGACTTCAACTACCCAAACATAGACTGGGAGCATTACTCTAGCCCCAACACCCTAGCCCAAAGATTCCCAGAATTTATAAACCAAAATGCTATGGAACAACTTGCTACAACTCCCACAACAGGGGAAAACATACTGGACCTGATCATCACCAACATGGGGACTCTATGCCCAAGACCAGAAGTGTATCCCTCACTGGTAAGATCAGACCAGAGAGTAATCTCACTGGATATTCACATCCCGATCACAGCCCATGGCCAGAAAAACACAGTGAAAATGATTCACTAAAGCAAATGTCACACTCCTCAAAACTGAGGCGGAATCCTTCACAGCCCCTGTGCCTGTGGAAAATATGGCCCAGACCTCATAACCCTTTATAAACGCATTATATGAACACCTTCAGGAATGCATGGATCATGCAATCCCAAATAAAACCAAGACCCAATCCTCCAAAGCCAGGCATCCTGTCCGGTGAACCCCAGCCATAAACGAACCATACAATACAAGGAGGAAGCTACTATATGATAGATCAAAATCCCAAAAAGGGAAGGCATCTCTGATCAGTATTATTGAAAAACTACGGCCACACATAAGACCGTCTAAGGCCATCTTTGAGATAAAAAATGTACAGGACACCAAGGATAATCACAAGGCATTCTTTACTTATGGTAGGAACCTGCATGGGAATCCCCAGATATGCTCAGAAGTAGTCCAAAATGACAAACAATACACCAACCCACAGACATTGCCAACATCTGAGCTGACAGGTTCAGTGCAAACTTCTCCCCCCCACCAAAAGGGCAAATATCTATCCCAGCAGAGTGCTGGCCCCCTGACATCGCAGATGCTCAGGTAACAGCCAGCCTCTCCAAAGCAAAACACACAGCATCAATGGGACCAGACGGTGTCCTGGGCTGTGTCCAACATGAACCCCAAGAAGAATTGAACACAAACATAAAACCACTGTTCAATTTCAGCCTTACCACAGGATATGTACCCAAAGAGCAGTTGTACAGCAACAGTGGTCCCTCTCCACAAAGGTGGTGCCTCAATGGATACTGCAAACTATCGCCCCAGAAGCCTGACTAGCTTGGTCTGCAAAGCTATGGAAAGATCATCATGGACCTCAGAAATAAACATATTGGGGACCTACAGACACTGGATCCTACCCAGTTTGGCTTTGTTAAGGACAGATCCTGCCTCTTAAACCTGGTTGAGTCATTTGAAACAGTCACCAAGGCCATTGACGAGGGGAAGGTGGTCCACACAGCCTACCTGGACCTCGCAAAAGCCTTCCATACAGTACCCCACTTGGTCATCATAGATAAGATCACCAGCTTCAATATAAACCCCTATGTCACTAGATGGGTTGCAAACTGGCTCAAGGACAGAACCAACATGGTCAGAAATGCTGGAGCCATGTCAGACCCCAAACCAGCTACAAGTGGCATCCCACAAGGCTCAGTCCTGGGACCTCCCTTGTTTGGTATATATTTCTCAGAGGTACAGGCCAACACAGAAGGACTGTTGGTGAACAAGTTTGCAGATGACTGCAAACTGGGCCATAATCGACCCTCCAGCTGACACAAGCATCCTACAAAAGGGCCTCATAGAAACAGACAACTGGTGCCAGAGCCATGTCCTCAAGCTAAACGCAAAACAGTGTATAGTCCTCCCCTTTGTCAAAAACTAAGTGCCCACAAATTACCACATAGGTGGTAACCCATTAAGTATGGAAGAAGTGATAAGGGACCTGGGGACCCAAGCTGATAGCAATCTCTCATTCGATAACCACGTGGCCAAAGTGTTTAGAAAAACATTTCATATAGCCCACCTAATCATGAAGGTAATCACATCTACAGCAGGGGAGATCATCGGGCCTCTTAACTCATCCCTCATCAGGCCCATAATTGAGTACAATGCACCTTGTGGGATGTACCTTTTCAGACACCTGCAGCAGCTGGAAAGACCACAAAAGTACCTCACCAGGAGGATCAAAGGGCTCAAACACAAGCCATTTGCTGCCCGGTTAAAGAAACTGCAACTCCACTCAGTGGCATACTACCTGCCCAGAGGCAATCTGTGTCTGATGTATAAAGCCATGTCCAACCTGGAATCAATGGACATGCTGCACCTCGGAAACTCAGAATCCCATCAAGCTACGCACTCAAGAGACCTGAACCTCAGGACTGAAATAAATAGGACATGCTGGAGTGACAGATTCATAACCCAGAGGCTCCCCCCACTCTTGAGTAAACCCCCACTCCAGGTTAGCCAGAGCCCCTCATTGACTCTCTTCAAGAGGAATATTGATGAGTGGATGGGAGATTGTAGGTTTACCCTGGGTATCACTTCTATATCACTGTTAGACAGAGGCACAGTATACTAACCTTGAAAAATGTCATGGCAAACTCCACTTAAAATGTGTGTTGAAAGCCAAACACACTCTGGCTAGAATTATAAATGCCCTAGGGCAGATAGGCTAGTATGAACCTATGAACAGAATTACACACACCAACTAGTACAACTGTGGTCAATGTGTCGTAATGTTTGGCAATGTCCACCCAAGTTGGTGAATACACAACAATGTCGTACAAGCCTGGTTTAAGTAGGTCATAGCTGAACAAAATACAACATGCTCATAGTTGCCCATTGGCCCTTAACCAGTCTGGTCTACTCAGTATGAACATTTAAAGCAGTGATGGGACTCAAACCCATGATACTGTGCACCATAGTGAAAGTACTGAACCACTACACCATTGCAGTGTTCAGCCAGTATGAGAAAATGTTGCCAAGTCTTTGCAAACTATCACATGGAAACCCTGCAGGCACAGCATAATCCCTGTTGAGTTATGACACAAAGGAGTCTGGCAGTAAGAACACAACATGACTTCCAACACACACAGTATAAATGTCAATATTGGTCATGTTCACACACAACCAGAAATGTAGTGGACTCCAGATCACAACATATGGAAAGGTCACACTGGGCATGCTCACACACTTGGATAAATGAGACATATGTCAGGCAACAAACCATGAAAAGCCTGAACTGGGCATGCTCACACACTTAGGCCATGTCTGAGTATAGCAGTCATTCACACATATCTGGCAGTTGTATGTGTTAAGCCAGGAACCTCCCATGATCCAGCAATCCACCCTGTGCACACAGTTAAATGACAACAGACACATATATTAATATACTGGAACCCTGTCATGATCAAACATGTTACGCAGATACACAAGTTGTTCATAGAAACTGGGAAAGCTACGGCAATAAAGACCTGCAAACAGCAGCAGCAACAAATATTGTGCATCCCAAACATAAACATAGGTGCAGAGGTCAATACTAGGCTGTCTGCCCTAGGGAATTCATAAGCCTAGGCAGAGTGTATTTGGCGTCCACCTCCCCAGCAGAGTAGCCTACTGTGCCTCTGTAAAGTAGGTCACAGAAGGCACCCTTTAAGGCTAGTTTGCTGTGCCTCTGTCAAGCAGGGACACAGTGGAGATCCCAGGGGTGAAATTGCAATTTCCCATCCATGTCGCTGTATTTTGCTGGAAGAGGGTTGGCGAGGGGCTATGTCTAACTTTAATTGGGATTCAATTCCAGAGTGAGGGAAGCCTCTGGGTAATGAATCTGTCCCTGCAGCATGTCCTATTTATTTTTGTGCTGAGGTTTAAGTTCCTGGAGTGTATAGCTCTAAGGGTCTTGGATGTTATGAGGTGGTGCATGTCCATTACTTCTGGGTTTGAAATGGCTGCGTACGTCAGGCATAGATCACCTCTGAGTAGGCATTAAGCAACTGAGTAGAGCTGGAGATCCTTTAGTTGAGCTGCATAGGACATCTGTGTGTAGCCCATGATCCTCTTGGGGAGGTACTGTTGTGTTCACTGTAGTTGCCACAGGTGTTGGGTAAGGTACACCCCAAAAGGGGCATTGTAGTCAAACATGGGCCTGATGAGTGACTAGTAGAGGGCCACAATGACCTCCCATGATTTACATGCAAACCCATGTGATAAGGAAGGCTATATAAAGGTCTTTGCAATGACTATGTCAATGTGATTAGCAAAGGAGAGGTTATGATCTATGTGGGTCTGTGGGATATTGCTCTGTTATGTAGTAGCTTCCACCTCCTGCTGTACAGCTTATATATGGCTGGGGTCAACCAGACAGGTCTCCTGTTTTGGAGGAGTCATGGTTTTATTTGGGATAGCATGATCAATGCATACCTGCAGGTGCTCATACAATGCGTTTGTAAAGGATTCTGCAGATTGGGCTGTATTATCCTCCAGCACGGGGCCTTTGAAGTATTCCACCCCAGTCTTCACAAGTGCAAAGTCTGCTTTTGAGAAATTTTTTACAGTGATTTCCTTGGCTGGGGGTGGGGACAGGATATGGATGTCCAGGGAAAGTTGTTTATGGTCTGATCTTAACAATGATGGTTCTACCTCTGGTGTGGGACATAGAGTCCCCATGTTGGTGATGATCAGGTCCAATATGTATTCCCCCTTGTGGGTATGATGATTGGTTGTGCCATAGCACATGGATTCACAAATTGTAGTGGCTGTAGGGTGATGTTGTTGAGGGCCTGAGTAGTATCCCCAGTCAATATTTGTGTACCTGAAGTCAACCACTATAATGGTGTGTGTGAAGATCTGCATATCCTACACTGTTCCCAGGAAAGCCAAGTGTGGTTACTGGGTATGGGGGGGTGGTCTGAACTACACACCAAACCAAAAGGCAGTTTTGCACAATGGTAGTTGTATATGTATGGCCTGTCATGCTTAGTGCAGTGGTACCAACCCAGAGGTGTGTGTATCTTTGATGTATATGGATACACCCCCTACTTGTGTTGTGTGTTACAAGTCCTGTGGTCACAAAGCATGCTATAGAACATAACCTGGCAGTGCCAGTGTGCATATGTGACCCTGAACTAGGCGTCTGTTAATGCACAGATATTGTTATCCCCCATACTGAGGGATAGTTAAAGATGTACATTCTTCTTTGGAAAGACTGATGATGTCAGCACCCTATAAATACAGCAGGAGAAGGGAAATCATCCAGTAATGCGAATAGCGTGCTGTGCTAATACGTCTTTTTCAAGTATCATAACATAGTTAGGTAGGGGTTTGAATCCTGCAAACGCTGTGTATGTATGCATTTCTCTGTGAAAGGAATGGCCTTTTTGAAGACTGGGATAACACACTAAAAGATGTACATTCCTCTTTGGAAAGACTGATGATGTCAGCACCCTATAAATACAGCAGGAGAAGGGAAATCATCCAGTAATGCAAATAGTGCACTGTGCTAATGCGTCTCTCTCTAAAGTATCATGACATAGTTAGGTAGGGGTTTGAATCCTACAAATGCCATGTGTGCATTTGTCAATGTGTTGTGTGTTTTGCTTTTATTATTGTATGACATATTATTATAACAGTAATTTCAATGCACACATCAGGTATGTGTGTGCTACATACAGATATGTACCTGTGACCTTTAATAGTTCCTATGTGTGAAGCCTGCCCCATATGAATACAGCTGTTACCTTTGCCAGCATGTGCCGCAGCTTACCAGACCTTAGGCCATACATGTATGTTGGTGACAATGCAGGCTACTGCAGTGATCTGTGTCCTAGGCCAACTATGTGACACACACCCATGAAAGCTTTGATAGATTAATGTGGGTGAGGGTTCATGTCTGGAGTATATGTCAGACATGTTAAAACACAGCAAGGTCTGTGAGTGATGGGCACCCAGTGTAGGTGTATGGCAACTGTTGCCGATATGCATACAGACACCTTCTTGCTTAGGTAGTACACCGAGGGACTGCAGAATACCTTTGGAAATGTGAATATCACAGGAAAGACAAGATAACACTTGTCCACATGTACACACCATTACCCGTTCTACGTGATGGGTGCTGCCACCTACATGATACTGTTGGAATACTATGTTAACTACATGCCGATGCCAATGCCACAGTTGTGTTACAGCAATACAGCATGGCTTGGAAAACAGGTATCTGTCCGTATGATACCCTTGTGGTGGTTAGGTGTGTCATGTGTAGAATGCATTGTAGGCCATTGTATGTATTTGCAGTCGTGGATAGACATATCCATAGTGTGCTGGCATGTATGTGAGACTGTTATATGCCAAAGAGTATTGTTCCCAGGGATGTGTGTGGTTCAGTAAGAATGGCTACTGGTATAGTGTAGTACTGCAGGGATATCACTGACACCAGGTTCCTACATCTGTGTATCAGTTGAGGAGACACCATGTAATGACCACTGAATGTCAGGCTGTGTAAGCTGTGTATACTACCAGAATGCAGACCATTGACATTTGGAAACCGTATCACCAACAGCATACTGTCAAACCATGTCATGTTCCATGCTAACCATGTTCACAAATGTACACCTGCAACTCAGTGCTGCAAACATCACACATGCACACATGTACTGTCCACACCCCAACACATGCAGGCACAGGTACACACAACAGCCATGTGGCACATGTGCAGACAGTACACTTTGGGAATTAACACTGGTGTATACAAAACTGCAATGACAAACATAGGTAATGCATCATGCATGCTCGAATATACCCACAACAATATCATTACACTGTACTGTTAACAACATGATAATATTACTACAGTGCTATGTAGTCACCCTGTGCATCAGCACCATGCTACCCTGTTCCTGCATCAGTGTTACAGATGGCAGGAGGTGGCACAGTTTCATCATATGCACAGGGTGTGTATTTGGTTTGCCAGAGTCTGCCATTGACACATCCAATTGACATGTATGTGTGTGTGTGTGTGTGTTAGTGAGGGACAACAGTACAACATGGGGCAATGTTGCTGCAATGTGTGTGTGTATGTGTTAGCCCTAGGTGTTAGCATTATGTGTGTGTGTACGCATGCACACAGTTCTACCACATGGCTGCCATATACGGGTGTTTGTGGACAGCCACAGACTGTACCTGCCAGGTCATACAGATCACTGTCTCTGGCCATGGACACGGTACCTGTGCCTGTCAGGGGTGCTACGGACAGTATCAGGTACTAAGCCAGACTGTGTACTGTCATCAGAAGCAGTGGGATGTTGACTGGACACATGTCCCTGCTGGGACTGTCCAGAGCCACGTGCACGTGGTCTTCTCGGATGGTCTAATGACAACATAGACCCAGCATTGCTGGGGCTGGTACTGGCACTATGGGAGCGGCTGTGGGTTTGTTGTCATGCACACATGCACACAGGTGCACATGCACACATTCACACAGGCACACAGGCACACATGCACACATGCACACAGGCGCACATGCACACAGGTGCACAAGCACACAGGCGCACAATCACACAGGCACACAGGCACACAAGCACACAGGCACACTCCTCAGTACAGCAGATACAAACACAGACACACCTGCAATCCAACACATATACAATACTGTTTTAGGGTGGGTGACAGTATCACAAGGAAAAACATCACTGCACATGTGTCAGCATGCAGATTATGTGTTGCACAGAAACATGCAGTGCAAGTGTAGACAGCCCTTGTTAATAACAGTATACGTGTACTTGATGCTTCTATGTAGTTGTTCAGTGATTGTCTCCACCTTGGGACACAATGTGTACAAGGACATAACAATGTTGTGCAAGTGTTACAAGCTGTGGGTGCATATATTTGCACACACACACACACACACACACACACACACACACACACACACACACACACACACACACACACACACAACACATGACGGTGCTACGCAATGACTGCTATGTGTACTTTTGTGGTCGGCGGAACTGGATGTGGTGTAGTAACGTGAGCCATGATCAACATGCTTCTTGTGGTCAGTCAACAATAATAATTTGTGCCAGACAGGCAGCTAGCATGCTGTACCTGACGTGCAGTAACATGACTACATCCACAATTACACAGCCACTTGTTACATGGGTTTGTAAGGTGGCCAATAGTGAGCATTGCCTAACATGAATGTATTATTTGTTCAAGACTGTTGCACAAAGACATGATAGGCCTCTACCCCTCAGGTATATTATGTGTGCTGCATAGATGATAAGTGGGATACTGAAGGGTGGCCATACAGCAGGTGTCATAATTGGACATGTGTAGCAGGCTAAGGTGTAGTGTGTATGCCAAACATGTGTGTGTTGTGTACATGTGTATCAGGTATGCCTATACAATGTCCAGTACTGTGTTGCCACACATGAGTGTCATGCACGATGTATTGCATGTGAGAGAGGCAGCTATTGAGAATAATGGGATATGCATAGTCTCACAGCAAACATGCACAGCATGCATTATGCGTAGGTGTGTTACATGTGCACAGACTACACCTCCATATGACATGCACATGTCATCTGCAATAGTATTGTTATTACACACTCACCAGCATGGATTGGCTGCCTTGCTGTCACACCAGAGGGACCTGCAAAAATATGAGAGTGATTGCCAGTGGCCACAACTGTGCCATTGATACTGTGAGTATGATAAAGTACAGTAGTACAACAGGTGGCTTTCACAGGTGTACAGATTATGCTCAGAATATCAATCTTGCAGAAGAATAGGCAGGTTAACAGCTACACAAACAGTACACATCTCACACATGCGTAAACTACCAGTACAGAGAACAGTCAACTACAGATATGGCATGTTACCTGCACGCTCCATTTCAACATGCTGGGTGGCTCTGGCCTCCATGATGACACATGTTTGTGAATGTTGCTGTTGTTGGTCTGGAGCCACAACACTTAGGAGGTGCTCCTCCACACTGGTGAGGGGGGGTGGATAGGTACCCCACCGCCTGTGGTAAGCTGTTGTCTGTGGATATCAGACGCACACTGCTGGACATGTCTAATTAAATCACTGCAGTGATGGCGTACCTGCTCATATGTCTGGTTATGCATGCCTATGTCATTTACCCGACGGACATGATCTTGCCACAGTGCAGCCCTCTCATGCTGGTTCTGGCTGGTCCTGGAAAACAGCACACAGTAATTCTGCACCAGGCTCTGGAGGATCTCCTGATCCTCTGCTGCTGTATAAGGTGGGTTTCGCTGATGCACCATCACTCTGGAAGGAAAAGAAAAATATATGAGCAAGTCATGTGGCACACTTAATATTCTAATGTACTGATATCACTTAACTGCCATATATAGCATCTGTCTGTCTATCAGGGGGATACACATGTTCGATACCACATATCAGTGCTCAGCCCACAACTGCCTGACAGTGCCTACTACACTCCATACAACAAACTAGTATACACAAGCACTCGGCACACTGTGTGGGATACAATGCACAATCTCACACTGGGGGTATGTATCAAGCTAATGGATGAAGAATATTGTCATCCCATGCAATGAATGCAATGCACATTTACAGTTTCAACGGTAATCCACCCTAGTCTTTGATGCCATACCCCTACCTGACATATGTGCACAGTTGTTACTATAGCCAGCATACTGCGGTCACAGAGTATACATGCTGCCAGGTACACACACATACCCTATAATACACATGTGATTGTGGCCATGGTACAGGCATCATTACACACACATTACACATACATACAACACACAAATGTATGATAACACAGATGAGCATTAACTGTGTACCTTATAGTACTGTGTGCCCTTACTTACAGATACCTATGCATGAGGTATGTAATCTGTGCAGACTACAGGAAACACACCAGACAGTGTTACCAGGGAATGTGAACATACACCATACTGTAGTGTTTAGGCCTACAACATCAGGTAGTACAACAGTTCATATGAGAGCTGGATTCAACAGCAGTACCACTTACTAAGCATACATGTATTGCTTCTGCCTACGATGGGACACTGCAGTCATACACAGGGAAGTACGGCACAACATATGCCAATCTACTATGTTTGCATCCCGATAACTGACACATCTTTCTCTGGCCTCACGCCAAGGACACCAACTACCATGACAGACACAAACTCACACTAAGCTATCACACCTTTACAGACCTTGCACACAATCAGTGTCACACTCATTCAATGTCACATAGGTGGTATTGCACTGAGTACATGTGTGTGTGCATTGTGTCATAGGTAGGTACTATGCTATTGGCCCTGGGCCTAGGGCAGCCTAGCCATATACTACCCTGCCCTTTGGGACACATGTAATATGATTTTACTTGCTCCTGTGAAATGGTTACACAGAGGTGACTCACAGGGCATATTACCTATCTCCATAACATTCATCAGGGGTATGTACGACATCTACTAATAAGGACCCTTGTTTGTTAATGCTGGGTAGTTTACTCCAGGGTATGGCATATTTGTGTATATAAACCTGTACCTCCAACATGTGTGGTTTAGTGCGGTGACAAGGATTAGGGCAGGTTAAACAAGGATGGTTTATAGGAAACTTACTTTACCCTTCTGTGTTGTGTTGCATCAAACCAATGCATAGCCAGTACTAAAATCCAAAGAAAGGTAGATCACAATACTTTGTCATAGTTAGCATAATCTATACAGCACCTGTAAGCAGACTGATCCTCAGAGAATTCTGAAAGTAAATAAATTAAGATCATTGCTAGTGTTAAACCTGTGAAACACACTTTAAATTGGTTAAGTGTGATTCTGAGGAGCTGCTGATGGCACCAATATTCACATTATCACCTGCTACTTTGTACTGATCATCTATGAATTCTCAACACTTAAGAATTTGTTACTTGTAAGAACAACAAATCACACAGTTACAGGATCTTCGACTCATGTCATCTGTTTGGAAACATCTGTTCTCCTAAAGCCTCAAACATAACAGTTTCAGCTCTTATTACATCTCAGTCAAGAACCAGAGTTGTCACAGTCCAGCAAGTATGCTTAAATGGAGATATTCAATTAATGAAAAATGCAAACCCACTTCTTAGTAAGGCCACCTCCCTTACTTTTGTTTTCCCCCACGAGATTTATATAAAATAACATTTAGAACACACATTAACAAGAAAATAATTTGAATCATTACTTGTTTCTTTAATCTGCCACCATATTTTAATAGTTTTCATGGAAAGACAGTCTACGTGCATTGTGTCAAGCATCTCTTGTAAACATCAGAGCAGGAAAGATTAATTTAATGACTAAGTGATGTGCTTGCCAGGGGTGTAGCTATGGGATTCCATTTTGTACTCACAATCTCTTATTGCTGTCCGCCAACCCATCTGGCATTCTAAAATGCTCACATCTTACAAGATGATGCCCCCCAGACACTTAATAAATGCATGTATCTTTTTCATCTGTTCCCTCTGTACTTACAAAAGATATTGTTTTTTTGGATTAATAATTCTCTCTGAAAGCAAGCTATGTACTTTCTGTTGGAGGCATTAATTTAGACAGTCGCAGACATGATTATTTGATGAGAAGGCTACACTCTTCTAAATAATGTTCAAAAATGCACTCTGTATAGTACAATGAGTATGCCTGGCTACACCACTGGTGCTTCATGCATGTGCTCGATAGATTGCAATTGCAATTGTGTTGTTTACTTAACAAAATAAACAAAATAATGTGATTACACAAAATTTACATCATTAATATTCAAAAACTTAAAATTTCCTCATACATATTCATAGCTTACCATCATTTTGACTACAAATTCTTAAACAGGGAAAAGATCTGTTTATGTTAACTACCTTTTAATAATGTCAATAAGTATTGTTATTGTTTGAAAAAATGATACCAAACTAGCTTACCTTAGAAACTTTTGTCAAAAACTGAATTTTCAGATTTGTGTTTCCTTTTAAAAATAACTAAGAAGCTGTTAAAAACCTGCTAATGTTGCCATGTTATTACTATCAAAATGAACCATAATGAACCATAATTATCCCCTATTTTACTCATTTTGAAAGGGAAAAAAAATATTTATATAATAAAATAAAGAGCAATAGCAACATGTTAATTGCTTATAGTTCTTTTCATGATTTGGTTACTGATTTCTGAGAAATCACTATGTTTTTCAAAATCATGTGAATCAGTCAAATGAATTGCAGAAATCACTGTTGGCAAATCTTGGAGGTCATTTTTTGGCAGGGGCAAGCTCCACTCCCTTCTGTGCACCCTACATGTGGGAGGACATCTCCCACCCCTTTAAACTTAAATATACCTATGCCAAGGTAATATAGCAGATGAGAAAAGGGAATAGTCCACTGTTGCCAAAAGTTGTTTCAGTACTTACTTCACTCTATCAGCATTTGGAAGAATTGATATTGATAGGATGTCTCCACTTTTCCAGAATGCCTTATCAGTTTGTCTCTTGGATGAGGTATAATTCCAATCCTACTTGTTATTTCTGAGTAGCATTTGATTGGATAAAGAAACTGTTTCATTCTAAGTGTTCAAATTCTGTGCAACACTAGACAGAAACATTTCCATGTTTCAAGATATAAGTAAGATTCAGTGTTGTTCTGTTTTAGAGCTTTTATCTGTTGCCAACAAAATGTAATATTTTCTCTGTTTTTCGAAGCATAGTTATCAAACCTTATTAAGCTTCAGCCTCTCTTCACTTGTAGTTTTCACAATGCACTTCTGAGCACCAGTTCTTTGTCCAAATAAAAAAGAATCTTCACTTTATAGCTGATGACAACAAATTTTTTTTTGTGTGTGGTTTTGTCAGGGATCTATGTGCCCTTACTATCCCACAAGATAACCCTCATTGTAGTTTTAAAGTCTGCAGTAACCACGCTGTTAAAAATTTCATCATATTGTCCCTCCCATACATTCTGGCACACCATATATTCCTATGTAAAGCAACTGGTAAGTGCTTTCATTCTATGCTAAGAACTTCATCAGACCAAGCTGTACTAATCAATCAAAGTTAAAAAAAACACATAAAATCACACAACTCTTCCAGTTAATGAGTTAACCCTCTCTTTCTTAATACAACTTTTCCAATTTTCCCTGTCATTCATTACAGAGCTATTTACATGCATTTAATTTTATCTGCCAACAATATTCTAACCAATCTAACTCATCTTCAGCATCCCATTTCATAGTAAAATTACTCACTCGATCAGTAATAGAGAACTTAAAATCAGCTTTATTTGCATTTCTAAAATGCTTTTGATTTATATGCCTAACCAGAACATTACTTACATTTTTTTCAACCATTTTTTTCCAGTATGTTTCTAAAGGAACGTTTCTTCATTTACATTAGGTCTTTTGATTATCCTTTCTCTGCATTTGTGTTTGTCTTTTTTACTAGTTACAGGTGGTTGTCTTGCTTTCTCCTGTACCTGCCTACCTTTTTCCTCCTTCTTTCCTAACTCATGCAATTGCTTTTTGTTTTCATTATCTGCCTCTGGGGACTACCTGTAGAAGGGCACTCCTTTCCCTCTTCTCATTGCCTTATTCTTTTATAGCCTCTTCTCCACAGCTGTTTATGTGCTTCTGTTTATTTTTCTATATAAAATGTTTTACCCTGTACTTGTCCCCCAGTATCTCATACCTGTCTCACAAGGATCCCCTTGTCTTTTCTGCCTTTCTACAGCCCTCACAATTTGATTTTGTTTGCCTGTTTGTATGCCTTGCCCATTGTAAACCAGACAGTAACATGGTCACTGCTATTCAAGCAAGTTATCACAAATCCCTCATCCCTGTTACGCACAGACTCTAGTATTTAACATGCACTGTATCTTTCTGTATGAGCCAAATGAATCTCTTTTGTTCTAATGCCTTCACTGTTTTATTGACTCTCTCTGATTTTGATGAAGGAGTGCTCCAGTCTGCTCCATGGAGATCAAAGTCTCTCACCAGCAGAATATTTTATGTTTCATGCACTAAGACCTTATCTTTTCCTGGTTGCATTTTGAGTTTTCACTGATAGTCTTCCAAAATAATCAAATTAAATTTACCGATACTGTAATATTAACAGACATTTAATTGAACATGGAATTTGTTAAGCCCCGCATACATTCTATTATACATTTCCCCAAAACAGTGCATTTACTTCATCAGCAACAGAACTCAAAGTATAACTTTGCATACCCCATGTATTGTATATAAACTCCATATGACTGTCTGGCCATTCAAAAAAAAAACATCTGCTTTTGTAACATGTAACACAAATGGCTCTGCTCAAACTGATGATTACAAACACTGTAATCTTATCACTTAATAAAGTATATAACATAAAATGCAAGTCTATTATATTATACAAAGTAAATTCCATAGACATTCTAGAATATAATATCATGTCTCAGGTCAAAGGCAATGTTTCTTTAAAAATTACTGCTTTGTATTACACTTTTCTAAGCTTCCTGCCTGAAGAAAAGTAAAAACCTCTAACCTTACTATACCCCATTTTTGCAACTGTAATTCACTACACCATATACACTATTTATAGGCTTTAGCGTTGTTTGCTGGTGATCCTGATGTTCTTTTCCATCCTTCCACTTCCCCGCCTTAAGGGATAATTAACTTATGTTTATATGTTCCCATCAGTGTCTCCTATTTCAGTCAACTGAACACTTCCTGTGTTGTTGGCCTTTGCTTTTGGTTCCGTTTTCTCGTGGCTTTTTTGCCATTAGCAATATCAGCTAGGTGAATTCACTCACCTTCTGGGCCTCTTCCTCCTCTATACTTCAGTTCAGGAATATAAGTCGATGAATCTAGCAGGGTAATCTTTTTCTCTACATCCCTTAACCATTACATCTAGATTTCTTTGAAATCTCTGTTACATATTTTTAACTGAAGATGCATATTAAATGCAATTTAGTGAAAGTAGTTTAACAGCTCCATGTCTAATTAAATGCATGCCAAAGTGACACTTAATATAGATATACTTTCAGCAGATATATTGCCAGTTAACCATTAAAACGCATTTCCTTTACCCAGCCATTATCCTTTCTATTGCAACAAATCACCAGCTATCACACTTTATTCCTTCAAGTCTTTTTGTTGGGAAACTAAGTTTTGATGACTGTTCAGGCTCCTCTTCTCCCTGTTCTATGTCTGTCTTCAAGTATCTCAAACAATACGCTCTGCTGGCTCCCTGTCAGCAGTGTAATACTCATAACTGCACTTCTCACAAATGTGTAAACTAAAGAGTAACCTAATACCACAGACTTTGCACCATACCAGTTATGTTTTTCCCAGCTATGTTCATCATTCATAGTAATCTGCCTGTCCCAAGCCACCTCCTGCTATAATACTATCCTTTCCTACGTTCCCTATTAAAATCGTGAAGGTCCACTTACCCGAATATGGAAACATCGACACATATACGTTGAAAAGCAAAAACACTGATCGTCCTGAAGTGCGAAATCTGAAATGTCGAATCGTCATGGTTGGCCCTTCTGCGGTATAGCTCCATAAGGTAAGTGTGCGATAGTTACGGACCTTAGGGTTAGGGTGCGGTTTAAGGTAAGTGTATAGATAGTAATGTATGTAAGGTTTAGTGTAGGGTTAGAAGTAGGGTTTTGTTAAGTGTGTGTGGGTTATTTATTTTGTTTGGGTATAGCTCCGTAAGGTAAGTGTGCGATAGTTATGGACCTTATGGTTAGGGTGCGGGTTAAGGTAAGTGCATAGACAGTAATGTATGGAAGGTTTAGTGTAGGGTTAGAAGTAGGGTTTTGGTTAGTGTATGTATGTGGTTTATTTATTTTGTTTGGGTAGGAAGTATGTAGTACGCGGTGGGGTTGGACAACTATGACAGTTCGAGATTTTGAATTTCGCAGTTTAGGGTGTTTGGTGTATTCACGGTTTGGGTAATATGTGTCGATGATTCCGTATTCTCTGTTTAGGACTTTCTTGGTTGTAATATAGACCCCCTTTCCTAGTCTTTCTATGCCTGTCTAATAATATCCTATATAGACCAATTCACCCTTATTGCTCCACGCTTACACATTATAGATTATAGAAAATGCACAAATAAAATAAAATAATACTTTTTCTCCAAAGCTCACTATTCCCAAACCAAAATTAAAATATATTAAAACTAACTCTAAAGGGTCCACCTACTCTTTATATCAAAACATTTATATTCTCCCACTGCCTATAACAATAGTTGAAATGTCACGCAACAAATACCTCAACCGTGGGCTCTCTAATTCCACTAATAATTCATCCATGCCAATGCATACTCTTGACAACTTAGCATCAACTTCTTGCCACTCAAATCCTCACTCAGATTTTTCAACATTAACATGTGCAATGTATCTGATAAGTTCTCAGAATTTCATGGTTGGGTTGCCACGCATACCCTGATGTCATTGACTTTAGTGAAACCTGATTTAAACCTTACATTGATGATGCTACTTTTCTCCCACCTGGTTATAATATTATTAGGGCTGATTGAACTAATCAGAAAGGTGGAAGAGTAGCTCTCATTTACTCAAAACTATTAAATGCTATATTCTACTCACATAAAATTCCAACTTTTTGTATTGCAGAAATCTGCTGCCCACATATCAATCAAAACAAAGACATTTTCCAGGTTATTCTGCATATTCCCCCAAATAACAATCTCAGTACTACAGAAGACATGCTTTCTTGGATATTCGGTAATATCAGCTAATAAACACAAATCCCTGATGACTTTAACCATGACTGGAAAACAACAAGTAAAGGCATCATTCCTACTTCAATCAACTTGTTCTATTCACTTGGCTAATAAAATCCCCCACAAGTTTATTAAATCTACCCATGAACTCACTACCCTAGATTGGATATTATCCAGTCACCCAGATAAAATAGCTAACACTGGTGTTCTACCAGACACAGTAAGTGATCGCCATTCCACTTTTGCTACCCAGCAAAGAACCACTAAAGAAACATTCTCAAACTAGGTGATTCCCATTTTTGAACAATACTTTTAATAAACATAAGGGTCAACATTATTATTATTATTATTTGTGGGATAGATACTGTAGCCAGTGGGCCTGCATTTAACAAAATTTCTATAATCTGCAGTACAATGAAAATTGTTGTTCCAGGGCATCACTTCACACTGCTATATTATTTACACCATAGGCACAATTTACCTATGCTCAAAGAAAATCTGAGATTCTTATGTTTATTAAACATTTTTGTATACTTTGCAGTTCACCACTTGGTGAATTTTTATTCCATGGGCATAGAAGGTTCTGAGGTCTCAAACTGTATTTTTTATTCCTACTTGTGCACATCTATGAGCTCTGTAAACAATGAGTGCTGTGACTTGTTTTCCAGTGTATGCTATTTCTCTGGATTCATGTATTGTTCAAAAATGAGAATCACTTAGTGTAGCTTTACGTGACTACCTTCCCTGCATATAAAAAGGTCTGTCTTCATCAAGCAGAAGAAGAATGTGAACTGGTCACATTAATCATGTATACCAGCCTCTTATAAATAAGCAATGCTAACCTTTTTTGTTACATAAGAGAATATTAGCCTTTCATATTTTATGTCAGAAGATAATGAGCCCTGTAAAAGTGGGCACAGCCTCTCATATTATATGTGACAGATGGGAAAAAGTTCTGTAATAAAGCTTTCATACTTGGCTCCAAGGAATTTTAGCCCCACTAATGCAGGCACAACCTGTCATTTTACATGGGTTACAAAACAGACTAATAACATCTAGTGATAGTCTCATAAAAGCAGGCATTTCTAATATTTAAAGTGTAAATTACTCTGTTTGATGGACCTGATGAAGCTCAGGTGAAAGTGTTTTCTTAAATATAGATCTATAGTTGTAGCTCATAATATGTTGTCATGTTTTGTTAAAAGTTAAAAATAAAAGTAAAACATTTTAACTAAGAATGAGGTTCCACAGGCTGCTGAGCTTGTAAACGCTCATGGGTCTTTCAGGAATATTCAAATAAGGGACTAAGCTCTAAACTTTGGGAATGGCTCCTTGTTTTTCCATCTCCCAGATTTTCCTCCAATCAACTCCCATTGACCCTCCCGCCATTGACTGTAACTGCCTTTAAATAACTGACCTGTTGAATGCCATGTATTAGAACATGAACATTCATCCATCTGCCTACTTAACTGAATAAACTACATCAAAATTCAACAACAGGGAGGGTATCAGAGAGAAAGTCTCCTAGATCTGGTAGCTAAAGTGATTTTATCTGGACTTATCCTTTATACTCTGCCCCTTTTACAAAGCAGGAAGCTGCACAGACATGTCTGATTTCTGACTCGTTGTCTTATTTTCTTTTTCAAAAATTCTCAGAAAATGCATCCACAAGCAGATTTTTTCAATTTCTCCTGTCAAACAATATCCTCTGACATGCTCAAGATGGTTTTGACTTTACCATATAACTACTACAACCCTATTATTATGCCTTAACACTGTACATCAATTGAAATGAAAACAAAAAAATGTCCGCCACCTTTCTAGATCTTTCTAAGGCCTTTGATACTGTATTTCATCCCAGACCAACCCACATTCTTTCCTCACTTGGCATTTCCCCATTAGCTCTTAACTGGCTTTCCGGTTATCTCTCTAATCACGCTCAGGCAGTTAAATTGATTTCTTCCTATTCTACTTTCCTGCTTGTGGCTACTTTTGTACCGTATTTTAAGACCCCTTCTGTTTAATATCTTCATAAATAATCTTTCTCCCCTGCCTCTTTCCATATCACTTTCATTAAATAGGCAAATGACTATACTCTAATCTGCTCTACCTCTTCTTTATTTACACTACAAACTCTCACACAGGACTCCTCCATTGAAATATGTCTCTCGTAAAAACTCCCAACTACTTCTAAACACTAACAAAACAAAACCAATGCTTTTACTCTTTACTCATAAGTCCCAAGCAGATTTTAAGTCTAATTTCTCTGTTCTTACCAACAAAACTATTTAGCTGGAAATTATCCCTCATACCAAAATATTAGGAGTCACTATAGATGATCAACTAACCTTTGATATTCATATCTGAAATACAAAAATAATTATATAGACACCTCAACTTTCTCACAGCACATTTCCACAAAATAATTGCCTCATCTTATCTACTGTCCAATATGTTATATGTTTCTTCAATTTTTACAAAATTACTATTTTATTATAACACAGCTAAAAAAACAAAGAGCAGTGTTATAATAAAATAGTCACATACATATATATGTGTGTTTGTATATATATATATATATATATATATATATATATATATATATATATATATATATATATATATAAAAAATCATGGATCTGCAGTTATTCTCCATGCTATGCTTCCTTACAGTAATTTATTCTGTCTCACTTAATCGCCAGAATTAATCTGTCATCCTTATCCCATGACCTTTATCACTCATTTTATACTCAGTTTCACAAATAGTCCTTCTCGTCTATGTCACATCAACTTCTTACCCTTCTCTCATCTATTTCACATTACTTTCTTACTCTTCACTTCATCCTCACTACCCTACATTTTCTCTCCTTCATTTTCTATAAATAAATCCACACTTATTTCTCTCACTTACTTTTAGCTTTATACATCAATTACTTATTTATTTAAGATTGTTTTTTTTTCTTCTGATAATACCAAAGCATTATTGTAATAGTCATGCATGAATGTTTCTCCCAAGACTGCACTGTAACGATTCCTATACAGTGCTTTTGGGCCTCTCAAATTTTCCCAACTGTAACTGTTTAAATGTATATATGGTAGAACTTTTCTCCTCAGGACTCCAGTGAAAAGAGATCATGTATGGATCAGTTGCACTATCCTGGTTAACAAACAGAATAAATAAATAAACAATAGTTCTTTGTGACATCATTCCATCCACTTCTAATCCTCTTATCCCAACAAATCCTACCACTCACCCTACCTCTGAAATTCATCTGCCTATCCTACATACCTGTTTACTGCATTCATTAATTGTGGTAGTATTAACACAAAATTAGACCAAATCCTCCTCTGGCTGGAACAAAATAATATTTTACGTCTGCACCATTAATGAAATGGGTCTATATCATTTTGTCAAAACTCAAAGGAGTAAATGCTCATTTGTCGATAACCTATTCAGCAAAAACACTATTCATCGAACAACATTTTAAGCGAAAAGTTTCTTAGGGCCACCATCTGGAATTTGCCCTTTTCCCCACTATAGTACGATCTTGGAGTTGGTATATTTAGTTAGGGGTGTGTGGAGGGGGCAGTTCCCACTTTGGGGTGTGTATAGCCCCCCACTTGTGCATGGGTTAAGTTTTATGGTTTTGTTTACGGTTGCTAGGGTGGACTGATGCCAGTTTGCCCTAGGAAATTTTTTGCTTAAAACCTAGTTCAGTGAATAGTGTTTTCTCTGAATAGGTGTTTGACAAATGACAGTTCACTCATTTGAGTTTTGACAAAATGATATAGAGCCTAACGAAACTTGGCTCAAACTTCAATTCTGTGCTAGACATCCATCCTTTACCAGTCATTCATGATGGAAAGATAAATAATGAACCATTGTATTGTGAAGAGACCAAACTGAAAGACAGGCTCTTATATTAGTGGTGGCAGTTTGCAGCTCACAAACCTTTCATACACTGACTGCATCATCATCATTGTAAACACCCCTCCAATGATGAATGCAGTCCTGTTTGACTAATTGTAACCCACTTGCTACCCAGAAATGTGCAACTAACCACTGATTTAGTCTACTTCCCCCTACAGTATCATTAACAGACTTCCTAAGCCTCAGTCATGCTCTCACTGATTATACCCATTTTTACAAACATATGTTAATCTCCAGAGACTTTAATAATCAACTTGCATGGCCATAATAAACATGACCTCAAAAGCATACTATTTTACCATAACCTCTCCCAACCAGACTACTAATACCATCAGTCTATTAGAAGTTGCAAAATCCAACCAGGCTGCCTATGAATCACCCATAGCAGCACATCTTCCAAAGGTCACCAACCATTGTATCTTTCAGCTACTCCTTAGTAAACCTAAATCCCCAATAACACTATGCCATCTCCAAGCCAGCTCCACTAACAATTCACAACTTGTCAAGTCTGCTCTTGCAAATACTAATTGGCCTATACCCGTTTTTACCACAATGCCAATAAAGCTGCCATTTTCCTCACTGAGGCCTTACTAATTGAACAAAATCAGTTCTTTCCTAACAACTGAGGCCACATAAAGCATCACACCTTACATAGCTTATTCCACAGCTCCAGCAATTACTCAAGGAGGGCGATAAGGCCTGGGTAGTTTGGTAATGGATATGCTCACTACAAGGCTAACGCTTACAAAGAGTTTCAAAAGAAGGCTAACAAAGACATTCAGATGACCACAGCTATCTATTTCCACATCTGCTGATCAATCTCTTTCTCCAGATCAAGACAGTTCTGGAATGAGGTTAACCACATCAATGGAAACACTAAAACCTAGCACTCTCTGTGAAACATAATTGTGTCCAACTCTGTAACCAAATTCACCAGTCCTAACCCAGCATACTAGCCAGCAAATCCTTCAAACCCAGAACCACTTGAACCATACTTACCCCATTTTATCTCAAAAAAATCACCAAAAAGAAATATACATTCTTATTCAGAGCCTACCCAGTTATGGCCCTGCTAAGTCTAATGGTCTGTGCCCATGATTTCTAAAGAAATATGCAGACAGATCTGATATCACAATAAATCCACTATGTTATCAGTTTGTCGCCCTTACAATGAGTATTACCTGACATATGGAAAAAGCAATACTTATCTCCATCCCAAGATCTACCAAGACATCCTCCACCACTGGCTAAACTCATTGCTCCCACACCTTGATAAACTGTTAGGAAAACTGCCTACAACAAATTCACTGCCTTCCTCTGACATTGCAACATTCTCTCATCGCATTGACATGGACTCATAAAGCATAGAGGCACCCAAACAGTCCACTGTTATTGACGCTATACTTATTATTTATTTATTTATTTATTTGGCATTTGTTGGCCAGAAAAGTCCAACTGAGCTAGAGCCCTTTTCAGCGGAGGCCAAGGGAGAAAAGCTCCACAGAAGAAGAAACAAGATTGCATACATAGCAATAATGAGAATAATACAGAGTGAGTAGAGTTAGGTATCCAAAAAGGTTACACAAGTGTA
Organism: Protopterus annectens; assembly: GCF_019279795.1. Lineage (NCBI taxonomy): Eukaryota > Metazoa > Chordata > Ceratodontiformes > Protopteridae > Protopterus > Protopterus annectens. Next base: position 575,856,992 of record NC_056741.1, on the reverse strand, counting down.
TCAACAGAAATAAATGCACACAATCAAAAAATATAACAACATTTGAATTCAAATGTATGACAGAGTATGGTAAACAGGCTACAAAGATGCATTTCTAAAGGTCAGTGTGGACAAAAAGTATCAGTAAGCTGGTTAGTTGTAGAAGTTGAGGGCACAGTTATGAACAATGTGAGTTAGTGATAGGGAGAGTGTAAGGGAGATAGTAGTTGAGTGGTTATGAGAAATGGTAGTAGAATGAGACTTGATCCTGGCTAGAATTTCCTTGTTGTGGTGGGTGTGACAAAAGGTAACTGCATGAGACACAACTACTTGGAAATAGTCTTCTTTGACATGAGTTGTCTCTTTTCCTTACGTTCACAAGAAATGAACATCTCATCAGCATTCCTAAATAATTTTGTTCTGTCAAGATAGTACTTGAGCTGTCTGTGAACATCCATGGTAAGGAGTATCCATTCTTCCTCATTTTTGGTTCTGGAAAGAATACAAAGAAATGGATACCTTGTCTTAAAGTAAACTCAGATGCCACTATAGGCATAAATGAAGGATTAGTTCTCAAGGAAATCCTTATCTTGTGGAAAATGAGGTAAGGTTGACTCACCATAAGAATTTGCAACAAAGATTTTCTTCTTTTAGAGTTCATAGCAATTAGTAACACCATTTTCCATGTTAAGAACTTCAAATCAGCCAGAAAAGGTAGCTCAAAATGGAACAGGAATTAGTTTTTCCAAAGCAAAATTAAGATTCCAGTGAGGAGCCACCTGTTTTCTATTAGGCTTAGTATGTAACACCACTTTAAAAAACATTTTTACATGATATTGGACTGAAAGAGTGAGATCCATAGGTAGAGATGCTTTAATATTCAACAAATGAACCTTGATGGGTGAGTAAGGCAGGCTATAGGCTAGTGCTCTCACAAATAATGTCGAACCAGAGAAACGCTGGCTCCAAAAGAGTGTTGATTCCTTTCTTGGTACAAGCTAGACATTTTTTTTCCATTGGTAAATACATGATTTTCTAGTAGCAGATTTTCTTGCCTTCTTTAATACCTACTGTAAGCCCTCAGAAAATAGGTGCCTAAAAGGTATTAAGATTCTATTATTTGGACAGTTGGTTGCAGTTGTTTGGGGTCAGGATGTCTCAGACAACACTTGTACTGTGTGAACAGGCCCAGCCTGTAAGAAAACTTGTGGTAATTGCCCCTGGCCATTCCTATAAGTAGGGAGTCACCACAATGATCTTTGGAGAGTCATTCTGAATCTTCAAAATAACCCTAGGTTTAGTAGAAAGGATGGAAAAGTATAAAGGAACATGCCTGTCCCAAGAAAAGCATCTGTCTTCCCGGACTTCTTGTATTGAGTCCTGGAGCAGAAAATTACCAACTACTGGGAGTAGAGGCAAAAAGATCCACTTGAGGAGCTCTGCACAGCTGGATCAATTACTGGAACACCCCCTGATTCAATTTCCACAACTGAGGGTCTGTCCTAGTCCTGCTCAGCTTGTCAGCCACACAATTTTGCTCTGATGGTATGTAAAATGCATACAGAGTAGGATTATGCTAAAAAGCTTTATCTCAGATTAACATGGCTAGTCTGCACAGAGGCTCCCCTGTTTGCCCATGTACCACATCATTGTGGTGCTATCTGTAAACAATTGGAATGGTCCTAGGGACCATAGATGTCTGAAAAAGTTGGGAGTATGTATAGGTGCCAATGTATCTTTTACATTTGAGTGTTTTGGGTCTGCTGTCTCTGTTCCAAAGAGCATGTACTTGTATCCCCATAGATGTTGCTCTACAAGTAAAGTCTGAGGTGTCTGTTGTTATTGACTGTGTTAGAAAGGAAATGGGAAAATCTGGACACTAAAAATTTTGTCTCTCCACCACTGAATCTCCCTTCTCAAAAATCCCAAAACTGGAGTCTGAAATGTCAGGGGATGTTGATGTTGTGACAATACAGATTGTAGGTACCACTGGATTTTCCTAGGTGGAATCTTGCTGGAGGTATCATGAGACTCTTACAAGCCAGGAGACCCAACATTCTGAGAAATTCCATTGCTGAGACAACAGTCTGAGTGGAAAAACTCAAAAACAGATCTGGGATACTGATCTACTTTCTTTTTCTGTGGAGAAAAGGACTCTTTGAATGGAGGTATCTAGGAGATATTCCAGGAAAACAATCCTATGAGGAGAAGTCAAAGACAACGTTTGTTTGTTCATCTGGAACTCCAGTTTGTGTAGAATATCCCTCACCCAGGTGAGAGATTCCTGACATTTACATAATCTGCAAAGATAAGCAAGACATCTAAGTAAGGAAAATGTGAATATATTGCAGTCTGCAGTAGGCTATCACAGGACCCTACTGCAGACTACAATACCTATAATTTTATCAATAACAATATCAAAACTGGGAACAGTATAAAAATCTCATAAAAGTGAGTAACTTTATACAATGTATCTACTTTCTTGGGGCAAGCAGATTGGCTGTTAGGCATGTAACATTTTGTGACAAAAGCATCCTCCAACACTGAAAGGGCAGGAAGAAATGGAGTAGGCTCAGGAAAATCCAGTTACAATAAATCATAATATTTTTAGGAATGGTGGAGTGCCACTATGTTTGCACTAAAACTATAGATTCATTCTGGAAATAGTTTCAGAAAATAAAATCCTTCAAAGCTACTGACAGAAATCTTTCCTTAGACTCTAAATCAAAAATCTGAGGAGACAAAACAAAATCTGTCCCTTTACAATCATTTTTAGTTCAAATTCACAAACTTCTTCAGAGAATGAATCGTTTTTTTTTTTCTCTTTTGATAAACAGAAGATCTGGAAGGGTCAAGTGCTTGAACTAAGCCCTTAGCTAAGCCTAATAAACTGCTCCTGTCCAAAGTGACTGACAGATGAAAATATATGTCTAAGTATTATCTTCTTTTTGAGAGGAATTTCTGAAGAAGCATACCCACTTCTGCCATAAAAAACTACCTAGAGATGGAATTAGCAGTCTGGCTAGGCAGATGTTCCTTCTCTTATATGATACAGAAACCAATACAAATAAGTTTACTTGTCTTAAAACTAAGATATATCTTTAATCAAATATAAAGCTTAACTTCAGAATGACAGGTTGAATTTAGACAGAATGTTGCAAAACTCAGCTTATAAAGAACTGATATGCTGACTCCTGTGGTGGCACAACCCGTAAAGCAGCTCCAGCTATGTGTTATATACTCAATTGTTACTTCGTTATGTCTCTCTCTCGTATATGAATTTTGGCATTTACTATATTTCTATTCATGACTACAAGATTGTTTTGTTAATCACATTCAAGTCAAAGGCTCAAAATCCAAAAGTAATCATTGAAAGCCAGTAACAGGAGTGCTCTCCGGCAGTGCAAAACCACTGAAAGGCTTGGCACCCAAACCTCTCTTTTTAGTCAGCTCAGTTTGGCATATGGGAGGTGCCCTGAAGCTGTCTGTTTGTTACATATTAGCATCATCTCTTCTTTCTGCAAATCAATGCCACCTGCATACAAAGTAACCTGGTATGAAAAGTTCATTATGTGAGATAAAAGGCTTATGCTACGCATTTAGTACATTCATTTTATTTATTTATTTAAAGTTTTGCTAACACTGTCTGGAATTTTCCTACTTTATAACAGAGAGTGCATGTATTAAGGGGAAGATGTTTGTTTATATGTGTGATGGCCCCTCTTTACCCCAAGCCAGTAATCAAGGAGCCCCAATCCTCACCACTGATACCTGTGAGAGGCAGTCACTAAGAAAAGGAATGATTTACACAGTATTTCAAATGCAGGTCTCTACATCAAGCACATTTTCCCTCAAGAGCACACAGGGAACACGCTCCACTGGAACTGGACTCTCAGTCTCTCCAGATCCTAAACAAGACTCACTTTACAGCACTATGTCCCAAGACACAGACACACACACACACACACACACACACACACACACACACACACCTGGGAAAGTCTCACAGATTCACCAGTTTTGTCCAATCTCTCCAGAATACAAGGTAGATTGCTGTCACCAGTCAAATACTCTAGGCTCTTATGAAGGGTAACCATTTATACTGTGTCAAATTAATACTGATATAAATGGTAGAGTGTGACCAAAGCAGTAAGGCTTATTGGAGTGGCCACAGTGTCAAAAAATAAGCACAAGTACTCTCAAGATGTTAAAAGTATTCACTAAAAAAACAGCCGCAATGAAAAAAGGTATAAAAATATTTAATAATGGATAACAAAATAGAAAACAGGAGAATACTTAATATTTAGCTACAAAAACAACAGAGGTTTTGGTCACAGGAAATGTAAAAATAACACATGCAGAAAAAATAATACTAAACTAATCTAACTGTATTTTTCCTAAATGAACTAAAGAGAAACTGTCCCTAGTTAACTCACTTATTATCACAAGGCAAGATGTACTGCTAAGATGCTCACTTCTACAAGTCAAGATGCGATACTACACACCGACTGAACTGACTCAACGACTAACAACTGAATAACTGAACTGTGATAATTGACATAGATCTTTTATATCAGGTTCCAAAGAAAAAACAAAAACAAACAACAAACTGCTGCTGCTAGAGTTCCATCCTTCAGCTGGTTATAGAATTACATCACATCTAGTCACCTGACTCTGGCACAATTCACCTTCAGAACTCTGTTAAGATTCTGCTGCAGCATTTTTAACATAAGCAACTTTCACAAATACATTTTTAATACAAGCATCTCTACAAATCAATGTGACAGTCAAATGACATAAAATTATTTGCAAAACTTCAGCCAGCCATGTTGGCGTATGCCACACATACACTGTCCCACTTCTCCTGGTACAGCTAGCAATACCTCAAAATGTCACACTATGTTTCATTTTTAGCATGTTAGCAGGTAGAATGCTAATGTTTAGGGTCCTCTGGCTTTCTTCAGTGTGGTTCCTTCTGACATGATTATAAGGTTCATCACCTAGAAGGCCCGAATTAATTTCTACATCAACAGCAACAATAACTCTTTAATGTCCAAGGGTTGTAAAAATGTTTATACATACAGAAACATACACACTTTGCAATAAAAACATCCTTACAGATAGAATTAGCTGTCTGGCTAGGCAGATGTGAATTCCCTGCCACTTCTCCCAGGGACCCGTTGCATCATCTCAGTAATGCATGCTATCCCTAAGCCTGCCCTGTCCCAGCCCTATCTCCACATTGTACTTTACAAAATACCCTTCCCATAACACTGTCACTATTCAGACAAATTGGAGGCTAATGTTATTGGGATGGGAGGAGGGATTAGTGTAAAGATCAGGAAAGGAATCTGTTTTCTTTTTTCAATCTTTCGCATGTTTGATGTTTTTATAATTCAGCCTTATTATTGCTTATTACTGTCTATGTGTTGTGTTCGACATTAAGTTTGATCATAGATAAGGGATCATAATATATATATATATATATATATATATATATATATATATATATACACACACACACACACACACACACACACACACACACACACACACACACACACACACACACACACACACACACACACACACACACACACACACACACACACACACACACACACACGTATTTTTATTATACATATACATGTGTGTGTATACATATGGGTATACTTACTTTAATCATACTTACCAGCATTAACCAAAGGGTCCTCAGTGGAACCTTGGTTCCTTCATAGTAAAATGCCTCAGTAGCTACCTTTCTAACACTGCATTCCCTATCAAATACAGTAATTCCCTCAACAAGCTGCTGCTGGTGTTCCTGTAAGGCTTTAGCCATGCACCTATATTGTTTAATATCTTCATTAACTCTCTTCCCTACACCCTGAAAACATGCAACCACATTCTTTATGCTAATGACTATCCGGGGAAATCAATAAAGCCTACACAGAGTGATCTTCTGTGTAGGCAGAGTGGCATAGCCCCAACACTGAAACTGGCAGCCATGTGATCCAGTAAACAGAGCAGAGGAACGTGCATGAGTCTGCAGACACGGAAGTGTCCGCGGAATGCAAATCACCTCATAAGGAGGTGAAATTCATGCAAATGAGGTCAAATGAGGGTGCTGGAGTGATCCAGCAAGCAGAAAGGTAGTCGTGCAGACCCCATGTACACAGAAAATTACAGTGTACAAGAAAGCAAAAATAGAACAGGGGCTGTAAAAGGCCATTTAGAAGGTCAGGGGTTGCATATTAGGGACAGATATGTGCAAAACTATGCCCTGTATTTGCAAAAAAATTATGCAAAATAATAAAAAATAACTTTTTTTAATAGTCATACCACATTTGTGCACCACACAGCGGCACACAAACATGCCGTTTTGCAAAAAAAAATAAAATAAATAAATTGTAAAATCCAAAAACAAGACATATGTGAGAATAATGCATTATAGGGCCCTGCAAGCAGTATGTACAATAATAGATTTCAGTGGTTGCTAAGGAGGCAGGCTCTGGAATAGTGAAGTATCCAGGTTGTGTGAACAGAACAGTATGCAAATGAGCTGGGGTTACTGAATAGCAAAAGTGGGCTACTGTGTCCACAGATAAAACTGGTGTAGCACCAGGACAGTGTTGGTGTCCACAGAAGAGGTAGCTGAAATCAAAGGGGTGTGTCACATTATGTTTAAGCGGATTGGAGCTGAGCAGCACTCATTTGCATGGCACACCCCTTAGCTAAGCTGGGTAGTGTGTGCTGCAGGGTGCATGTTTTAGCTGGTTTAAGCTATGCTGTGTGTGCCTGTGCATGGGATTGTGTCCAGATCGCTGAGCACTGTTTACACCAGCTCTGTGTGTTTGCGCGCCACTCCACAGTGCTTAGCAGGGAAGGTATTTAAAAAAAAAAGATAATAGCATGGGAAAGCCAACACTAGGTCATTCAACCCCCTTAATGATATACCTGACAGGTGGAATGCATCATAGTTATCCAGTAACACAGGCTGCATCTGTAGCACACCACTATAAAGTATGCATACACCCTACAATCTGATTTTTCCCACATACTCTGCACGATTGGAGTACACACTTGTGAATTTTAACTGACAGAATGCTAGGGGCTGCTGCTGCTCTGTATGTGCTAGAGACTGAGGGTAGTGATGATGTTGATGCTGACAATAGGCCTAGACTGAGAAGGAGAAGAGTGTTCAGGCCCAGGGTAACCTTCCAGTAGCTACATGAGCTGGAGATTGTAGAGTACTACAGAGTGGAATGGGACACACTACAAGAACTCACTAAGCTTTGCCACCCACAACTCAGACCCAGAGCCAACAGAGGGGAACCCATCCCAGTGGAAACAAAGGTATGTGTACCCCTTAGAATATTAACTACAGGTACTTTTCAAAGACCAACTGGGGACATAATGAGGATCTGACAGGCATCTGCTTCCAGGGTACTCCACCAGTTCCTGGATGCCATACAAACACATGCCAGTGAGCACATTTATTTACCCCACACCCCTGAGGAGAGGGACAGCAGTATGCATCCCTTCCACCATGTAGCACACTACCTTGAAGTGCTGGGTGCCATAGACTGCACTCATGTACACATCAAAGCACCACCTGGTGAGGAAGGTAGAGTCTACATCAAATGCAAGAGGTATCACTCCATTAACTGCCAGGTTGTGTGCAATGCCCAGGGCATTATCATGAGTGTGTGTGCCAGCAGCCCTGGCAGCGATCACGACTCCCATATCTGGCATGCATGACAGCGGTACCAGACATTTGCCAGGAGGGACATCCCATATGGCCATCTACTGGGGGATGCTGGCTATGCACTGGAACCGTGGATGATGACACCCATCAGAATGCACACATACCTACCAAAGAATGCCATAATGAGGCACACGCACAAACTAGGAACATCACAGAGTATGTGTTTGGGCTGCTCAAGTCACAGTTCCAGTGCCTTGATATATCAGGTGGAGCCCTGCAGTTCTCTCCAGCAACATGTGCACAGATGTTCACAGTATGTGCCATGATATACAATATGATCCTGTGGAAACAGCTGCGGTAGGATCATAATAGGGAAGGGAAAGGACACAGCCCCCCACCACAGCATAGATCCCCACAGGCACAGGAGGCTTGGAGGATGAACCCCCTCAGCCTGTCCCTGTAGTCAGATGTAGGCATACCCAGTATGCCCTGGCCTTGGCAAAGAGGCAATGCATAGTACATCCATTGACAACCTATGGTCCTAGGGACTGACGCCTTACTCCGACTCGCATACATAATAAAAAGGATGCCAGCCTCACCAAACAACGTCTACCTTACCATGTATTGGCTATGTACTGTGTGCATCAGACAGAGTCAGCCCTGAAACACAGGTCTCTCAACTGCTGCATCCACAAGGTAAGTCACTCTCCTTTACTACAAATGTACAAGGTACTAGACTATGGTAGCATATGTATGGACCTCCTACATGTATGCAAGAGAATAGAGTGGGTTGCTGGGCTACTTGCAGAAGACTAACAACTACTTGGGACAACAGGTACTCTGTCCAATACTGGGTACCCCATAATATGCATGAGGTCACAGAGCTGGAAAACCCACTTCAGTGTGTAAGGGGAATGCCAAATAGTGGGGTCATAGGACAGATGCAAGACTGTCAATGCCAGAGTCCACTACCCCCAACACACCAGTGTTCCCGTACAACTGTAGTAACAGTATATGTTTGCAAGGATATATCTGCAGACCACACAATCCCAGGACAGTCACAAAGAAGCCGCCCAAATGTCCTATTTTACACAAAATGCAGGGGTCACAGTAGGGCTCACACAGTGTATGTCTGTCTGTCTGCTGTTGATAGTGTGTGGAATTACACCTCACCTTCTGCTGGCTCACTGGGCTAAGTACATTAGCATGGTTAATGATGTTGATGGTTCGAAGCTGGCTGCACCTATAACTTTTGCATGTGAGGTACTCCTATGGTAGGAGTCCTACAGACTGTCAGTATGGCTCAATCTGTTCATGCCAGAAAGCTGGACAAAGGCAGAGACAATGGGAGGCAGAGGGCCAAACAAACAGATATTATACATATACTCTGAGTTACTTAGTAAGTGGCTATTAGAACAGCAGGTTGCAACAGGTCAGATTAGCAGCAGGATGTAAAGGCCATCACTTAACTGTGTCACTACTTTTCTGTGGGCTCCACGTATTAGTATATTACTAAGAAACCACAACTGTATGAGGAACAGAGCAGACATATGGAGCAGAATGCTGGACATCCTGCAGAAACATGTACAGTAAGAGGTATGTAGACTGTCACCCTGTGTCTGCTGTTACAGCATGTACATCAGTTACATCATACCTACAACCACTTAAAGCAGGAAATCTGCACAAAACCATGAATGGTGGTGAGACAAAGGCCCAAATACAAGGGAAAGGATTAACTACTGGCCAGACAAATGTATAAAGTGCAAAGAATAACAGGCTGTGCATTAGCATGGGTTTGCTGATGTGTATGGAGTCAGTAAGTCAAATGTCTATCAGCATGTTCTACTGTCAACCTATAACGACTTGTCAATAATGTACCAGAAATCAACAATGCTGTGTACAAAGTAACATACATATGCAGAGCTCCATACATTTTATCACAATCGTCACATTACATTCAGCACACAACCAGGGAATGCTTTGGACAAAATATCAAGGAGGTGACTGTTGAATCAGGTGCAGCAGCCAATTGGCTGCAGTACACAAAATCCCAGACTGGAGTACAGGTAGGTCTGGCCTGGACTCACCTTGTAAGTACTGATAGTCACACTGGGCATGCTGCTACACTTAGATAACTTGAGCCCATGTCTGATGCCTCATTTGCCTGAGGAACTGATATATGAAAACGTGTGTGCATACAGGCAGCTATGTATACGTATCTGTCTCTCCCTATCCCCCCCTCACACATGATTACCTAATCTATCAGTAGGTGGCACAGATATTTTTTTTATATATATAGAGAGAGAGAGAGCGCTTGCTACATAAAGATGTAGAGTGATTTAAACCCTCCACATATATGTATATAACACAGTCACATAACACACACACACACAGCTACAGTTTCATCTCTTATATACTGTATATCTATATCTATATCTGTATATATATATATATATATATATATATATATATATATATATATATATACACACACACACACACACACACACACACACACACACATATAAACATGTGTATATGTGTAGGGGGATGTACACATGTCCATGCATACATGCAGGATGCTGTGGTTATCTGCACCTACACACATAGCAGTTGTTTGATGGTAACAGAATGAGCCCGCATAATGACAGAACTACCCAAACACAGAACCCTCTGCTTGTGGAATGTCACCCTGTAGACAGACAACGGTGAGCAGGTGGTGTAATGTGCAATGGCATTGACACAGAACTTGGACAGGCCATATTGTCAATGGTCAATTGTCCACCTAGCAAACTGCAACTGGGCAGACATGGTGGAACTGGTACCTGTACACACATAGTAGGGTATTTAACATGTTCCCCACTACTAGGACACTAGGTACACTAACAGTATAAACCAGGTTCATTCTGCAGGCTACACATGCTGTGTAATACAAGACCGCTTTGCATAGTCCACAAGTACTGTGGCTGCAGCCATGTGTACAACAGATTCAACCAGTAGCATGTGCAATATGTACTGTGAGCTATATTGTGTAATAGTAGGTAGGTAGAGGTTTTAATATCACTTCAGCCACCTTGTGCGTGTGTGTAAATATTTTCCTAACAGCAGTACAGACATGGCTATCTGGCATTTGTCTGTGCCATGGTGAATCATTTTATGGCCCTGTGAGTAATGTGCTCCTGCACATTGTCCTCCTTGTCAACACCTGCTGATGTCACCCACCTTAACAGCACTGACTGACATTCTAATGACAGATAAGCCCCATGGCGCATGTGATAAGTACACAGTGATCTAGTGTTTACTAAATAGGTTGAGGTTCTAATCTCACAATAGGCAATTTTGTGTGTGTGTATGTGTGTGTGTGTGTGTGTGTGTGTGTGTGTGTGTGTGTGTGTGTGTGTATGTGTATATATAAATATGTCTTCTTGCAGCAGTGTGCCTATCTAACCTACCTCTGTGCAATGGTCATACATTTTAAGACCCTATGCCTACCTGCCAGCCTCACCATAGTCCTCCTTTACAGGGCCTTCTGATGTCATCCTCTTTAACAGCACTGGCTGACAACCTCAAAACAGATAAGCTCCATGGTGCATGCTATATGTCCATAGTGCTCTGGTGTATACTACTAGATAGGTAGGCATTCTAATCTCGCAACAGGCAATTCTGCATGTGTGTGTGTGTGTGTGTGTGTGTGTGTGTGTGTGTGTGTGTGTGTGTGTGTGTGTGTGTGTGTAGAAGTATACACCCTTGCAGTAGTGTGTCTGTCTCATCTGTCTCTGTGTAATGGTTATATATTTTAAGGCCCTGTGCCTACCTGTCAACCTCCCAGTTGGCCTCCTTTACAAGGCCGCTGATGAAAGTAACCTTAACAGCACTGGCTGATACTCTCAAAACAGATAAGCTGTGTGGTGAATGTGATACATACATAGCATTATAGTGTATACAAATAGGTAGGGGTTTTATTCTCAGTAAGGGCAACTCTGTCAGTGTGTGTATGCGTGCAAATATATCCTTTTGCAGCAGTGAGTCTGTCTCACCTATCTGTATGCAATGGTTATACATTTTCAGGCCCTGTAAACCCCCCCATTGATCTCCTTTATAGGCCCTGCTGATGTTGTCCACCTTAACAGCACTGGCATACACTCTCACAACACATTACCCCTGTGACACATGTGATTATTACATAGTATCTATAGCTAGATAGGTAGGGATTCTATTCTCGAAAAGGCCATCTCTGTGAATGTGTGTGTAAATATACCCCTTGCAACAGTGTGTCTGTCTTGTCTATGTGTGTGCATTGGTGATATATTTTCAGGCATGTTAATCCCTCCATTGGCCTCCTTTACATGCCTCACTCATGTCATCCCCTTAAACATCACTGGTAGACACTCTCACAACACATAAGCACCACGGTGCATGCGATTAGTATGTAGTACTATTATTCATAATACTAGATAGTTGGGGGTTCTAATCACAAAAAGGCTAAGTGTGTGTTTGTGTGTGTGTGTGTGTATGTGTGTGTGTGTGTGTGTGTGCATGTATGTAAATATTCCCCCTTACAGCAGTGTGTCAGTCTTGCCTATGTGTGTGCAATGGTTAAACATTTTAAGGCCCTGTGAGTACCTGCTGCCCCTAAATAGCTCACATCTACCTAGGCATAAATGCTATCTGCCATCACCTACATTTGTAGGTACACAACACTCAGTTGACATGTATCAAGGGTGGCATGCCTTGGATTACGCTGTCCACCGCATTGCCCCTGACACAGTGCCCTGCACAGACCCACCTAGGTAACCATGCACATATAAAGTCTTACCTTGCTGATGTCATATTTCTGCTTTGCTGCCATGCCATCCTGAGCCGCTGTATTGCCACCAAGTCTCCACAGCGTAGTCACTTATACCCCTGCAACAGAAACATACAAAGTTCTGAGGGACACCTGTCAGTCTGCAACACCTCTGCCAATCTAACATCATGCAACAAAGGAACAAACACATCAATGTGTACTCATGACACATGCCAGCAGACAGCACCTGTCATGGTATAACAGAACCACAGTAAGCAATGTCATGTAATGTACTATAGTCATCTTGTGCATCAGACATGTATTTCCATGTCCCTGCATCGATGTTATGGATGGCAGGGATGTAGTACAAGTATCATTACATGCACAGGGTGTGGTGTGGGAGTGCCAAACAGTTGACAATGTGTGTGGAGGTTAGGAAGGTGTGGTGGTCAATTGGGCCATGGACAGGTGCCATGTTTGTCTGTTGGTGAACTGCATGTGAAATTGATGTATGAGTATGTGTGGGTGTGTGTGTGTGTGTGTGTGTGTGTGTGTGTGTGTGTGTGTACAGTCAACCCATGTGCTATCCCTACACATGGGTATGTTGGACATCATTGGACCGTACATGGCAGACTGGACAGTTCACCATCTCTGGCCATGATCACAGGAACTGGCTCTGCCAGGAGTGGCACTGGCACCACCAGGGTCAAATGTGGTACTAGTCACTGATGGTGACTGGTGTCTGCTGGGCTTGTGTCCCTCATGGGACCACCCAGGACTATGTGCCCATGGCCTGCCATGTCTTGGTGTGGACAGCACCCTCCCTTCTGTAGTTCTGGAGGTACTGCTACTATGGGAGAATGAGTGTGCATGGCCAAGTGGACTCTCAGCAGATTTTGTTGCTGACCTATGGCCACATGTCCAATGCCCTACTCCCACCACATGCTCTAGCACAGACAATGAGTGGTCCAGGACTGACAATGTCTCACCCCCAACGTCTGTCTACAACATCAGTGAAGCGATTCATGGCATCACCAATTTTGTGGATGGAGTCACGGATGCATCCATGATCCTGATGTTGCGTTCGGAATGTGCCTGTGTCTCCATGATGGACAGAAACATGCGTCAAGTGACTCATGATGTGACACCTGTGATAGGTGGTGGATGGGCAACAGACCTCCTTTGAGCACCCCTGTCAATCTGCCTGTGTGGGGCATCAGCTCTCTGGCTATGGCTAGTTGCTACAGTCACTGATGCTATATTTGCCACACTCTCCTGTTTGATGCCACCAAACTCTGACGGTCAAATATCTGTCTCCGCAGGGGACTGGGTATGTGTGGGCATACTGACTGTGTGCAGGGACATTTGGGGAGAAAGTGGTATGTCAACCAAGGAGACAAATTCAGCCCCCAACAACCCTACCTGTGCCTCACTATGGCCACCATCATCATCAGAGTCCAATGAGACACTGACATCAAGTTGTGAAGGGGACACACTCCAACCCCCACATTCACCTGTGAGGAGGAAAACAACATACATACATTAATACCTGCACTATTATGTCTGCTCATACAGACACACACACACACACACATAGGTGAGGTGCCACAATTGCAGTATACATACCTAATCTTATTTCTGATCCTGTGCACAACACACAAGCAGACTATAACATACACAGACAAGACAGACCCTTAATAACATGCACTGCAGCTACATCCAGTTAATGTTGCCAGTACTATTCACCTGTGAGATAAGCGATATGTTAGTGTATGTGATGGACCTACACCTAAAACACAGTGCACCAGTCTTCACCATACCATTGGCCCCTGTATAGCAGACTGCATAGACCTTCACAAATATAAATGCAAATATGTTACAGCTCCTGCAAATACACTACTATGATTATTGATTCAATGCACTGCAGTGAACCCCTCCAAAACTGAACATACAAGTATTGTACACTGGCTAAGCATAACAGTTGTGTCTACGACAAACTGGCAGCCCTTAACATTCTTAGGGTATATGTGAGACATACCTAGACAGTTTCACACTCACCGGCTACAGGATGTTGGACTCCAGCCACACCAGATGTACCTATGGAAATGTGAGGGAGAGGTATTGTCAGCAAACACAAATGTGGCATAATTACAGGATAATATGTGCGTATATTGACATGTATAGTAGGAACTCTGATACTGCCCACATTGTTGACATTCTGTGTATGTGTGCGCAAGTGTGCAATACAAACAACCCCCCCCCACATACAGATTGACCTGACATCTATGTATTGGTATGCAGAGGCTACCACAATGACTTCTACAGTGTTACAGTGATGAACACAGGAGGCTTACCTGGATGCTCCTCTGCTGTGGAAGCTGTGCCACCCACCTCCACAAAATATGGTGATGGACGATTGGGAGCTGGTGGTTGATCCTAGGTTTTCTAGGAACTCCTCTGTGGCCCAGAGTGATTGTTCTGCTGCAGGCCCTTCACCGGTAACAGCATAGTCCTCGGCCATAGCAGCGACCCTTTGCTGTACAGCATTTATCATATCAGTCACCCAGTGTCGGACCTGCTCGTAGCTTCTTTCCTGTAGCCCTACTTGGTTTACTGATGTGATGAGGTCAGCCCACAGTGCAGCATGTTGCTCCCAATTCTGGCAAATCCTGGAAAGCAGGATGTTGTGATGCAGTCTGAGGCCATTCAGGATCACGTTTTTGGCAGCAGTAAAAGGAGGGTGCCTCCATCTCTACATGGTTTCTGAAAGACAAGAAGAAGGGAACATGTCACAGGACCACAAACATTGCTCTCCACTATGTATACACCCTGCACATCCCATTTGGCTAGCACTATCCTCTGCTAACTACCACATGATACCCCACCATCTACCAACACAGTATGTATGTGGCTATCAGCAACATAGTGGCAATACATCTTGCATTTTCCTGCTACTTGTTGCTTGTTCTCTGAAGTGTTCAACTGCATCTTTTCTGCTGCATTTATTACTACTTGTTTATAGCCTGCCTAAATTGTAAGTGTTATTGTAAGCCTCTTACTTTTGGTTTATGCACTTGGGCTTTAGGCCCACCTCTTAGGTCTCATTGGCCTTTCCCCTTCAGATTCTGACAAATATGGATGGATGATGTCCTACAGTTTCTCCTGCCAGTCTGGTTGATATGGGCATCCTGACACAGTGTAGCAACTGCCTCATGTACATGGACAACCATCTACTACCACCACCTAGGAACACAATTTGTAAGAGATGCAAGTACATTAGGAACCTAGAGTCCAAGCTCTCTCCATCTCAAGCCAGTATATCTGGCACTGAAAAGATGTCAACTCAATCACTACACCTCAAACACCACCCACACCTACACAACACACACCCACATATGTGGAAGTCCTCAACATAAACATACCTAAAGAAAGGAGACCTCTGAGGCAAAACGCCATGAGATCTCCATAGCTCTCCACACCATATACCATGCATAGTCCACACACTTGTGTCTCACAGTCAGTAAGGCTTCATCATAAACCCAACATATTAGTCATAAGAGACTCCATTGTGAGACACACAGATGTGCCTCTCACCAGGCTGGATAAGGAGAAAGTAACGGTTAGTTGTCTGTCAGGTGCCAGAATCTGCCAAATCACGTACGCCCTAATGTTTCTCAACAACAGGTACTGTTATGACTCTGTCATAGTCCATGTTGGGGTTAATGACTTGAGAAGTACATCCCTGGACTATATGAAGAGAGAAATGATTGAGCTCACTGATTATGTGTCCCCAGGCAGGTATGTCCCTAGCCCTAAGCAGCATTCTGCCGTCACCCAGTATGATGCCTCAATACAAACAGGAAATGATTGATTTTAACAATTGGCTTAGTTTCTGGTGCCATTCCAGGGGGATCCAGTACCTGACAGCCTGGGAAGATATGATCGACAGATCATGATGCTTTTCCAGAGATGGCCTGCATCTGTCTCACCTGGGCTTCAGACTTCTGGCAAAGGTTCATGCTACCCCATAGTGTTTTTGGTAGGAAAAGTGATGAGGTTAAAACTACCAACATAAAAATGTCATTCTGTTAAATGCTAGGAGTCTAAATGTGATACTGCACTCATTGCAAGCATTCTTAACCCTGGAAAATGCTGACATCTGTGCAGTCACAGAAACCTGGTTTGCAGCTGTGGAGAGCACACCAGCCTTACCTGGTTACCCATCCTATCATACATTTAGACCCCAAAATGTGGGCAGTAAAGCCAAAGGAGGTGGAGTTTCAATATATATATATATATATATATATATATATATATATATATATATATATATATCAAAGACATACACACCTCCAGGCTGGTCAAACAGTATGACGCACAGGAGACACTCAAGGTGCATTGACAAGACCCCTATTCAAATCATAGCTAGCTACCGGCCCCCAAATCTGACTCAAGATACCCATTCCACCTATATGGACCTGTTTGACTCTATCAGAATTCAACCCTTTACCCTGATCCTGGGTGACTTTCACTACCCAAACATAGATTGGAAGAACTTCTCATGTCAGAACACAAATGCCCTGAGATTCATAGATGTTGTCAATGCAAACACCTTTGAACATCTAGATGATACCCCCACAAGAGGTAAAAATATCTTGGACATGGTATTAAACAACATGAGTAACCATTGCAGCATCCCTACAGTATCACCCTCCCTGATAAGATCCGACCATAAAGCTGTCACTTTCTAAGTCACCATCTCTCACAATACCCATCTAGCTAGGTTCAGACATTAACATGTCTCCAAAGTTGCTTAAAGCCTCCTGAGGGATGGTATAAACAGCTTCACAGCCCCCTCCCCCACTGTAGGAACTGGCACCAATACCCAAAGCTACACCAAAGCACTATACAAGCATGTATACAGATGCATGGAATCAGGAATACCCAACAGGACTACATCATCCTCTGCAAGGATAAGTAAACCTGACTGGTGGACATCTGCAATAAATAAACTCTGTAACAAGAGGAAAACATCGCTGTCCAAGATCAAGAAGGAGCAGGTGCCCAGTTGGAAGCAATGTCTCCTTAGCCTGAACAAGTCCTTCTTCACATATGTCCGCAACCTCAAAGGAAGCACCCAGGTCAGTTCAGAAATGATGGCCAAGGACACCATGTATAGAAATGCTGTAGATATAGCATACTTGCTGGCTGACAGATTCAGTGAGAACTTAACCCCTCTATCCCCCATCAGTAGATCAGGACATCCCCAGGGTCATCACTGCTCGCTCAATAGCAAAGCATACAACATCCTACCTGAACTCAGGAAGGAACTTGCGGCACCATTAAGCACCCTATTCGACCAAAGGCTGAGTACTGGACTTGTCCCAGCTGAGTGAGGACAGCCACTGTCATCCCTTTGCACAAAGATGGAGCATCCACTGATCCAGGAAATTATAGACCTATCAGCCTAACTAGCCTGAGCTGCAAGGGCATGGAACAGATTATCATGGATCTCATTAACATGGACATTGGCAACCTCAAAACACTCGATCCCACACAGTTTGGCTTTGTCAAGGGGAGATCATATCTGTTAAATTTGGTTGACTTCTTTGAGACAGACACCAAAGCCATAGATGAGGGGAGGACAATGCACACCGCCTACCTTGACCTGGCCAAAGCCTTCAACACTATTCCCCACTTGGCCATAATAGATAAAACTCTCTCAACTAGGCAGTAATCCATGTGTTACCAGATGGGTAGCAAACTGGTGCACTGATAGAACCCACCTAGTCAAAATAGGGCAAGCCACCTCAAGTAGCAGACCCGTAACAAGTGTTGTACCCAAGGGTTCTGTCTTGGGACCTCTGTTATTTGGGATATACTTTTCTGAGGTACAGGGCAAAACCAGTGGGCTATGGCTGACCAAGTTTGCAGATCACTGGATGCTGGGTGCTTTCATCACATCCCCTAGTGATGTTGACATCCTCCAACAGCATCTCACTCAGACAAATGACTGGTGCCAGAAACATGGCCTCAAACTGTATACTACAAAATGCATCATCATCCCTTTTGGGGAGAGTGACATCCTCAGAAAATATCACATTAATAACAACATCCTAAGCACGCAATCAGTTGTGAAGGATTTGGGCATATAGGTTGATAGAAACCTGACATTTGACCACCATGCTGCTTCCGTTGTATGGAAAGCCTTCTACATGGCCCACCACATCAGTAAGGGTATCTCATCCAGGGACAAGCAGGTCATAACATCCCTGTATTCTTCCCTTATAAGGCCCATTACTGAGTACAATGCCCCATTCAACATGTACCAAACAAAGCACATGCAGCAGCTGGACAGACCACAGAGGTTCCTCACCAGGATAATCCAGGGCCTCAAGCATCTACCATACACAGATAGGCTAAAAACCCTATCCCTCTACTCAGTTTCATACAGACTTCTCAGATGTGACCTCTGTCTGGCATACAAGGTGATCACTGACCCCACCTTGATGAGACTGCTGCATATCTCCAAGTCAAGCTCTACTCGAGTAACCCACACGCGCTCCCTCAACTTGGTCTGTGACATCAACAAGACTTATTGGCAGGACAAGTTTTTGTCCCAGAGACTCCCCATCTGTGGACTAGACTCCCACTCCACAGCAAGCAGAGTACCTCTTTACCCCTTTTCAAACGCAACCTAGATAACTGGATGGGAAACAGGAAATACACCCTTGGGATTCCACCCGTGTCCCTGTTGGACTGGTGCTGGCTTGTATAAACATGGGTTAATCTCTTGGCTAGGCGTATAAGGGGCCCAGGGCCATTAGGCTAGTAACCTCCTATGATCCTACGAATACTGGTTATGGCCCTGTGTGCTGTGACAGAGTGTGTTGTTATGTCTCCACTCCCATCAATGCTATCTACTGTAGTGTGGCCCCTATGGGCAATGTCCCAGCACCATGTCATACAGCCACCGGCCGACAAATAAATGAGTGTTACTACAAGTATATGGGGACAGTCCAGCAACATCCGTGTGATGCAATGACAGCACTGCAAACGTGCTGTAGGGTATCTTCCCTGTAGGTGTCAGAATTCTGCAGTACACAGATGTTTGCAGAATGTGTACATGTGTCTGATATATGTGGACCCTCTACCAGAAAAATGTGGATGTCTGGTGAACAGTTTGGCAATATGTAATGGTAGTTCTCAGACTGTGAAGAATCTGGCTGTCACATGCCAGAACCCACAGAAAACAGTTATGGTACAGTAATATCTGTTACTGTAATCATTCCCTTACTTTGTAAGCTCAATATGTACATTTACTGTCACTATTGTCTAACACACAATCCAGTAGCATTCGTACAGGAGCTGACCATTGTAGGAGGGATTTAGAGGGCCAGAGCTGTGATGTACGTCACAGCACGCAGAGTTGACAGGGAAGTCTGTAGTTGCTGGACAGCTGACTATCAGCAACATGTCATTGCAAAATATGTACTATAGGCCTGCTGTTGTAATCCCTATTTCCCATAACTGCATTCTTCCATCTGCGTCTCATTACATGGGACTTCTATTACATACCTGGAGTGCTGTACTCCATTTTGTGCAGAAAACTTGAAGAATATTGCTTGTGATATTGCAGTCTGTCCTTGTAAAGGAAGTCACAGACCTGTTTACCATAGGCATCTTCTTGCCTTTTGTAGGTAATGCTCATGAACAGGTGATTGCCTGTGCACCATCTGTGGCTCAGACTTGCTAATTGCATCCAGAACAGCTGGGTTTTACTTTCATTAGCCAATGGCATGGCACAACAGTGCTATATTTAAGGCCTGCATGTAAGCCTTGGCCCCTTTCGTAGTCTGTGAGATGGACATTATGGAGGTGTGAAGACTACAGCATCACAGAGGGTAGGTAGAAATACTGTCCACTGTTGGAATTTATGTGGTATGTCCATAGTTATGCATGCTATGTTTGTCCATTGTGAGCAGACTTTCTGATTATGTCACAGTTTAGTGCTAAACAATGGGGGTTGAGGTCAGTAAGGGGGAAGACAGATGTGAGTGTCAGACTTTAAACACATCAGAATATGCATGCTGCTGCAGTAGCTGCTGGTCTATCAGCTGTGTATGTTTGTAGGGGAAGACTGTGACACATGTCCTTGTCATTTGACATTTGCCCTCCCACCCCATTATGTATGGGTCTTGTGTAGATCCCTTGTTCTAGGCAGCTGTGAGGTATGGTAGGGCTGTAGCAGATAGCTGAACATACTGCTGCAGGCTGTAGCTGCTCCGTTTTGCCCAGGAGTCATACTGGGGAGTGGGAACACATTGGAGGACAGCAAGTTGTATGTGTTAGTGAGGGAGCAGTGTCAGCTCTGTTGTTACAGCATAGCCAGGGTGAGGGTACCCATAACAGTCCAGGTGAGGCATGTGCTTAAGGGTACATATGTTATGTAACAGTGCCAGTTGGAGAGTATTAGGCGACATATAGGTAGCCTAAACATATTCGTGCAGTGCGTCTCTACCTACAGGACTTTGATGCGCTAAGATGGGTAGCAGTGAATACAGTAGCAGCAACCTGTTTTGGTCAAAATTGCAGGAATCAGGCATTATTTGTTATATTCACAAGCATTTAATTGAAGTGCAAAACACTGGATTTAAACCCAGGACTGTGGGTGACAAAATGACAGTATGCTAGGAATTTAACAGACTGAGCTACTGTGTCAATACTGCAGGAGGTATAGTTCCAAGATATATGTGCATGCATACAGCAGGGGTGGTGTGCAGCCCCCCACCAGAGGCTCCCTTAAGGTATTCTGTCACGTGGGGCCTCTGCCTATCCCAGGGGTGGAGTGCAGCCCCCCTGCCAGTGGTTCCCTTAAGGACTTCCACCCGGGGAGGCACGATCCGGACCATCTCACCCAGGTGGGATCACTCCCTGCTCATCTGCTTTCCACCTCTCTCCCCCTTCCGGACTTCCACTGGGACAGACTCCCCCTCTGGGCTTCCACTTCTACCAAGGTGGGAAGGCTCTTTTTCCAGATTAAATATCTCCTGGAGGCTGCCAAACTGTGCCGTGTCACCTATGCACTTGTAGCCTCTCAGAGGAGCCTCCCTCCAATCCCGGCCGCCCTCGCAGAACACCTCTCAGCCACCGAGGGGCAGGTCCACTTTCATCAGGACTTCAGAGCCCCCCTCCTTTCTGGTCCAGAGCCATTCTGGGGCCATTGCAACATTTTGGGGATGCCGTTGGGTACTGTGTGTGGTCAGATGCGTTCCTCCTGCCAGCAGGAGGTCTCCAGAACCCACCGGTTGCTCCCTTGAGGATTTCCATTGTGGGGGCTCTGCCTGATGCCTCTCACCCGGGCAGGGGCTCTCCTCACCCCGCAGACTCCCACCAGTTGCTCCATTGAGGACTTCCACCATGGATGCTCCGCCTGCCCCCTGCTCACCTGAGCAGGAGCTTCCCTGACCCTGCAGCCTTCTGTCAGCTCCTCCCTTAAGGACTTCCACCTGCAAGGGGGGAGAGATCTGGACTCTCTCACCTGGGCAGGAGTGCTCCCTCTCTGGCCACTTTCTGCCTCTCTCCTCCTTCCAGACTTCCATCCCAGAGGGGGCTGTGATCCGGAAACCCCTCACCCACGATTTCTGCCCCTCTCTCCCTTCCAGACTTCCATGGGTAGGGACCCCCTGCAAACATCCACTTCTACCCAGGCAGGAGAGCTCTTTTCCTGGGTTAGATATCTCCTGAAGGCTGCCAAATCATTCTGTGTCAACCATGCTCTCTGAGCCTCTCAGGGGAGTTTCCCTCCAATCCTTCACAGCCTTGTGGAACTCTGCTGTGCCGCAAGACCTCAGACAGTCCCTCCTCCAGACTTCTGTGATGCCGGTTCTGCCCTTTGTCCTCCACCTAGAGCTTTCAAACTCACACAGGAGATGGCCCAGGGTCCTGGCACCCCTGCACATTTCACCACTCATGTCTGGCTCTCTCTTCCCTGTGGCACTAGGTGCCAACAAACGTGCTTCACTTCAAGCCTCCTGGCACGTGGCCCCTTTCCCCCTGCACAGTGCCGTTTTCAGGGTGGCATCCCTATGGTGCTGGGTGGAGGACCTGAGGGTGAACCACTGCCCGCAGATGCCCCCAAGTGTGAGACACCTCGGCAGCCATATCTCTGCACCTCTTGGGTTACTCCTGGGGCTACGCCTTTCTGAGGGTCACTGTGCCTTCCATCACCCTCGAGGGTGTCCTACCCCATAAAGGGCATGGCTGGGGCATTTACTGAGCCTGCTGTGAGCCCTCTGTCTGCCCAGGGTGAGACATGGACAGAGGAGAAGGAGTCCTCGCTGCCCCAATCCAGGAAGCCCGCCTGTGTTCTGCTGTGGATGGGATGGTGTAGGTGGGAATCCGGCATGCCCCTGGAGACTGTCAGTGGGACCGCCACTCAGCTGCATTCCAGGGATGATGTACGGCCCTCCTCCGCCATCCTGAGTCCAGTGGTGGGGGAGTGGGTGCGAGGGCAGGGGTGCACTGGCGGCATGTCTGTCCATCCCTGTGGCTCCGGCCGCACAGAAGGTGGCTTCCCTCCCCGGAGGTGGGTGTTACAGCCCATGGCATCAGCCCTCTCCGTGCCTTCGGGTTGAGGGAGATGACTGCCGCCGCACCAACCCCTACCCTCGCGGTGGGGGCTTGGGGCCCCTGGCTCCCGGTGGGACTGTCAACTTTGCCGGACTGCCCTCAGTGCGGCATGACTGCATCCCAGCCGCCTGGCTGGTGGGCTCACCTCGGGTGCTTGGGGTCTGCGGTGATGTCGGTGACCCAACTGTCCCGTCTTGAAACATGGACCAAGCAGTCTAACAATTGCGTGAGGTTGAGGGTGGGCAGAAGACCCTGTGGCACAATGAAAGTGAGGGCCGGTACATGTTGGCTGAGCCGGCATCCCCCCACCCTGTGTGGGGGGTGCACCACCAGATCATCTCACCAGTCCCATCGGGGAGGTGAAGTGTGAGTGCACCTGGTGGGACCTGAAAGATGATGAACTATGCATGAGCAGGGTGAAGCCAGAGGAAACTCTGGTGGAGGTCCGTAGTGGTCCTGACATGCAAATCGGTCATCCAACCTGAGTATAGGGGTGAAAGACTAATCGAACCATCTAGCAGCTGGTTCCCTCTGAAGTTTCCCTCAGGATAGCTGGCACTCAGAGGTCGCAGTTTTATCTGGTAAAGTGAATGACTAGAGGTATTGGGGCTGAAACGATCTCAACCTATTCTCAAACTTTAAATGGGTAAGAAGACCAACTCACTGGCTTGGAGCTGGGCATTGAATGTGAGTGCCCAGTGGACCACTTTTGGTAAGCAGAACTGGTGCTGTGGGATGAACCAAATACTGGGTTAAGGCACCCAATGCCGATGCTCATCAGACCCCAGAAAAGGTGTTGGTTGATATAGACAGCAGGACGGTGGCCATGGAAGTCAGAATCCACTAAGGAGTGTGTAACAACTCACCTGCCGAATCAACTAGCCCTGAACATGGATGGCGCTGGAGTGTCGGGGCCATACCTGGCCATCGCCAGCGGTGGGAGCCAAGTGGTCTACACCATGACGAGTAGGAGGGCTGCTGCAGTGGCACTGAAGCCCAGGACCAGGGCCTGGGTGGAGCCACCGAGGGTGCAGATCTTGGTGGTAGCAACAAATATTCAAATGAGAGCTTTGAAGGCCAAAGTGGAGAAGGGTTCCATGTGAACAGCTGTTGAACATGGGTCAGTCAGTCCTGAGAGATAGGTGAGTGCCATTCTGAAGGGTGGCCTCCGTCGCCCTCGGACGATTGAAAGGGAGTTGGGTTCAGATCTCCGAATCTGGAGCAGTGGAGACGGGCACCTCGCTGTGTCCAGTGCGGTGATGCAAATGATCTCAGAGAAGCCAGTGAGGCCCCTGGGGGAGTTTTCTTTTCTTTGTAAAGGGCAGGGTGCCCTAGAATGTGTTCGACCCGAGAGAGGGGCTTGCGCCCTAGACAGCATCGAGGTTCGGGCGGTGTCAAGTGAGCTCTCACTGGCCCTTGAAAATCTGGGGGAGAGGGTGTAAGTCTTGTGCCAGGCCGTACCCATATATGCAGCATGTCTCCAAGGTGAATTGCCTCTGGCATGTTAGAACAATGTAGGTAAGAGAAGTTGGCAAGCCAGATCCGTAACTTTGGGAAAAGGATTGCCTCTAACGGCTGGGTCGGTCGGGCTCGGGAGTGAAGCGGGGCTGGTCACGCACCATGGCTGGATGAGGCATCACCCCCTCACTATGCTCCCCCCTCAGGGGGGCTAGGGGTCAGCGGCGGCAACTCTGGATGCACGCTGTGCCCTTCCTGTGGATCGCCCTGGCTGTGGTGGGTGCTGGTTCCAACCGGAGTCCCGCATCGTCAGACAGCTAGTAGCTTACTTAGAACTGGTGTGAACTGGGGGAATCTGACTGTTTAATTAAATCAAAGCATCACAAAGGCCGGAGACAGGTGTTGACGCAATGTGATTTTTGCCCAGTGCTCTGAATGCCAAAGTGAAGAAATTCAATGAAGCGCATGAATGGATGAACGAGATTCCCACTGTCCCTACCTACTACCTACTATCTAGTGAAACCACAGCCAAGGGAACAAGCTTAGCAGAATCAGCGGGAAAAGAAGACCCTGTTCAGCTTGATTCTAGTCTGGCACTGTGAAGAGACAAGAGAGTTGTTGAATAAGTGTGAGGCCTCAGCTGCCAGTAAAATACCACTAGTGTTATAATTTTTTTCACTTACCCGGTGAGGCGGGGGGGTGAGCCCCACTGGGGCTCTCGCTTCTGGCTCCAAGCACCTGGGCGTCCAGGTGCAACCCACTCTGAGGACATTGTCAGGTGGGGAGTTTGACTGGGGGGTACACCTGTCAAAGAGTAATGCAGGTGTCCTAAGGCAAGCTCAGGAAGGACAGAAACGTCCTGTGGAGCAAAAGAGCAAAAGCTAGCTTGATCTTGATTTTCAGTATGAATACAGACCGCGAAAGCGGGGCCTCATGATTCTTCTGGCTTTTTGGGTTTTAAGCAGGAGGTGTCAGAAAAGTTACCACAGGGGTAACCTGTTTGTGGCAGCCAAGTGTTCATAGTGACGTCGCTTTTTGATCCTTCAATGTCAGCTTTTCCTATCATTGTGAAGTAGAATTCACCAAGCGTTGGATTGTTCACCCACAAATAGGGAATGTGAGCTGGGTTTACAATGTTGTGAGATAGGTTAGTTTACCCTCCTGATGATGTGTTGTTGTGATAGTAATCCTGCTCAGTAGGAGAGGAACAGCAGGTTCAGACATTTCGTGTATGTGCTTGGCTGAGGAGCCAATGGTGTGAAGCTACCATCTGTGGGATTATGACTGAACACCTCTAAGTCAGAATCCAGCCTAAATGTAATGATTCCGCAACACTGCAGATCTCCCGTTGGCCAAGGATAGCCGGCCGCAAGGTCAGTGAGGAGCACCGCTCGTCACTGGTCAGAGAGTGGACAGAAGGGGGCTACCTCTCTCCAGCAGTGCACCACATGTTTGTGGGGAACTGGGTGCTAAATCATTCATAGATGACGTGATTCTGTCTCAGGGTTTCATACATAGCAGAGCAGCAAAAAGCTGCAGTCTATTAAAAGTCAGCCTTCGAGCCAAGCTTTTGTTGCAGGTGGGGGGGACAGGCTCTGTATCCTCACGGGGAGGGGGGCCCATCCTTGGCCAGCCTGCCCTGTGTGCCACCCCCCCTAGTCCAGATTATTGGTGGGATTTTGCTCCTCGGTGGTGGGTACAGAGTCTGGCTGGAGGATCGAGGGAGTGGGGTCCGGGAGTGACCCAGCGGCTGGGTATCTCCCATGGGAGGAGGTCCCCAGACACGCATCTCACTCTGCAACTTCCGGAGCCTCCGTCCAGATAGCCAGAACCCCTACAGGTGCAGAGGGGGCAAGGACCGCATACCCGAGCTTAATGGTCATCCCCAGAGGGGTGACCCAGCAGGGGGATTCATGGGTTCCTGGGATAGGGTGAAGGGCCATCTGAGGAAGCCAGATCCAGGTATCCCATCCCTGGGGGACGGGGCCACCCCATGGAAGCCAGGCCTGGGATCCCGTCCTCCCACTCTCAAAGGAGGGTAGACATGGCCACCGTGGCATCTCACACCCAGGCCCAGCTGAGGGAGTCAGCTGTCAGTGTGGGTGGGCCGATGGATGCCCCAGGAAGCCAGATCTGTGATCCCATCCTTCCGCCCCCAGGGGTGTGGAGATAAGGCCGCTGTGGTGTTTCACACCTGGAGCCAGCTGGAGGAGTCGACGGACAGCATGGGTGGGCTGAGGGCTTCCTTGAGAAGCCAGGTCTGTGATCCCATCCTCCCAGCCCTCAGGGGTGTGTGCGTGTGTGTGTGTGTGTGTGTGTGTGTGTATATATATATATATATATATATTTATAGCCGCTGTGGTGTCTCACACCTGGGGCCATCCACGGGCATTGGTTCGGCCTCTGGTCCTCCACCTGGCACTGTGGGGATGCTGCCCTGCAAAGGGCACTGTGCAGGGGGCAAGGTGCCACATGCCAGGAGGCTCAAAGCAAAGCATGTTCTTTGGTGCCTGGCACTGCAGGGGAGAGAGCTGAATGCAAATGGAGAAATGCACAGAGTTGCCAGGACCGTGAGCCATCTCTTGTGTGAGTTTGGAAGCCCTAGGTGGAAAGCAAAGGACAGAACCGGCGTCATGGGAGTCTGGATGAGGGACTGTCTGAGGCCTCGTGGCACAGCAGAGTTCCACGAGGCCGGGAAGGATTGAAGGGAAGCTCCTGAGAGGCTCAGAGAGCATGATTGACACAGAATGATTTGGCAGCCTTCAGGAGATATCTAACCCAGAAAAAGAGCTCTCCCGCCTGGGTAGAAGTGGAAGCCCAGAGGGGGACCCTCCCCATAAAAGTCTGGATGGAAGAGAGGGGCAGAAATTGGCCTGGCTGGGAGAGCTCTCACCTGGGTGAGGGAGGTCCAGACCACAGCCCCCTCTGGGATGGAAGTCCATAAGGGAAAGTGAAGTAGAAAGCAGTGAGGGAGGGAGCGCTCCTGCCCGGGTGAGAGGGTCCGGATCTTCCCAACCTTCCAAGTAAAAGTCCTTAAGGGAGCCACTAGCAGAAGTCTGCAGGGCCAGGAGAGCTCCTGCCTGGGTGAGCGGGGGCAGGGGGAGCCCCCTGCAACAGAAGTCCTCAAGGGAGTGACTGGTGGGAGTCTGCGGGGTGATGAGAGCTCCTGCCGAGGTGAGAGGAGGCAGGTGGAGCCCCCACAATGGAAGTCCTCAAAGGAGCGACTGGTGGTAGTCTGTTGGGCCCAGAGAGGTCCTGCCAGGCAGGGGGAAGGTGTCTGACCTTGCCAGATACTCAATGGCATCCCCGAAATATTGCAAAGTCCCCAGAATGGCTCTGGACTAGAAAGGAGGGGGCTCAGAAGTCGCAATGAGAGCAGACACCTGCCTCTCAGCAGCTGAGGGGAGTTCCACGAGGGTAGCCAGGATCAGAGGGAGGTTCCCCTGACAGGCTCCAAGGGCACTGATGATATGGCATGGTTTTGGCAGCCTCCAGGAGATATGTAACCTGGGAAAAGAGCCCTCCTGCCTGGGTAGAAGTGGAAGCCCGGAGGGAGAGTCCGTCCTGGTGGAAGTCCAGAAGGAGGAGAGAGGCAGAAAGCGGATGGGCAGGGAGCACTCCCTCCTGGGTGAGAGGGTCCGGATCATGCCCCCGGGTGGAAGTCCTTAAGGGAGCCACTGGTGGGGGGACTGCACACTGCCCCTGGGACAAGTAGAGCCCCTACACAATGGAAGTCCTTAAGGGACCCTCTGGTGGGGGGCTGCATGCCGACCCTGGTGAGAGGGGACAGGCTGAGCCCCTAGTGATGGAAGTCCTGAAGAGAGCAGCTGGTGGATGGCTAAGGGTCTCAGAGAGCTACTGCCCAGGTGAGAGGGGGCAGGCAGAGCCCCCCATGATGAAAGTCCTTCAGGGAGCCTCTGACAGGGTGGGCTGCATGCTGCCCCTGGTGAGAGGGGACAGGCAGAGCCCCCGCGATGTAAGTCCTAAAAGGAGCAGTTGGTTGATGGCTGCAGGGCTCAGTGAGCTCCTGCTTCAGTGAGAGAGGGCAGGTGGAGCCCTCCCATGATGGAAGTCCTTAAGGGAGCCTCTGACTGGGGGGGCTGCATGCCACCCCTGGCATACAGTCTGTTACATAGGATTGGCATTAGAATGTGTGTTCAGATGGGTATGACTTGTAACACTGAACTATCTGTCATGATTTTGTACCTCAATCTGTACTGACTTGCCAGTACTTTAACACACAGAATAGGTTTTGTGCCAACTGTGCCAACAGTAGGTGGCACAACTATGGACATTCTGCAACAATTTGTGCAGTTGTCAGCTACACCTAATATTCTAGTCCTCAAGGGCATCCATTATTATTTATTTGGCTGTGTACTGGTTTGGTGTCTGCATCTCAGTCCCAAGTACACTGTCAATTTTCCCATTATTTGTACAAGCAGTGTGTCATTGGCAATCAGGATATGTTTATGGAAACACCTTTTTCATTTCAGAGCTGAGTGGCTTAGTGGGCTAATGCACTGTGCTGTAGTTGACAGGGTTAGGGGTTTGAGACTTGGCAGGGGTAATTATTTTGGAGATGTGCCTAACAGTGTCAGAAACACAGAAGATGATTAAGGCAGTTTTAAGCGGGTTTGTATGACATGCTCCTTCGCTTAGCTCCGCTTAAACCTATGCTAATTCCAAAAAAAGAAATGAAAAAAAGGGGTGATAGGAAAGTGGTGAAATGGGGGCAAGCAGGGGTAAAAACACTATAAAAGGCAGGTAGGGATGTACAGGATGGGTGTAGGAAAGGACCATAGCTCTCCATTTCTCATACAGCAACAGCTGTGCAGGTTGTAGACAATTTGGAATTTGGAGCCTCTGAGGAAAACATAAATGTGTTGATTTATTCATGTAATGATTAAAGTGTGTCCAGTGGACACCCATGTGAAATGAAGAGCTATGTCAGGTCGATATTTGTTTTTGTGGGACAGATGTCTGTTTTTTTTTAAGGAAAGAGTGGGGTGTTGGGGAAGGGATATAAGTACATGTGGGGAGGTAAGTTGAGTAGGAGAGGTTGCATTTGCAAAGAGACAAGACAGACAAGACAATGTCATGTGTATGACGGAAATGGTGTTGTGGAATCGGAGAGCCATATGCCTTCAGATGGCAGCAGTGAGACTGAGTTCCCCACCCTTAGGCAGTCAACACTACTCCTTCATTGCCTCAAAGGTAGCTATGCTGGGGGCTCGGCACCAGTGCCACCTTGCCTCTCCAGGTTGGCTATTCTGCCCTCAATCCAGAGCAGGCAATCTTCGTACCCATAGTGCACAATCCTGCACACCATCCCTGGTAGCTGCTGCTGGGTGATGACTCCCTCTCCACGCCCACTCCCAAGGGGGACATGTCCCCATCCCCTGAGGCAGTTCCACTCATAAGTGGTGCAGGACCAGCAGAGGGGGCATCATCAGGTTGGGTCCCAGACATGTTGGGACCCGGTGCCATAGCTGGCTGAGGTATGGTAAGAGGATCACCAGGAACTGGCCTAACCAGTCAAGCTATGGTGTTGAGGTATTTCAAAGTGTATAGGTTAGTAATGAACAGAACATTTAATTAGTTATAACAGCATGCCAGAATGCTACCATTAACCCAGTAACATAACATTGCATAGCATATGGAACACAACAATAAGTGAGATAACAGTCAGTATAGTAAGACCATGCCAGTAACAGTTACTGCATAAGGCCAACAGCATAGGTAATTCAACATGGTATGTTAGTATACAACCATTGTAATACATAACAATAATAAAACACAAGGCCTAACATAATGTTTTGGGAACAACACATGTTAAAAGTAAACCATACCCGATGTATAACAATAATAAATTATGATGCAGATAAGGGGTGGGGGAGAAAGAAATTCATTCCATTATTACCAGTATAGGGTATATTGTTTGCAACAGTACTATTATATACTACATAGGTCTGCCCCTACTTCATGTATACAAGTGCCCTATAACTTCTGTAGCACCTACATACCTCTCAAGCTGTCTGCATGGGACTGTGTGGGCCAAACTGTAATACCTACAGGTACACAACTACAGGGGACTATTACATGTCAGGGGGACATATATGACTACCAAGGTGTACTGTGGAATGAAGTAGTGTGACTGCTTTTGACATAAATCAAGTGGATGATAAATCTGTGTCCAAGGGATTTGGCAACAGTGATCACAGTCCGTGAAAGTGTGACATTTGAGAGACATGTATTGTGCACAGTACAGAGAGTTTACCTACCATGCTGTCCTTGGCAGGGATGGGTTGTGACTATCAGCAGACATTCACAGACATACCAGGCATACAGCCATACCAAGATTACACAGTTTTATTTATTTTATTCACTTTTATGACTATTGTACTTGTTGACTTTATTTACTGATTTCTTATCACCTTGCTGAGCAATGTTGTTAACATTCTGGTACATCTCAACATAGAAATTATTAACCCATTTGAACAGCTACTACAGCCATTTATTTACCTGTCATTCCTGTGGGGAGAACATCTGTTAATAATACATAACTGTTTCTATAAATATTTAGCAGTTGTTGTCCCTGGATTCGAACCCCGGTCTGTGTGTGACAATATGTACATCACATCTGGCATTTATTAAACTGAGGTACTGCACCACGGCTAATTATTATTTGACTGATATGTGCCTAGAGCTCACCAGGTAACAAAATATAACCTGGTAATAGAGGTAGAGTGTTATACAACACTGCAGTGACACTTGAACACACATGCATGAGATTCATGCATGACAGAGATTGTAGGTGAACTTTACATTAATACATGGAATGCAGGTGTAGACAATTAACCCCTACTGGGTGGGAATATGTGTGATGTGTACAGACCATATTGGAGTACTGGGTTGGCTACCTGACCCATATACAGTTGCAGATGGTATATTTGCAGTCTACAGCTATTACACTTTCATACTTGCCTGCAGCAGCATACCTAAGAGCAGGAATGCATATAACTGAAATGCAATGGTTAACACAATGCAATCCTGAGATACACAATATTTATTTATTTATTTGTAGTTTGTTAACCGGGAAAGTCCATTGGGCCAGAGAGAGCCCTTCAATAGAGGCCTGGGGAGAAAAGCTCCATGTACATACATAAAAATATCAGCAATTAATGCAATATTAATACAAGAAATTATAGTGTTAACAATAACAGAGTTATTACACATTTTTACACAATATAAAAACAGCAGGACTGTAAAGGGTGCCATAGATTTTTGAACCACTGAGAGACAGTAAATTTTAAGGGGTAGTTGTAAGAAACAGAAGCAAGAGAAGAACAGGGGGGATAACTAGAATTCTGAGATGATATGTTTGAGTGCAGTGTGGATATAGCAAGGAGTTTAGGAGGAGTGGGAGCAGGAGCACTCCCATGTAGAAAAGAGATAAAAGTGGAGTAGGGTCTTGAAGGTAGAAAGGTTATGGATAGTTCATATGTGGGGAGGAAGTGAGTTCCATTTCATGCTAGTGAGAAGGATAATAGAGATTGGCCAGGAGTATGTAAAGGTTTATACACTTCAAGAAGGTTCTGTTTATTGGATCTGAGAGATCGGCCAGAAAGGTGCATGGTAAGGATTGAGGAGAAGGAGGGGGATTGAGTAGGCTTGAAGATGAGTTAATGGGCAGTAGAGCATTAAATGAAAAGAGATAGTTGGGGAGGTCTAGCCAATTCAATGAATGTAAGGAGTCACAGTGGTGAGAGGATAATTTGGAACTTGTAGCAAACTTGGAGATTTTATTGTAAAAGGATGCCAGTTGAGCTTTAAGAGTGGCTTGAAGGTTGGTAAAGATAGGTGCTCTGTACATGAGAGAGGGGAGGAGGTAAGTAGTAGAGACAGTAAGCCTAGCTGAAGAAGTTAGATAGCGGTTGTGGCAGTAGAGCATGCCGAGTTTCTGGTGAGGTTTTTTGATGTTAGTTTGAAGGTGAATGTCAAACTTTAGATGTTCATCTATAAGGACCCCAAGCAGCTTAGTGAGGGGGATTACTTTAATGGGGGTCATATTTTGACTTTTTATAGAGAAAGAGTCTTTGTTTATAGTGAAATATTTAGATGGGAGTAAAGATCATAATTTTGGTTTTGGATGCATTGAGGGCTAGATGGTTATTCAGTGGCCTGAGTTACTTGCATGAGCTTAGGGAAAGATTCAGTAGAACAGATGATAGCAGAGTCATCTGCGTATTGGATGAGTTTAGCATTTAGGATGCAATGATGGAAGTCGTTAATGAAGATATTGAATAATAAACGGCCTAGGATAGAACCTTGGCACACGTCTGTGAGGGTGGCATGGTAGAAAGAGAGACAGTTGTTCCATTTAACAGCCTGTTCCTTATTTGAGAGGTAGCTGGAAAACTAATTGATAGTTGGGGAGGAGAGATTAAGGTGCGAGAGCCTTGACAAAAATAGGGTATGGGAATGGTGTTGAAGGCTTTGGATAGGTCTAAGAAAATGGAGGATACAACATTACCTGAGTCTCAGGTATAGTTGATAATGTCAAGGAATGATAGGAGGCCTGTGGTGGTAGTGTGGTTGGGTCTGAAACTATGTTGTGTAGGGATCAGGAGGTTATTGTCTAAGTGGTAGGATAGAAGTTGTAGGCAAATACATTTTACAAGTATTTTTGAGATAGGGGACAGGATGGCTATGGGGAGGAAGTTGGGGATGTCAGTTTTGTTGCTTCATTTGTGAAGGGGAATGATGAAGGCTTTTTTCCAGAGGAGGGGTACATAGGATTCTTGGTTGGAATGGTTAATGAGAATACAGATGGGGAGGGCTATGCCGTCTGCAGCTAACTTTAGAAAGTTTGATGGTAAGCTGTCAGGGGCATTAAAGCATGTTTTTAATTTATTGAGATATATATACCTTATACCTATACCATGGGTGTTCCTATTATTGGTTCAGAACAAATATCATTATGCATTATATCTTGTAGTACAGCTCCACATCTACAGTTTAGCAAAACACTCTTTATTAGCAAACATTCAGTCACTTAGTGGTATTATTCCTGTTTTTACTTCACAGCAAATGTAATACTCCATTTCATGACCAACATCCCAAAATACACACATATTGCACAACACAGCTTTATTAGGGGTGACTTCATGCAGTGATTGTTATATGTCTAGAGTCTTTTATGATGAACAGTTTATATAATGCAGGTGTTGCAATACAGCTGTAATTCCACAATTAATGCAGTAGAAACTTTATCTCCTTAACATTACTAATGCTGTAGAACTTTATTTCCTTAACATTAGTAATGCAGCAGAAACCTTATTTCCTTAACATTATTAATGCAGTAGCAACATTATTTCCTCTACATTATCAGGTTTCATGCTTTCATCATTATTAAACTGTACCTGGCATTACTCAGTTATATCAGTCCAGGTCTATGACCACATTCATTGTAGTACAATCAAAACTGAATATACCTACTGGCAGGTGCAAATTTACATTTTCTTGTTTATACAACTATAGAATGCAAGATACATCTGAACTCACCACACTCACGGTGCAACCTGGCCAGGCACCCTGTGTGGGCCTCCAGGTTGCGAGCTTTCCCCTCTGTAGCTGTGGGGAGAGACACACACTATTATGCATACCTGTCTATCACACATTCAGAGTAGAATTTGGAAAAACAATGATAACAATACTTACAAACTGGTAGGACATTCCTGTCTCTAGCATCTTGGACCCAGGTGGCCAAGAGCTCCTCCTTATGATGCTTCAGGTTATCACAATGATGATTCACCTGCCCATCTGTGGGGGTGGGATACCAGTTGCACTGGTGAGATCATGTGCCAGCTGCTCCCAGGCCTCCGAATTGTATTCCAACCCCTGGTACTGGCTCTGCAGCAGCCAGACATCATGGTATTGTACAAGGAGTCCAACCATGACCCTAGAGTCCAGAATGCCCTAACATTGCACACAGAAGTGTACACCCTCTCCATCTCCTGCCATAGTCTCTGCCAAGATTAAACTCTGACAGATTATGGCTGTATTCCCACCTGTTGCACGTAAATAAGCCCATTTTCCCATCCTTTACCACCATTGAGCCATTTTTAAAAATGTGGTGCTTTGCTTAGCACTACGCAAACTCGCTGAGCTCAGCCAAGCAGTGCCTAAACTGGCAATGCTTAGCAATGGTTAGCAGGGCGCAAACAAGCTTAGCTGAGCTGACCAATGCTTAAATGGACATTGCTTAGCAATGCTAAATACTACTTAGCAATGCACAAACCATCTAAGCACAACTAAACACTCCTTGTTTAAGAAGTGCTTGGCAAGGCTTAGCTGTGCTTAGCAGAGCTTAGCTAAGTGCAGCAAAGCATATTATAATACATTTTAAAATTGTGTAATTGCAAACTACAATGTTTAATAACATGTCTGTGCATACATGCATTATTCCATCAAGGGTTTACACATACTTCTTATAATTGTGTATTTGCAACATAAACGCTTCATACCCTATCTGCGTATTCATACAAAATTCAATCAAGATTTAATAGTACTTCTCATACATGTGTATTTGCAAACTAAATTTAATAACCTGTCTGTGTAATCAAAAAAATTTAATCGAGATTTAAAAGATATCTCATACTGTGTATTTACAAAATAACCAGTGTGTGCATTCAAACCCTGCACCTACTGCACATAAGGTTGTCATTCTAACCATATGGCCGCATGGCCACATGAAATGCTGTTATACTTTTACATATATCTCTATACTATGTTTAAGAACTGCTAAGTACTGTGCTGCACCATTCAAACCCGCTCAGCTATGCTTAAACTTGACCTTTCCTAAATAATTAAATGTATCTGGTTTCTATTTTTAGATGTTTGGCATGTGTCCATTGCTGCATGCCATGTCACACTGTGCAAATACAAAAAAAAATACCTTTTAAATGCATTGCTATCCGGCACTTTGACAGTGTGGGAAGTGTGTTACTCATCTCTGGACACAGTAACATACTCCCTACACTGATTCACTAACTGTGTTACACATCTCTCCCTCAGTAATGTGCCTTTATTAATATGTGAGGTGCATTGCCAAGGGGGATCCACATACACAGCCATGGCATCTTCCATGTACGTCTTCCAGTATTCCTACATGGATTTTATTAAATCCCCAGGAATGTGTTTAAGCATTCATCCAGCAACTATAGTATTTTTGGCATGAATTTCAAAGCATAATCCACAAACTGCAAGCATGGTTAGTCAGCAAACACCCAGCAATTAATCCCCAAAAGATCAATGTCATATTTATGCCTCTTCACAAAAACAAGCCAAATTACCCCCCAGTGCCCACTTCCCTCTCTTATAACACAGAACTGCTCAAATGAGTACTTTCATTCAGGTCCTAACTGATAACACTAGACCCATCTCTTAAGTTCTCCATACACTTTAACATCATGAAAACAAAAATAAACCATACCCTCAATGACTGTCCCCAAATGTCACATCATCTCATCCCATATGAGAAAAAGGCAAACTGTAAAAATGTCTTACAACCCTAACTTGAATATACCCTGCCTTTACTCACCTCCAATAAAAATGTCAGAACCCTACAAACCCTCTCAGATAAAAATTGTCAGTTCATACTGCTCTGTTCTAGAAATTAGCACCATTGTGACACCCCCCCCACTCCAGGGTGCCAACTGGCTCCCCATAAAGGAACATGCAGATCTAGTACTCCTCAGTCTGGTCTATAGAACACTTTATAGCAAGTTAAACCTTCCTTGCGTCAAAGGCTGTTCATTAGAGAATCTCTCTTTCACCTTTGGTTTCAAACCAACAATGCACTGGCCAGAGCATGCTTCTCCATACATGCACCCAGACTTTGGGACTCATGCCACACAGATCTTCATCTCACTACAGCTTACAGTCACTTCAGGCCTCAACTACCCTCCTTCCTACAACACAGGGCTACATATAAATGCTTCACCCATTCTTCCATAACATGAAACCACATACCCATTGCTGTATTTCGCTACATTAATTATATGCCTTTATGTTAACACTCCTATCATTTTCCCTCCCCCCCTCTCTCTCTCTCTGTCCTTTCCTCTTTTCTTGTTTATGTATATTTTAAAACATTTTACAAGAAATTACATTAATCTTTATATTGAATAATGTTTATATGTAGTATTTATTAGCATGTATTACTTAGTACTTTTATTTATTGAATGTATATCACCTTCACTGTATCTTAATGTATTATAATTGTGCTATTATCTTGTATTATTTTTATTCTACTGTATTCCTCTCTTTCTCTATTATGACTGAAATGGTTCCTTTGTGGATCAGCCCACTATCACAGTCATTAAATGAGTAAATAAGCAAATAAACTGTGTGTGAGTGTGTGTGTGTGTGCGTGTGTGTGTGCGTGTGTGTGTGTGTGTGTGTGTGTGTGTGTGTGTGTGTGTGTGTGTGTGGATATTTTGCAGGACTATATGTTTACTATAGTCATGTAACAAAAATGCTGAACAGACAGAACAGATGTTTACATTGCTATTTGCCACTATACCCATCACACTGATTAATAGATAGATACACAATGGTTTTGTACTCACACATATAAAGTAAACAGCACCAGCCACAATATAAATGCAAGCTAGGTATGTACCACTGTTCCAGTCACTGTCACTCAATGCGATCTGTTTATGTGCTCTTGGATTTATTGTCTTCATTGTAACTTACATGGCTTTTTATATGGAAAATTAAAAAGTACATATTTCTGGCTACTTTTATGTATAACTTAGATCTGATGAAGCTCTGACAATAGTGAAAGCACGTATCTTTTGTTTTTAATTAATAAACAATGGGTTAAATAAACAATACCAGCTTGAATCCTGTTTTATTGTTCTTAATAAGAATGCAAGGTGATCTTTAACATGGATCTTACATTACTATTTAAGACAACTGTCTGTCTTAGTACGTCATAAGCTGATATTATTTACTGTACAACGATAAGACATACAATTCATCAACAAGTCAAGTTGCTGAACAGAAAAAAGTGCTGGTACAGTTAACCAAAATCAGCTCATTGCACATACTAGCCTTTTTTCTGTGCTACATCATGATACAGTGGGGATCAGGAAATTTGCTCTTTCTTCACTGGTGTATGAGCTCAGTATATATATATATATATATATATATATATATATATATATATATATATATATATATAATTAGCAAGGGGGCTTGTTTTAGTTTTTTTCCTGTTTTTGATCAGCTGATGATCAAAAAGTTGTGTTTGATTACTTGCAGTTTGATATGCTTATTTTTTTTAT
Source organism: Protopterus annectens (assembly GCF_019279795.1). Lineage (NCBI taxonomy): Eukaryota > Metazoa > Chordata > Ceratodontiformes > Protopteridae > Protopterus > Protopterus annectens. The sequence continues at coordinate 575,819,080 of NC_056741.1, read as the reverse complement.
AGTTTGACACACATTCATTTATATATATATATATATATATGTGTGTGTGTGTGTGTGTGTGTGTGTGTGTGTGCGTGTATATCTTATAAGATATCTATATTATATATATATATATATATATATAGGTCTAGGACTGATGCGCAAATGGCTGTTTCACCGAATCTTAAATGGCCGTGCATACTTCCGTGAAAGTGCTTTGCACTGAAGAAGCACTTTTTCAGAAATAGGCCTGCAGGTAGAGGGAGCTGTGGGGGATTGACTGTTGTGGAGATCGTACTATGGTGCGGATAAGGGAAATTTTTCCTTTTCCCCACTGTAGTGCAATCTTGGAGTGAGAATATTAAAGTAGGGGGGTGTGGGGGGCACAGTCCCCACACATGGGGGGTGCAGGGGGGCTTGCCCTCCTGCATAAATGCTTTTTTCTTGTTTTTTTCTTGTTATTTTTTAACGCATTTTAGCAAATGTGTTTTTTCGGTAAAACACTTTCGTTAAAGTGTGTTTGGTGAAGTTGGATTTGGACTGTTGAAGTTTTGTTCAAGAGTCCTAGATCCATACACACACACATAATATATATATGTGTGTGTGTATGTGTGTGCGTGTGTTTGTGTGTACACATATACATATCAAAAGATGACTATAGATATAATGGGTCCATGTTATTTAATTGAAGCTCAAATAGCTGAGCCCATTTCACTGAAAATTCATTTGACTGAAAACTCATTTTATTGGAATCTTACTTCATAATAAATATACCATAAAATGTTTTTGCAGTGGGAAAAGCTCCCCTGCAACCCCTATATGGGAGGGTTTCTTACCCAGAAACTGTCATACTTATATATAGTAACCACAGCGTTCCACAACCTTGGTGAAAAGGAAGAAACACCACACAGAGTGAATCAGTGCTGGAGAGGAAATGCAATCATCTACAAATCTGGGGCACAACATGATGCTAACCATTGCAGTCCACACATACTCTGCTAGATTCAATTCCATAATACCTCCTATGATAGGAAATGATACCATCACATAATTTCTATAAACTTCTACACTTTTGAATGGAATGAGTTTTCAGTCAAATTAATTTTTAGTTAAATTAATTTTCTATCAAATGGGTTTGACCGTTTGAGTTTTAGTGAAGTGATTTTTCACTGAAATGACATGTACTCTAAAAATCAAGCTGCTGCCCCCCCGGCACATGTCTTCATTTACTCATTGCAAATGTCTGTCCCTTATCACTTTATCCTCCTTTGACATGACTGTCAACTAGTATACTCACATAGTATCTCACTACATCCCTGCTAAAATCTCTCACACTCCTCATCCCCTTGTATGGAAGGGGGAGTGGTAGGGTACGCTGTTCAGAGACAGGATTATCTTCCTGCTGACAAAGTATAGCATACACATAACGTATTGTATGTTCCTGGCAGCATCACTGCCCATTGTCTGTGTGTGGCTGTCTATACAATGATCAAAGTCTTTGCATGCCATAGCCACCATGTGCAGGGGTCTGGTTTCTATCATTATGACTGATGCAATGTCACAACATCAGATGTTGACCAGATGTCCATGGACTTCTGTCACTGACTGCTATCTCAAGTGTGGAAATGTTCTTTATCCCAAGGACATTTGTACAGCTATGATCACACCATACTATTCCTCTGCATCGTCTTGTTACTAGTTACCCGTTTTTAGTGCCACTCCATCCTGAGACAGAGCTGGTGTACTGCAGACTGGGAGTTGCATATCTGCACATCGGTCAGCTGTAACAGTGATGACTATCATATGCATATTGTCATTCCTGTTTTATATAGTTATATAACCATGGTTTTATGTATTAGTTCAACAGAGAAGGGATTCTCAACATATAATCACATTATGCTTTCCTACTGTTACACATTTTTTCTCTGCTTCTGCACATATGTATTATTCTTTGCTATCTTCTTTTTTTATCTCTCACTATATATGGCTCCTAAACTTTTTCCCAGCACCCCAGTTTCACCAATTCCTTACCTCCCTTTGGGGAGATATCATACAAGCTGCCATTGACTTGGTGAGAATAACTTACTTGTTCCTTAACCTAGGAAAAATGCCTATTTGTTCCCCTTCAGACATGAGAGCTGGGCACTGAGTGGGCTGTCATTCATATGAGGGGCCCCTCCTTCATCACCTACCTTCCTCCTCATGATGGCCAATACCTTTGCTTGAAGCTACTGTTCTTGGGAAGCTCCCTGAGTATGCTTATGTATACCTCTGGATCAGCTATCTGGCTTACATGTGGCATGAGCCATCTATTTGTTGTTACTTGGAATACCCCAATATTTCTGTTAGGAACAGTACTGGAATGGGTTATACCCAGAAGATGGTGAGTCATCAACTGCCACTCACTCCCACCCTCTCCTGATTCACCCTTTCTACAGGAACCCTAGTTATCTGGGACATAGATAAGGTTTTATCCTGCTATACCTCAGGCCAAGGTATGTCTGCTTTAGCTTCTGTTTCATTCATACTTGTTTCCCAGGTGCCACTGACAGCAGGTGCTCTGTTTCTGGCTGTGCTGTACCACATTTGTGCCTAGTGCTACATGACAGTGTACTGTTCACAGCTGATGATTTTTCAACTGTCTTTGGCCAAACAAACCATTCTGGAAGATGGCTAGAGCACCCTAGATATGCCTTCTACTGTCCTGAACTATGTTTCATAGTGCCAGGTCTCAATACTGCTGTCCCCAACTGCTGGTTTGCATCCATCATTTACAAATGCACTGTAATTTGTACATCTTGTGTTTTGTCTTGCCATACTGTATTACAAAATGTGACTAGTATTGTTGGACAATGTCATGTTACATGGCAGCTTAGTACAGGCAGATGTCACTAGTGTACATACATAAAGAGAATGCAACTAAAATATCCTAGCATGATGCAATTCCACTGCTACTGCATTTGTATGACTGCCTGCACTGTCCCAGATTCTATGTGATGACACCATAACTCTTTGTCTACTGTGAATAACCTACTTGGTTACTACGCTCCTCTGGTCAATATATTTTGTGAGTAACCATTTTGAATTTCAAGACTCCAAGTGAGTTCCAAAAATAGTGAGGTGAATGAACAAAAACACGGACTTGCATATATTAAGTCTGAGATTATTTTCTCTAGAGGTATTCCCTCTCCCCCAAGATATACTGATCTCTGAGACAGGGTTGTGGGGGGTGCAAAGGGTGCCCCCCCCTGCAAAAATGACTTTAAAGGAGAAAAAAATCATTTTCAACATTTACTGATCTCCTATGATTTCATTCTTTTTATTTTTTCAGAATTCTGGGATGCACAATTATGAGACTCAGAATTATAACATGGAGCTTACATTATGAATGCTTTTCACTAGCTGAATCCTTTTCCTGTATTTTCCACTTGCAGTGACTCAAGCAGCATTGATAGACATGTAAACTTCAATATTTCATTTGCAAACTGCAGTATTTCCACTATGTAATTTATTCTGTGAATCGAAAAGAAGAGCACTAATTATACTAAATCACTGGTCTCAAAGAGAAACCGCATGTTTCTAGAGAAGTATATCATAAGTACATAATTCTATGACTTCTAAAAAAAGCTGTATTACGGATCAACTAGTCACACAACACATCTACATATCTGCAAAACTTTGCATCTGTTATCAGGCCACAAGCAGAGCTAGACTGTGAAACCACTGACATAAAAACATTAAACAACAGGATGCTACCTTCAGCTGTTCAACTACTTCTCAACATAAATCTGAAGAAATATTACTTCCAGCAATATTGTGGCACTGAGCCGCACTTCAAATAGTATTAGGAAAATCTTGATTGGTAATGCAAAACAAATCTTGAGGATTTTTATCAGCAGATCATATTTTAATAGCATATAATTTCCATGTAAATTATTACACGGATTAAAGTATCGTGTAAAGATTATATGTCACCAGTCATAAGAAATGGAAAAATCTATGCAGAAAAAGGAAGAAGAAAAGGCTGTCTGCTGTCACAAACGCTGTGCAGTCTGTCATTTTCAGATTGACTAAAAGAGTTAATAACTATATTCAGTCAGATGATAAAATGTAAAGGAAAATCACTAACAGTCTATAAGATGGTACAAATGACTCACTGCTGACAGTACAAAATGTAAAAGAAACAATAATCAGCATTACACCAATTTTAAAGTTCTTTGGAAATTTCCCTGGTTATAAACAAACCATTCAAAAATCTTTCCTTCTAGCATTAGATAACCATTGGTTACAAGGAAGTACTGCCACTGAAGAATTGCATTTGAATGCATGTTATATTGACAATGTTGAAGTTAAGGTGCATAAAACCATCCAAACTATCTTCTTCTTTCGGCATTTTCCCGGTTAGGGGTTGCCACAGCGGATCACCTGTCTGCTCATGATTGGCAGTGGAGTTTTACGGTGTTGAGTTGCCAGCCCGGCGCCCAACCTTTCACAGAAGGTACACACACACACACACACACACACACACACACACACACACACACACACACACACACACACACACACACACACACACCTACGGCCAATTTAGAGTATCCAATCCACCTACAGCATGTCTTTGGGATGAGGGAGGAAACCGGAGCACCCGGAGGAAACCCACGTAACCACAGGGAGGACATGCAGACTCCACACAGAAGGCACCCCAGCCAAAGATCGAACCAGGGAACCTCTTGCTGTGAGGCGACAATGCTAACTGCTGCACCACCGTGGCCGCCCAAAACCATCCAAACTATAACAGGTAAAAATAAAAGCATGAATGAATGAACAAATGGATAAACAAATAAAATCCTGATAATAAAAATATTAAAAGAAAGGAGTATGTTTCCCTTTAATTTCCTGCAGTAGACTGGAAGTAATCAAATGAATGTAAATAATTTGCCTAGTGTACTTTTGTATGTATGTTCCATGTTACATTTCACTGGTAAATACATCTAAAGATACATGTATGTATCTGAGCAGACAAAAATGGGTACTGTACATGTGCACATAAACAGTGTAATATAATGACTGCTAGGCCAGTGCTAAACACTAGGGAGTGCATGAGAGGAGAAAAGCATGATACTGCTTTGCATAGGATATACACTAGGGACTAAAGCTAATCAGAGATTGCTGTTCCAATCTATACATTCACATTACCTCTGAGAGTTAGATTCAATTCACTTGCCTCAGTCTAATCCAAGAGGGAACTCTGAGAAAAGTCCCAGGGACTTTGAGTAGAAAGAAAAGGCACCTTGAGAGTGTGGATGGGGAACCTTTTTTTCTGAGGAAACAACTACAATACTAAGTTAACTGGATTTATCCTACGTACATAAGAAAACTAGAAGAATTCTACAAGTTAGTGCTGGGCCTTTAGTAAGATGTTGTTATGTGCCTTTTCAAGGGATACAACTGGGTACCTCAAGGACTGAGGAACTGTTTCTTAAAGCTGCCAGACTAAAATGACTGCTGTATTACTACATTTTGTTCTGAGGCACCTCGATGAAAAAAAGACTGCTAATGTTACTGCTTATTCTTGGAGTGAAATAACTCAGTTTCTCCTTATGTTTGAAACTATTTTCATTTGTTGTCAGTACAGCTTTATTTATCACTGAAATCTATGGTCTCTACTTATAAGGTACACGAAAACAGCAATAAATATCACAATACACAGACATAACTATATATGTATATACGTCTGTGTATACGTATGTATATATATATATATATATATATATATATATATATATATATATATATGTATATATATGTGTGTGTGTGTGTGTGTGTGGGTGTGTGTATCCACACACACACACACACACACACACACACACACATATATATATATATATATATATATATATATATAGATATATATATATATATATATATATATATATATATATATATATATATATATATATATATATATATACAAAATGCAGCTGCACTTTGACATAACATATTTATGCAAATGAAAAGGACAATATAGATAAAATGTTCATTGGTGACAATGCATGTATAACGTGAATATGGAAAAGTACTTATCTATGCTTTTACAAGACAGTTCAGCATAAGTGCACTGATGTACCATTTTCTTTACTTGCTTTGTATCAGTGTGGCAATAACTGCAGAGCTGCTGTGTCTGTGTTGTGAATATCTATTAGAGCACTGCCACTTTAAGATAACTATACAGTGCTATCATTTTATGAAGTACTGTATCCCATAATGCATTGAGTTCTGTGCCAGTGGTCAGTGTATTCACAATGAGTGAATACACTGCACTGCTCTTGCTTTGTTGCCATTTTGTACACAATTAAAGTTTTTTTTTGCAAATACAGGCATATATTTACATTATTAACACTTCCTTTTTACATAACTGGGTAACTAGAGATGCATGTCTTGTCATGCAATAGTAAAAGCTGGTAAGGCTATTTCCAGCTTTTATGAAGTCAGTTTGTATATAGAAATGTTTAACTGACCAGCAGAGGTACAGAGGAAATTGTATACAGGTAAATCTATATTTATGTTTTCTTCATGGAAGTCCAACAATTTAAAAAGTACATAAAGATAGTACAATGAATATTTTTACCATTATTCTCAGCTTGGCTTGGGAGTGCCTTCTGTGTGGAGTTTGCATGCCCTCCCCGCAGATGAGTAGTATTCGAAAGACATGCGTGTGTAAATGGGCGTGCCTTCATTGAAGGTTGGGCATCGAGCTGGCACCTCGGCGTTTCATAAAAAAATCTACTGCCAATCATTAGCGGACCGGAGTTCCGCTGTGGCGACCCCTTACCGGGAAAAAGCCGAAAGACAAACAACAACAACTGAAAAATACAAGCTTTAACTATTTTATGTTAAAAGTTATCTCTGAATAAATTTACAGCTCTGATTTGGATAAGAAAACAACTGTGTTCCATTTTTTCATACTTTCTCCCACTCTTTGTACTCTTTCTGTACCAGTTATTATAGCAGTAACCGACAACTTAGGTTTGTGTTATACCGAAGAGTTAACCACGGTTGGTGTGGTTTAATCTTGAGGGCAAAGCCCGAGTGATTATACAAAGCCAATCGTCTGTAAATCCTCAATATATCATACCACAGAGTCTGTTATTGCTGTTATACAATAACAATATTTAAGAAAAAAAAGATTTAATTTTCTTAAATAATGTCTTTGTATAACAGTGCCGTGGTGATCTTCTGTGTTGTTTCCTGATTGTGTTCTTTGATGATGTACTGCGCATATGCATGGGACTTGTGCTCCAAAGCTTGCACAGTAAATCACTGGTTTAGCAAGCAAGCAACAGAGAAAGGACGATCTCCATTGCTACTTTTTTTTTTAAAGAATAAAAAAGTCTAACCTCCCGACAGTTTGGAGGTATGAGACAGACAGGAAAATACAAGGAAAAATCAGGCATGTTTTAATTTGTAGATAGTACCTGATTTTTCTTGTATTTTCTGTGGTCTCGTATGTACCTCTCAATCTTTTATTTAAAAAAATGTGAATATGTGTGCATTGTCTTATGGAAAGAAAGTCTGAAACTGAAATGCCTGTCTTATTTAGTGCCTTTGTTCCTCCATGATTTATTGGAAAAAAGCAAATTTTATGAGGAACAAAGTCACTAAATGATGACATGCATTTCAGTTTCAGAGTTTCTTTCATTTAAACTAACATGTGTCTACCACATAATAACAGAAAAAAAAAAAAAAAAGCGTCTGGTTACTCAATGATACTTTAGTGGCCGGACTTTTATCATTGGTATATTCTCAATTTACAACAGGCATGCTGGTTGGGCTGACCAATCAGTGTGCTTCTTTTTGAATGTTAATGGCCACTCATTCTATTATAAGTAATTATGTACATGAGAAGAATCCCAGAGTTCAGAAGGTAACTGTAATCTGTGATAAAATGTTTAATTTCTGCTCTAAGTGGCTGATTCTTACATGCAGTTATAATGAGAGAGGAATTGGAGACTATTTCCTGAAGTGAAGTCTGCTATTACTACTTCTTGAACAGGCAGTATCTGAGCACAGGGCTGGTTCCAGAACCTGCTATTTGTTCAAGCAATCTTTCAGTGAGTGCTGACATCATGCAGTAAATTTGCTGAAAGCACCGTTGTGCAGAGGGATGCATTGGGGATTGCATTCCCGATATCCTGGGCTTCTGTGAAAGATCCAGCTTCTGGAGGAGCTGTCCAGGGTTAGATTGAATGAATAGCAAATCCTGTCTCATCCAAGGAAATGACTGAGTTATGAACTTTGAAGAACACCTAGATGATGTCCAGAAGCCAGACTCTAGCACAGTGGTGGGCAAACAGGAAGTCCAAAATCGTGTCAAACAGTGTACTGCTCTCCTGCAAGATACAGATGTGATGAAGCATGCATCTAGAATAGGCCTGGCATTGAAATCTTAATACAGTCCTTGATGACTGACTGATGGAAAAGGAGTAGGTTACATGGAAGAAATTTCAACCTTGAATGAATAATGATAACCCCTCTTTCTTTAGCTCTCAGCACTGCTCCAGCTTCCAGTGATGCTAGTGGGGTAATTGATAAAAGGGGCCATTGCAAGAAAGAAGGAAATATGCAAGCTGGTCAAGTAGAGAGATGAGTCAAAACAAAAACCTGAACATAGCTACAGAGTAGAGCTACACATTATGCATCTCTGCTTGGTAAAGGCACAGCATTCAGTACTTTTACAGCAAATTTTAAATTGGTAAAAAAGTAGGACACTGAGCTCAGCCAAAAGACAATATCTTTAATATAACATAAACATAATTACAAATAAAAATATAAAACAAGTACAATGGACAAGCAGTTTCACACCTGATACAGTACTTCTTCAGATCCTTAAAAAGTTCTACAAATTGATTCATTCATAAAGTAAAATAATTTACTGTAAAATAATTAAGTAAAATAATTTTGTGGTAATTGCCCCTGGCCATTTCCAAAAGAAGAGAGAACCACTCTTACCTGGGCAAGAAAGGAGTCAACATAATGATCTTAGGGGATTCCTTCTGCATCTTCAGATGTAACTTGGATATTAATGGAAAGGGTGGAAAAGCATGCAGGAACATTTCTGTCCAAGGAAAAAAAAAACATCTGTCTTCTCTACCTTCTTGCATGCAGTTCTGGAGCAGAATCTTGCCAGCTAAGTGTTCAGAGAGGAGTCAAGTAGGTCTAATTAAGGATCTCCCCACAGATGGATCAAATCTTGGAAGACCTCCGATCGAGTTTCCATTTGTGAGGGTACCCTTGTCCTGCCCAACTTGTCTACCCATTATTTTCATCTAACAGAACATAGGATGCCTATAGAGTAAGACTGTACTGTGACTCTATATTCCAAGCTAACATGGCTAGTCTGCAAAGGGAATATAACTTTTTCCCCTTGCTTGTTGAAGTACCACATGACTGTGGTACTATCTGCAACAACTTAGGGATCAGAGATAATTTAGAGAGTTGAGTGCCTTGATCATGGTAAGTATCTTTTTTATATTTATGTGCTTGCATCTGTCCTTGATGTCCCACTTGCACTTTTATCCTTCCTGAAAATTACTCCCCAAGCAAAGTTTGTGGCATCTGCGCTGACTGCTTTGGAACAGGGAAGGACAAAGGGAGACCTGGATTTAAGGATATTTGCTGTCTTCACCAAATGACTTCCCTTTTGATAAACCCCAGTGCTGGGATTTGAAAGGACAAAGGATGTTGGTGCTGTGATGAAAGAAACTTCAGATACTCCTATATCTTTCTTGTGTGGAGTTTTGCCAGGGGTATCATAAGAATCATAGATGTCATGAGACCTAAAATCCTGAGGTATTCCCTCGTAGTGACCGAAGTCTGTGTGGAAAACCTTTGAAACAGATCTAAATAATGATCTTTTTTTTCTTGTGGAAGAAATGTTCTTTGAACTAAGGTGTCTAGCTGGCACCCCAGGAACACAATCCTGTGTGAAGGACTCAGAAAAGACTTTTGAATGTTCTCTTGGATCCTAGATTTTGTAAGAGATCTCTCACCTAAGGTATCAATAATTTCATATCGTTGAAGCCCATTTTGAATGATAGATAACTGTGTTTTGAACATCCTACAATTCACTTTTAGCTGTTTATTACAAACATTATCATAATACAAATGTATGATTTCATTAGAATAATTTGACTGATTTGCTGCTTCATAAAATCCCATTGAACACAATGAGGCTTATACGGGTATTTTTGAGTTGATGACTGATAGCTAGTATAGCTTAAATCACATGGATTAATACTAAAGATGAATAAGTAATTTGGACTGGGGTAGGAATGTTGGATTCCAGTCCTTCCACTGGAGATATTCAGGAGGGTTATATGATGCAACATACTAGTGACCAACCACGATAATAATTTTTTAACTAAATATACCCTGGTTGAGAACTCGTGATTGATATTGTTTAATCTTGGTTAACTTAAGTAGAGCATGAAAATGAACATATTATTTATATTTTTATATTCATAGACACTATTATATATTTCTATACACTCCCTGTTATTATTTTTTAGTATTTTTTCTGGATTTTCATGGCTTTGATAGTGATTATACTTTTTAGTTTTATTGATGCAAGGACTTGTCAGAAAAGTGACGTGAATGTATATATTTTTTAGACGTCTGTTGAATTAGTGCTCTCTGCCATGAGTTATTGTGTATAGCGGAACAGCGCTCAAAATCACTAACGCTGTTAATTTAGTCATCTGCGTCCGATGAAATCCTTGCAGACTTTTATAGACAATCTGTCAGAAAAGTTTGTTAGGTAAAAAATTTTTTATATAAGGCTATTAAGTTTTGTTAGGGCAGTTTTCGTTTCTGTCATTATTTGTAAATAAGCAGGTTTTATGATGTAAGCATTGTTTGAAACAAGTACGAGATTCAAGATCTGCCACGTTTAAATAGCTTTGAGCGATATGTATAGAGTTCTCATTATACACATCTTTATGCATTATTTGTATGTAGACAGATTTAAAGCTAGCTCATATTTGCTGTCATTTAAGGATTTTTCTAGTTACCTGGCAATTGAACAACTTATGAAATTATTGAATTCATGAAATTGTGAGCTTTGATAAGTTATGTTATGTTGAATGAGTGAGTTCAACAGGTATTTATTACTTAGAAATGAGAATAATTGTTGTGATTTTTAATGTTAAAAATTTTTTAAACTTTGCAATAATATACCAACATTTGCAACAGTTTACATCTTTATGTTGCAGTATATGAGCGGATCCCAGGGGCAACATAATTGATTAAAGGGAACTGATTATGTACAGCTGCTACTAGGATTAAGCATCACTTGATTGGGTATGCATTGCTATTGGTTTTAACTTACTTTAAAAGAGAAGCACTTTATGGCATTGAATGAGATCTGATGAAGCGTGCGTTTTCAGCACGTGAAAGCGCTTATCTTTTTTATCGTTTTTATGTTTATTGAATAAAATAGATTGATACCTTCTCGTGGTGTGTCCTGAGGTTTTTCTACGGGATCCTAGATTTTGTAAGAGATCTCTCACCTAAGTGAGAGAGTCTTGACGCTTTGAAAAAGACTCTGTAAAGATAAGAAAGTTATCTAAATATGGAAAAATGTGGATACCCTGTAGTCTGCAATAAACTGTAACTGGAGCTAGACACTTTGTGAGCACTCTTTCTTGGTGCAGTGGATAACACAAAGGGTAAGGCAGACAACTGATAATGTGATCCAGATATATAAAACTTTAAGAAACACATGAATTCAGGATGAATAGGGATGTGATGATAAGCATCTTTTAAATCTAGTGATACAAGAAACTCGAATAAGGAAGAAGAGGTAACAGCTTGTGAAGTGACAGCATTTTGAACTTGGGCACTTTAACAAAGAGTTTAAGAAAAAAGTTCCATAATTGGTCTCCAAGTATTTTCTTCCTTTAGCATTAAAAACATCTTTGAATAAAAATCTTTTCCCCCTGGGAAACAGGAAATGGTTCTGTCACTCCCTGATACAGCATGTGATAAAGGACAGGTGGAAATAAAGCAGTCTGGTCCAGTGCAAGATGGATTACACCTTGGAATGGAGGAATTTCCTCCCACTGCCATCTGTAGTAATCTTGATGAATGAATGTTCTGAACCAATGTGTCTGTACCTATCTGTTGCCAAAGCAAAAAGGGGAGATTCAAACTTTCTGGAAGGGAAAAGGGGCTGTTGGTGTAGGTTTGGGGTGGAGTTAAAGTCCATTAAATAGTCATTCTGACTTGTTATGCTGCTCTTGGTTTTAGGGAGTTCCTGAAATCTTTTTGGAATCTCCTTGCCATTACTTCTTAAATGTCTCTTTACTTTAACTGCATTTAATTGAGATTATTTTATTTTTTGCCAAAACTAGATGAGTGATTAGGGAATCCTTTGGAAAATTTGGAAGACTGAAAATCTTAGAGAGTCCCTGTATCAGCTTACCCCTCTCATCACACTTTTTGATCATCTCTGCAGCAGTGGGGGCAAAAACTATATTTCTATTCAAAGGAAAATTTAAAATCTCATTTTTAACATAATCTGTGAGGCTCTGAGAATGCAGCCAGACAAACCTCCTTAACATAGAACCAGTGACCATAGCCCTTGAATAAGTATCGATTGTATCATACAGACACTGTAAATAATGAGTAGTCACTTGTAAAATTATTTATAAATTAAATTTAAAATTATATATAACTAATAAACAACTGCTTACCATCTACAAATCACAGAGTGCTGCTGGCATAAATCTCAGTCAGCCAAAACTTGGAATAAAATTCCTATATCTATGAGGTCTATCACACACCTTCATCCTTCCAAACCTTTACTAAAAGACTTCCTCTCTGTCTCCTGGCTTTGTCCTTGTTCCTCATCTGGGACATAGCTCTCTAACACCCATCATCACCTTTCTTATACCTCTGTTTAAAGCACTAAATCACTTAACCTGCTTATCCCCTTCTAATAGCTTTTTAATATTACTTCTTAAACTACTATAGCTACTTGTAATTAACACAAACAAATTACTATTCTATCACCACTTTTCTACTAACACTTAGACTTGCTTATCTCCTCTAATACCTCACTGTTTTGTATTTCTTAAATTACGTCGACCTATTTTATGCACCACTCTTCTATCTGTAAAGTCTCAATAGAGGCTTGCAAATTTAATGTTTGTGAATATCAATACAAATGTTATTTAAGCAATAACCGAAGACGTGCTGTGGTATATTGAAGATTTACCCATGGTTGGCATGGTTTAATAATGAGGGCGAAGCCCGAGTGATTAAATAAAGCCAACCTTGGGTAAATTTCAATATACCACAACCTCAGAGTCGATTTTTGCTATTATACAATGACATTATTTAAGAAAAAAAAAGACTTACTTTTCATAAATAATGTCTTTGTATAACGGCACATTACTGTTCTTCCACCAGTAGTTGTATACTGCTTCCTTGTGTTGATGTACTGCGCATGCATATGGGACTTGCGTTCCTATACATACCCATTACATCAATTCTTTGAAATGAAAGCAACGGAGAAAAGAAAGTCTCCATTGCCCCGTTTTTTTCTTTTTTTTTTTATTTATTAAAAAAAAAAGGTTTTGGACACTTTATACCAATGGAAAAAAGTCTGGGCGACCGCACCTTTTTCCATTGGTATATTGTGGGATTTACAAAGGGCACAGTGGCCAATCAGCATGCACGTTTTGGAATATTAATGGAGGATCATTGTATAATATAGTATTATGTCATGTATTCACTGAAACCCCATTATAAGATTTGCTATTGTAAATATCAGTTGCATTAAATATATCTTGGAGATTTTGTCCGCGGGCCTTCACTGAAAAAGGGCAGATGTGCCCAGTTAGGCTTTCCCAGTAAACGAATGTCAATAAATAAATAAATTTAAAGTAAATTTTCCTGACAAGAAGAAACTGCAGACAAAACATTCCTTATACTTCCACAATTGTAAAAAAAATTACATATGAACCTGACAATTCAAAATTCTGAAAATCAAAGTTACATTAGCATTTTGTCCTCATACTTACCAATAATCTTCCCATCTTTATCAGACAGAGTAGAATTGGAGTTAGCTAAATGTTTAGCAGTAGTAGAATTAACTAAGCTATAGGTCAGGTTTGGGAAGACTGTCTAAAACTTAAAAAGACTGAGGAACTTTATTCATCCTATCTGCCTTTTTAGGGGCAGCTGGCTGATTATCAGGAACAAAGCAGCTAGTAACACATGTATTGTCCAAAGCTTACAGAACTGGAAGAGTAGGTGAAGGATCTTGAAATTCTTTCTGTAAGAGCTCATAGTATTTTCTGAGGGACTGGTTTTCAATAACTAAACAACTTTTAAACTTACAGGAATAAAATAATGCTCTGTTAAAATACAAACTTTTAGCTTTAAAATAACGTTCTTGAACAGGAATGTGTTATTAAACAGACATTTTTTTAATGGAAGGTTATTTCCCCAAAGGGAACCTATCTGCCCAATAAAGCCTCAGAGGAGTGTACTCTTCTTCGGCAGCTTAGGCTACTGGTATAGTGATCAATATGAAAAACATCTTCCCTTACCCTTTTGAATTCATGCCAAGTGATCATTTACATTCATCTGAGCTACCATCAACTCAGGCAGATGGGACCTCAGTTTAACATCTCATCTGAAGGTCACTATGCATCGATACAAGTATTTACATGTGCATAGAACTTGTCAGTAAAGTATTCTGCATAAGCAGTGGGATCATCGAGGTGGAAGAGGCTTCTGAATTTTGTCAGATCATCACTCAGTTCTGGTATCTTAACCTTAGCATAATCTCTGAATACTGATGTACAGAATGATGCTTCTGGCTTCAGACTTAAGGTGAATGTGACTGACTTATGGTCTGACTTGACCAAGTAGAAGGTTAGAATAGGTGGGGAGCAGAGCTTTCCCATATTGGTATGGGCCAAGAGGAAAATAGACGGGGTCCTGTAGATAGCTATGATGTGATACGGATATTGGTTTATAGTCAGCTGGACATAGAGGGGTTTCAAGTCATTAACTTATCTAATGAGTCTGGAGGTGAGATTTTAAGAATATAGACACCTGCACATTTATTGCCTACTTTTAATGCTGCGGACCTGTACGAGTGATAGGCATTGACGCCCTCCAATAATGGAGCATGCTCACTGGTCTTGAACCAGGTCTCTGTAATGATGCATATATCTATGTTTTCTAGGGTAAGCATTGCTTATAGAGTGTAGAGTTTTTTGTTAATGTTCTTAACAATGAGCAGCAATACCTTAATGTAGTGATTATGTTTTGTAATGCTGGAATTTTTGTTTAAGTTTTATAAGATTACTTTCCCTAAAAAAAGGCACTATGGGAGATAATAAGGTCTGAGATAATTTACATAAGCCTTGGGGAAGAGGTAAAGGCCATCCCTAACAAAGCACTTTGGACTGTCTGCCAGTTCTAATCCAGATTTATATAAATAGACTGTGACAAGAATCTAAGACAATTGTTGAAGCCTATTATATTTTGTCCATATTGTGGCATCATTCATGATGATGATAGAATACTTCTCACGGTTAGGTTCAAACCTGCCTCAAACACATATTCTGACAGCTCCATCATTTCTCTCTTTATATAGTCCTGGGAAGTATCTCTTTAAGTAATTTACACCTACATGTAAAATAATTGTGTGATATGTGTACTTGTGGTGCAGGGACTTGAGTACTTGTGTGATGTTACAAATCCTGGCACTTGATATGCAACTGATCATTACCCTGTCTTTTCACAGGCTGATGAGTGGTGCATCAGAGTGTCTCACTATGGAGTCACTATGACAAGAATTCTGGTATGTGTAGTGGCTTGCCTTACAATCCTTTGGACTGAGTCTATGTGTGATTCATAGATGGATGTTTTGTGATCGATGCTGCCTGTGATGTTTGTTTGAGAGGTTGCCGAGGCTAACTGTTTCTTGAGGTACATTTAGGAGACTGCTGTAGTTTAGGTAGGTTACTTCTAACAACCTCAGCATATGTAGGTCTATGTATTTGCTCTGAAGTGCTTGAGATTAGTTGAAGTGTGGTATTATGTGATATTGTGTGATGCTGACAACCTGCTTATTATTTGTAGTGGCTTTATGTGAAAGCTTTGCCACCAATAGCATTACATAACTACATCTCTCACACACTTTGACAGATTGTTTAAGTAGTAGGTGGTTGTCAGTAAACATGGGACAATGGCTATATTGTCTCCCAAGCAGGCTACAGAGATAGTTGGAAATGAAGATCCATGGTTCCAGTTGCTTACCACTGTGGACTACAGTTGGAGTAGTACCAATAAAATTAAGAGTTTCTTGACTGAAGTGCTATTTGTCTAAAAACAAACAATACAAATGTATATATTAACATAGGAAGAGGAACGAGCCACTTCATACAAACCTAGTGCTCTTTGAGCAAATAGTTATTGCTCTATCTGAACTTTCCTGTGCATTGTTGTCTGTTAAAAGCATTCTCGAGTCTGCTCCTTGATCTGTTTAAAACTTTCATTTAGTGGCTACAGCTAGGAACTGTAATAGTGTGCATTACTATAATTGCTTTTTTTATTTAAATTACTAAATTGTAAACTGCTTTTTCATACTGAGACTTGGATTTTCTCTTTGTGGGTGTTCTTTCTATGCTTTTGAAGTGAGGTTTCTGTGTTCTGCTCAGGTGGCATAATCTTGATAGAGTCCTGTTGTATAGGCTGGAAGTTTTGTTTGTGTTTCTGGCAGCCATTTTCTGCTGATTGTCTTCATTATTATTGAGAGTAACAACGCCTCCTGATCTTCTGTAGTATGAGTGATTGGGTAATAGCAGGGGCTGAGTAGTAATCTGATCTTCCAACTCTTCCATTCTTACTGCTATATAAACCCTGTGTCTTATAAAGGTTCTGCTTGTATTGTCAGGCTCTGGATTGCATTGCATAAGTGGAAATTCCTTAAGATTCCAAGAGCAGGCTAAGTTATTTCTTACACTTATTTCATTGAATTGCACTTCTGAAACGCTTATAATTGTGCTATACAGTTGATCTACTATATTTTTGCACTGTTATAAAGCTTTTTTATTGTTTCACTGCATTCATGTACTGTTTTAAACTGTTTTAACATTACTTAACTGTAAACTGCTTTTTCATACTGAGAGTTGTATTTTCTGTTTGTGAGTGCTCTATCTGAACTTTTCTGTGCATTTTTGTCTGTTAAAAGCATTCTTAAGTCTGCTCCTTGATCTGTTTAAAACTTTCATTTAGTGGCTACAGCTAGGAACTGTAATAGTGTGCATTACTATAATTGCTTTTTTTATTTAAATTACTAAATTGTAAACTGCTTTTTCATGCTGAGACTTGGATTTTCTCTTTGTGGGTGTACAGGTACAAGCAAGCAAAATCTGAGGGTAATGCTACTCAATGCTGGAAGTCTAAACCTCAAAATGCACTCACTCGAGGCACTCCTTAAAATGGAGAACATTGACATCTGTGCAGTGACAGAGACCTGGTTCAAAGCTCCAGAGAGCACCCCTGCATTACCAGGCTATAATTCATACCACACCTTTCGGCCACCAAACCCGGACCAAAACACTAAAGGTGTCCATATTCATTAAGGATATCCACACCTCCAAGCTAGTTGCTCAGCATAATGCACCTGAGATTATACAAGTTCAACTAACTCTGGGCAAAACCATAATCCAAATAGTAGCTTGCTACAGACCCCCCACCAAGCCCCAGGATTCCCACTCCTCTTTTTTTGATACACTGGAAAATATTAAGGTACAACCCAACACTCTAATAATGGGTGATTTCAACTATCCTACCATTAACTGGGAAAAACTACTCGTGTACTAACTCTTTTGCTCAACGTTTTCTGGAAATCATCAATTCCAACGCTTTGGATCAACTTATCCACACCCCCACCAGAGGCAGCAATATCCTAGACCTGGTCATCACCAACAAGGGTGACCGGTGTTCTACACCAGAGGTCAGCTCCTCGTTGGTCAGATCTGACCACAGGCTAATCACCCTAGACATCCACATCCCGCTCCCACCCCCCATTAAGAAAACAACCGTAAAAAATTTCTCTAAAGCCAACTTCACACTTCTTAAGCAGAAGTGGCAAATGTCATGACACCCATGCAGATGGATAATACAGGTACGACTGCTGAATCCTACACAAATGCACTTTATAAGCACTTTCATGCTATCCCTAACAGAACCAAGATGCTATCCTCCAAAAAAGGAAGCCAATCTGGTGGTCTTCTGCCATAAACAAACTCTACAACAGAAGAAAGAAACTGTTGCAAAAAAGAGTAAAATCCCACGATTGGAGGAACTCCCTGGTCAGCCTCAGTAAGAAGCTGAGATCCCTCATAAAATCCTCCAAAGCTAGTTATGAAAACAAAATTGCCACTGATTCTAAAGACAACCACAAAGCATTCTATAGCTATATCAAAATTCTCAATGGCAACATTCAGATCTGCTCTGAGTTACAGCACAATGACACTAAATATACAGAACCAACTGATATTGCCAACATCCTGGCAGATAGGTTCAATGCTAACTTTACCCCCCTCTCACCCCCTAAAGGGCCCATCTTTATACTGGAAGAATGCAAAGTTCCTGTAATCACGGCTGCACAGGTAGAAACTTCACTCTCCAAAGCCAAGAACACAGCATCCATGGGACCTGACAACATCCCAGGCTGCCTTCTACATGAACTACAGAATGAACTGGCACCCCACCTAAGTACCATGTTCAATCATAGCCTCACCTCAGGCTTTGTGCCCATTGAATGGTGCACCGTAACAGTTATCCCACTCCACAAAGGGGGGGGGGGGCCACAACAGACCCCGGGAACTACCGCCCCATTAGCCTGACGAGCCTCGTCTGCAAGGCCATGGAACGTATCATCATGGATCTCATAAACAAAGACGTTGGAGATCTCCAAACCCTGGACCCCACACAGTTTGGGTTTGTAAAAGGCAGATCATGTCTCCTAAACCTGATAGACTTCTTTGAAGTGGTCACCAAAGTCATAGATGAGGGTAAGGTGGTTCACAAAGCCTATCTAGATCTCGCCAAGGCGTTCAACACCATCCCCCATCTGGAATTATAGATAAACTCACTAAACTAGGTATAAATCCCTATGTCACAAGATTGGTTACCAACTGGCTTACTGAAAGAACCCACACTGTGAAAGTAGCAAACTCCAAATCAGATTTCAGACCAGTGACAAGTGGAGTACCACAGGGTTCAGTCCTGGGTCCTCTCCTGTTTGGTATCTACTTCTCTGAAGTACAGGCTAACACAGAAGGTCTTTGGCTAACTAAATTCGCAGATGACTGCAAACTAGGAGCCATAATTGAAACTCCTGACGATGTGGACATCCTACAAAAGGGCCTCACTGAGACAGATGCCTGGTGTCAAAGACATGGTCTCAAGGTCAATGCCAAAAAGTGCATTGTCATCCCCTTTGGTAAACATTCTGTACCCATGAACTACCACATAGGCGGTAGTCTACTTAACACCGAAAGTGTGATAAGAGACCTTGGGACACAGGTGGACAGTAGTCTCTCCTTTGATAATCACATCGCCAAAGTGGTCAGGAAATCCTTCTATGTGGCACACCTCATCACAAAAAGGTTTCTCATCCAGAAAAAAAGAGGTCATTGTTCCCCTCTACTCATCACTCATTAGACCCATTATAGAGTACAACGCCCCTTTTGGTATGTACATCACAAGACATCTACAACAACTGGAAAGGCTGCAAAAATACCTCACAAAGAGGATTACTGGCCTCAAACAGATGCCTTACACAGACCGTCTCAAAAAACTCCAGCTTTACTCCATCGCATATCGCCTACTCAGAGGTGATCTCTGCCTAACATACAAAGCTATGTCAAACCCAGAGCTGTTGGACATGCTCCACTTAAAGAAATCCCAATCCATCTGAGCTACACGCTCTAGGGACTTAAACCTTGTCACCACAATAAACAGAACATGCTGGAGGGATAGATTCCTGTCCCAGAGACTTCCCATACTCTGGAACAGACTACTTATCTATGTCAAACAGAGCTCCTCATTAGCACTCTTCAAGAAAAATCTTGATGATTGGATGGGTAATAGGAAATTCACCCCGGGGATCACTTCTGTGGTTCTGCTTGACAAGGGCACAGGAAAATAATTTTCTTGGGTGGTGAAAGCCAGGGTACATTTTTGGCTAGGCTTGTATAGGCCCTAGGGCCAATAGCCTAGTACCTACCTATGAACCTATGAACCTATGAAGTACACTGAGAGTATCTAGCATAGAGTATATAGAGAAAATTATGGCTCTAAGTACCTACATCTATACACTGCATAGTTAACAAGCAACTTGTAATGCCAAAGCGGTACAAAAATAATTTAACTGTGCCCACTGGCCAATAGCATCTCAGCACAACTGAGTGTTCTACAAGCAATCAGATGCCCAGAAATTGCTTAGGTCTTCCTCTACTGACATTAGAGTTTAAACAAAGCTGTTGTGACACTGATCACAATAAATGTCAGAAATATGTGCAGGTCTATTAGTGACTCAGTAAATCAAATCAGGTGTAGAACAGTCTTAATCTATAGCATGGTTGCTTAGCATTGCTTAGCTCTAGGCAAATTAACACAAGAGTGAGCAAACACAAGCAACTTATAATAGCACAGAAATACAAAGAAACTAAATAGCGCCCCCTGGCCAATAGAAAAAAACAATACAAGGTCTTTCATTGGGGGACTCCTAGATAACTGACATACGTGAGAAAACATATCCAGCAGCCCTAGGTTCTGATTATGTGATGGCTTACTGAGGGTGACCCTTTTCGGATCTCTTTGAAAGATACAGTAAGTAGATCTTAAAGGGCAACACTTGCAAATGTAATTGATGTAAGAAATAAAAAATAAAATGGTACTGAACTGTTTTGAATTAAAAGAGCACACCACTGCAGTAGCAACTGCAATTAAAAGTAATTAGTCTAAGAATTAAATAGCAGAGATTTTTTTTTTTATATCATCCAGAGAAAAGTTTAAAGAGATAGTTAGAAAGTAACAGTTATCTTTGGGTCAGCACAAGCAAAACAAGTACACTGTTTTTTTTTTAATTTATTTATTTATTATAGGCAATGCCTGTGTGAACAGTCGCTAATGTGGAGAAATTTATTTTATTTGAAAACTGTGCATTATGTTTTTCAAAATGCACATAGTTTTGTGTGCTTAGCAAATATAACATGAAGTTAAGAAGAGTTAAGCTGAAGTTTTGAAGCAAGCATGCCTGTCAGCCAACAGTATATCTATGTTTTTTTATAGATATGTTAACTGGTTAAACCCACTGGACACAAGTGTCCCTTTCCAGGGACAATCCAAGAATACTGTCTGGACAAATGACTTGTTATGGATCACACAGTAGACAAATGGAAGGGAAAGGACTCAACCATTTAACCTTGAGTACAGGAAGCAGCTGACTAACAGCTCAGAGCCTTAATCTTTTGCACTAAAAGTTAAAGCCTACAGAAAAGAAGTTATGTGTTTTAGAAGTATAAATTATCTTGACTTATTGAA
Organism: Protopterus annectens; assembly: GCF_019279795.1. Lineage (NCBI taxonomy): Eukaryota > Metazoa > Chordata > Ceratodontiformes > Protopteridae > Protopterus > Protopterus annectens. The sequence continues at coordinate 575,797,462 of NC_056741.1, read as the reverse complement.
ATAATTACATTAAAAATGAATTAAAATGCCAATGGCCGTAGATGGGATAAAAAAGTATATCAACTTATACAAAGAAATAATGGTGCACTTAGTGGTACAAAAAATGCAGTTAGGCAAAGTAGAGCATATTGATTTGATAATGAAATGATTCTATGGTACAAAGAAAAAGAGCAACAATAATATTAATAAGGAAAAGGACACTGATAGTGATAGAGGAAGAAAAAAAGGATGAGTATGGAAGTGTTGTAGAGACAGAAGGGTATTGGATGGGAAAAAAGATTAGCCCACTTTGGTATGTATTTATATTTCTTCTAAAACAAATACATTAAAACTTAGGAGAATTTTAGGAGAAATAATATGTTTTAAACAAAGCAATTTGTTTATGGAAAGTGACTGTAACATGATTGCTTCTAAGGAAGATGCATTGAGGAGCACAGAAGGGAGATTATAGCTAAAGAAGTGCAATTTTTAAAGAAATACTTGGAAATATTTGGCATGGAGGATGTTCTTCACATATTGTTCCACAAGATATAATGACTGGGGTGTATATCACATTGTCAAATCACTATTAAGCGAATGCCTGTTTGTCAAACACCTATTCAGTGAACAAACTAATCATCGAACTAAGTTTTCAGAGAAAACTTTCCTAGGACAAACTGATGGTAGTATACCCTAGCGACCAAAAAAAAAAAAACTTAACACCTACAAAGGTGGGGGGGTATGCCACTCCCCAACTAAATATACCAACTCCAAGATCGCACTAAAATGGGGAAAAGAGCAAATTCCAGATGGTGGCCAACCATTGTTTCTCCCTAAGAAGCTTTTCACTGAAAACTCATTTCAATGATTAGAATATTCGCTGAATAGGTATTCAATGAAGACGCATTCATTAATTAGTGATTAGACAATATGATATAGACTCTAATGATTGGACAGACTCAACAATAATTACAAATCTCAGGAACAAGTCACTTCATCAATAGGTTTGAGACTCACCCCCTGACTGTGCAGAGGAAAGCAAAATATATTAGAGATATTGGCATTGTTATACTTATTTATTGAAAAAAAAACTTTAGGAACTACGCAATAGATAAACTCTGAGATATTTTAGGAATTATAGAAATTACTCCAAAGGGGTGGCCATTGCCTGGGAGTAAATAAACTATGGCAGAAATAAGAGACAGAAAGAGTTATCTGAAAATAGTAATAGAAAGTATTTAGAAGGGTTAACTGGGGCCAAGTACCTAAAAATAGAAAGGGAAACTTACAAAGGTTGAAAAGGAGCAGATACAAGCTGCTAAGGGAAAATAAATAATATTTGGGTAACATTCTTGATGACAGGAGTATTGCAATTAAGCAATTATACTTCAGTAGCAATCAAAGAGTGCAGAAACTGTTAGCACAAACAATTGTACAACTGAAAGCAAAAAGATCAGTAGGCCAACTCAGGGGACCCAAGGAAAAAGAAAAGGTAAAATAAGGGATATCAAAGATATTTAAGAGATTCATTTTGAAAATCCATATAAAGCAGAGTCCTTGGGAATTCAGTATAAGAAGTAATTGAAATTATTCATGGAAAGTTGAACTATTACAACATCAGAAGAGGAGGAAGTCAAACAACTTACAGCAAACATGGGTAGGAGAGAAATAAAACGTGACGTATAATCAATCGATGGAAATTTTCTTTGGGGTTTGATTTGGGTGTTAGGATGTAAGGAATTATTTAAGGCTTTGGAAGACATTGTTTAATGATGTCTTGAGTGGGGGAAAAGTGCCTGTTGCTTGGAAAAAGGCAGTGGTGGCACCATTAGCAAAAGCACAGAAAATGACCTAGTGGGTGCTGTTTCATATAGACTAGTTTCAATTCGAAACCATGATTATAAAGTGTTCAAATCAATAATGACTAAAAGAATGGCAAAAAAATCTTGCCAAAATTGATAGAGATGGATATATATAGTCTTGTGGAAGGGAGTCAGACATTTGATTAAAGGAGAACCACACCCACAGACTGAAAAAAAACATGTTTATTTCATCATGTCTTGATGTTTCCTACATTTTGATACCACTTTTGGACTCTATGCACTTTTTAAATATATTTTTATATGTAATTCCAGAGTCTGCCCACATGGGGTCCGGCATCTTGATTTTTTTAGTCTACCTCTAGGTATCCCACATTGCAGTGCTTGGCTTTAAAATATTACATCATAGCCCTTAAGTTCCTGTCAATGCATTGACTTTACATGTGTTTTCACATATATCCTGCTTTCTTTTAGTCAGTCAGGTTTAAATGCCTTTTCTTGCTTTTCAATGACTACTTAAAAAAGACAAAATGGGATAATCACACAGAACCATATTCTCAGTATCAGTTACTTCTTTTTCTTTCTATAGTTGCCAGTTTTCATTCTTTTGTCATGCCTGAGTTGTAGTTCTTAAATTTATCTCCCCTCCTCCTAATCACCTCCCCTTTGTACTGTCAAAGTGGCAGATTTGAGCTGCTTGCTGCTGACAGCAGGAAGACAAACTTTCAGAGGCAAGAATAAAGGTGGGAGGGGTTCTTTTTGACAGGCTGGGATTGAATAGGGAAACCACACATAGATGTCAACTCTCTCTCTCTCTCTCTCTCTCTCTCTTGTTGTTTGCACTATATTTGGAACCTTTAGCTAGGAAAATAAGAGGTCCACAAAGCCAGGCTTACAATTGGTATGGATGCCAAGAGAAACTGTCTGTCTTACTAGATAATATACAGCATCTAATAAATCCAGAACATGAAATCCCTATTTTTCTACACATTTTGATGCAATCTCAAGTTTTCGGGGGATATAATGAGAACAATACAAAAGCAATAACTGTATATGATATGTCTACAGATTACCTAGTTTAGCAGTATCTTTTTGGCAGCTGAATATACATTGAAGAAAATTAAACAAAAAATGAAAACAATAAAAGATTGGAAGACTGTGAAAATCTACTCGATCATTAAGATGCAAGGAGTGAAAATTTTTCTATCCCCCAAGTTTTGTATACAGGTCAGACATACTTTTATCAACCTGGTGGGAGTAATGGACTACAATTAATAAATAGCTGAAAGAGTTTACAACAGAAAGGAAGACAGCAAAGTCTAAGATGGACAAGCTAATTCTGCCTTTAGAATGAAGTTGATTAGGACTACCAGATTTGAAGGGATATTTTAAGGCTATATGGCTGAGGTACTGAGATTTACATATGTAGCTCAAACTGAAGTCTCTATATTGAACTGGAAAATTATTGTGATAAATCAGGGAGAGGTATTAAAAATAAAGAGAGATTCATTTTTTGGACGCACCTTCAAAGAAAATGTCAGTAATCATAGAGAACATTACATTTATGAAGTGGCAGAAATGTTTTTTTAAATTAACAAATAAAACATTGGAGAAAGAATAATCTGTCCACCTGAGTATCTGTAAGTAATAATAAAAATAGCATATGCAAGGGGATAATGAAAGTAATTAAAGGAAACTCGCTAAGGAACCAAGATACTGAGAGCTGATAAACCACACAGGAAAAGTAATAGAGTGTGATGAAGCTAAATAAATGTTTGAGTTGTACAGTGGGAATTTTTCTTCCTTGTCAAGTTCTGACAACAGAGTATAGAAAAATTGAAAAACCAAGAGGGGTACTACAAACAATGCCAACTATGGTAAAGTTTAAAGTGTATAACCACAAGGGCCTATAAAATACTCATTAAAAATTATAAGAATAAGTCAGCTGAGTTAAGATGAGATTGGGAGAATAGAACTGACAGAGAAATTACAAAAAAAAATGGGAAGACATTTGAAGGACTGCTTAGTATGCAATCATATTTATTCAAGATGGAACCTAGGACTAGAAATGTTAAGGAACAGTAAAGCCTTATTATGTCTAATGATGTTGGCAGCCAAAAAAAAATCAAAAGAAAATGGAAATCAAAAAATATACAAACTCTGGAAAAATTACTGAATATTATGAAAAAAAAATAAAGAACTGGAAATGAGATCCATAGGACAGTGTGGGAATAAACTGCATTTAAATAAATAGTATTTGTGAAAACACTACGTACAAAGTAATGGACAAGAGAGGCAATGGTGGAAGATGGCTGGTAGGAATTAGATAAATAAGAATAAAGAAAGTGTTGATCAAAACCTATAAAAGTGATAATCAGAAATATATAGATGATATATGATCATGTAAACTGAAATGTAATCTGAATTTTATTTAGAGTATGTAAATTCATGTTACAATGTAAAGATGCATAACAAATAGAAGGAAAAGCAGGTTGTTGGATTTTAGTCAGGAATGTATTCCTCTAAATCAAGGAACTTGTGGGAAAAAAAGAAAAAAATAATTACTTAGAATAGTCAGTGCTTGCTGTCTGAAAAACTGAAAAAGACGAGCTTCTGTATGCATTTGAGACTAGGCAGTAAAACTGCATTATTATAAAGTTGTCAGAATTGCTATGCTGGCAAAAAAGTGAGACCATTTTATTAATTTCACTATTTGATTATAATAGAGTTTTTAAATCAATTGAGCACCAAATTAACATTATTAAAAACAGAAAAATAAAAAAAGTTTGAAAGGGATAGGGGTCAATACAATGAGAATAAAGCATACCCTGAACACCCAAGGTCACAGAATTGGGTGGCACTGAATTAATTTAATGATGGCAATGATGGTTATGATGAACCAGATGAGACTACGTTTTTAGAAGAGAAACAATTTCCTCCATTGAGGAGGTCTGAACACCTCCAACAGAGATACAACAGGGAACCCACAGGTCGAGGGGCCCACACTGTGAACAGGGGTCGAGGGGGGTACACCATGAATCAAAGGGAAAATTGGAGGAGGGGTTACTGGGGCAGGAGATAATTGATGCTGGTGAATTAAAGGCCTCTGTTATAGTGAAGAATAAAACTGGTGATTTTAATGTGTTTAACTTTTCCTCCCTGGATGTGGATGTAACAATATGTGACCTGTTATATAGGCTTATGACATTTGTACCAGAAAAGAATTTTGATTTATCAAACACATTGATTGACTTGAAACACTATGTAAGAAAGCTGAATTTTAACATTTTGTTTAAATCTGATGAATATGTAAGTAATTCCCTGCACATTTCCAGCACTTATAATCTACCTGTCCACCCATCTCTATCAATATTCGAAAAGTTATATGAAATTGATATAAGGAATTTAAGAAATGATGGTCGCATTACTAATTTAAGTATTAATGAAATAGAATGCTTCAGTAATCTGAGATCTAATGTTGATATTAGAATTATTAAACCAGATAAAGGGGGTGGGGTAGTCATAATGAACAAGGTGGATTATAATCGGAGAATGATGGATGTCTTATTGGGAGACGCTTATGTGAAGACCTCTTTGAATGATTGTCTGATGAAGGCTTGCATTGCATAGCCGAAAGCGCTTACCATTTATTTTATTTTACAATAAATTCAATTTGAAAATCGCCTGTCTGGCACTTGTTATTGTGCTACTGGGTTCGTGTTCAACCTCTTTGAATGAGTTGAATGTTTCATATAAGAAGATTCGTAATGTCTTAAATGACTTATTTATTGAAGGTTCTATTACAATTGATGAATTAAATTTTTTATCTAACTCTTATCCAAAAATACCATATATGTTTGGTTTGCCAAAAATTCACAAGTGTTTATTTGATCCCCCCATGAGACAAATTGTTGATGGTTGTGGGTCTATAACATATCTGTTGGCCAAATTCTTGGATATCAGGTTGAAATCACTTTTAACAACAGAAAATAATTTATGTAGAGACTCCTGGGACTTTTTTGAAAGAAGCAACAAGTTGGACTGTGTTGATTCAGGAATTTTTATTACCATGGATGTCAAAGACCTATACACAGTGATACCCCATGAGCTTGGTCTTGAATGGTTTTGTGAATTTTTATGTGAAAAGGGTGTTCCTCAACCTAGAGTTAACATGTATGAATAATTGTTGGAGGTGGTATTGATGAATAATTATATATTTTTTAACAATGAAAACTTTCTCCAGAAAAAATGGGGTTGCCATGGGTTCACCATGTGGGAGGTTCTATGTGAACATTGTCATGCTCCAGTGGGAGAAAAAATATTTACTGAACTCAATTTTATTATGAATACTGTAGAATGTGCATCCGTTTTTTGGATGACATTTTTATTTTTTGGGTGGGTCCCCGTGATAAGATTACAGAATTTTTAGATTTTACGAACAACTCGACACAATTTCTACATTTTACTTGTAGTTTAGATGAGAATGAAATAGCATATTTGGATGTTAAACTAGTTATGAATAGATCCAGGAAGGTTTTTCAGTCTGAAATCTTTTGTAAAAAGACATATTCAAATAGTTTCCTTCACTTTAATAGTAGTCATCCTTATAAACAAAAGAAGGGGGTGGTAAGAGGTCAGCTCCTCGAATGGTTACCTCTTTTGATGCATTTTTAAATGAATGTGAACTGTTGGAAGGAAATGTTTTTGAGAAGGGGTTATCCTAACTCACTTGTGAATGCGGTCTTTATTGAGGTTTTGAATAAGAGGGAGAAAGGTTATTTCAAGGCTATCCTTAATCAGGATGTGGATGAAACTTGTTTGATCAATATACCCATTGTTAACAAGGAGAACTATAGGACCATAGGAGTAATTTATGGAGATTTGAATTGTGTTACGATCTATTATGGGTCCAATGAAATAGTCATTGAAGCGAATGCTGATGACACAGATGACTCAAACTTGGTCATTGTGGACCAGAATGGAACTGAAAGGGCCGTAGGAGTAACACAGTCGAGATCAGCTCTAGTTACGATCTATAATAGGTCCAGTAAATTAATTATGGATATCTTATATAAAAATTGGGTAATTATTGCATCCTGTAATGACATTCGACAATGGGTGGGTGAGAGACCGAAGGTTATATATAGAAGGGGTAGGATGCTTAAAAAATGACCTTGAATCTTGTAAGAGGGGACCTATGACTCGTTACATGAGGAAATGTGGGGCTTGTTCATCTTGCACACATATTCTTGAGGGCTGACTTGCGCTATCAATGGGGTTACTATAGAACTGAGAAGGAAGACCACATGCCAAACTGAAAGGGTGGTATACTGTGCCCTATGTATTGTTTGTCCCGCTTTCTACATTGGGAAAATGGAAAGGAGATTAAGATGTAGAATATATGAGCATTTAAGGGACATTAGGTTAGGCAAAGAGACAAATGCTCTCGCTAAACACTGTAAGGAGTATGAGGGGCATGATTTTAAATTTACGATAATTGATATTTTAGACATAGACCCAAGGGGTGGTCCCTGGACCCTACAACTGGAGAAACAAGAGACACTATGGCAGATTAGAACTAATGCCACAAACTGGCTGGGTATCAGTGATGCTCTATCCTTAGCCTGTTTCTTGAAGTTAAAAGCATTAAATAGATAAATGAATTGATATGCATTTTTACATGTATTTATATAACTTTACATTTTATGTGTACATATGTATATGTTTATTAATAGCATTTTTACCTATACTATTTTGACAAGGGCATGATTTTTGGGGATTAGTGTGTTATTTGCTGTACATTTTAGTGTGTTTTTTATCATTTCATGGGTTCTGTGGTTGAATTGTCCTGTGACTGTTCAATATTTATAAACTTTATGAATATTCATTATATGGTTTTATTCTATTGGTTCAATGTTATTTGGTGATGGATCTGTTTGTTTAAATTGAGCTCAGTAACAGTTTTCTAATTTCATATCCGCTGTGGTGCAGCGGTAGCGTTGTTGCCTCACAGCAAGAGGTTTTCCCGTTCGATTCTCAGCTAGTGTGCGGGGAGTGCCTTCTGTGTGGAGTCTGCATGTCCTCCCCGTGGGTCGAGTGGTGTTCCGAAAGACATGCGTGAATGGGTGTGCCTTCGTTGAAGGTTGGGCGTCGAGCTGGCAACTCGGCACCATGAAAATTTACTGCCAATCATTAGCGAACCGGAGTTCCGCTGTGGCGACCCCTAACCGGGAAAAGCCGAAAGACAACAACAACAGTTTTCTAATTTCCTTGAAAAAGTCTCTGATTCACCAGAGACGAAAGCACTTGGAATACTGTTTATACCTTTTGGGTTTTTTATGTGACTACACCTTTCGTGTGTTTTATTGAATAAATTCCTGGATAAACTGTGAGTTGGCTTTTGTACCTGAACCCACTGCTGCTGTTTTTGACCTTTAATAGAGAACAAGGCCTTCAAGTAAGCATTAAAATTAAAATTACTTTAAATAAATATAGAAAAAAATGCTGTCTCCTTCTTGCTCACATTCTACTTGCTTACTTTATTTTTAATATTTAACCTCATATATAAAGCTGTGGAACATATTATTTCTATCAGACTTCATTAACATGGACATTGAAAATCTCTTAACCCTGGACACTCATCAATTTGGCTTTATCAAGGGAACGTCCTTCCTCTTCAACCTGAAAATATCTTTGAAAAGTCACTAAAGTAGTGGATAGTGGTTACACAGGATATTCAGCACATCTGGACTTGGCCAAAGCTTTTGACGCTATTCTCCATGCAATAATTATTGACAGACATCATTCGAAATGTAAATGCTAATGCTGTGTGGTAGATAACTAACTTGCTGTTTGACAGGATCCATGTGGTCAGAGTCATGCGTGTCACTTCTAAAGGCAAAAAAAAATACTAGTAGTGTAACATAGGGCTCAGTGTAGGGTTCTCTTCTGTTTGGCATCTGTTTCTCAGACCTTCAGGTCAGCATTCCTGGCCTGTGGTTATTTAAGTTTGCAGATGAGTGTTGTTCTATCTTACATGAACTCACAGTTGCTCCATCATGGGCTAAAACATATCAAACTAGGTACAAGAACAATGGTCTCAAATTAAATTTGAGCAAATGTAGTACATAGACTTAATTTTGGTAAACAAAGTATTTTACCATATTATATGGGTGATAAGTCCTCCAATCAGACGCTGTTGTAAGGAATCTAGGCAGTCTCATTGATAATTATCTTTTGACAAACGTATTCACAGTAGTTCAGAAAGCCTTCTATCTGCCTCATCTAATATCCAAAGATAGTTCCTTCAGATCCCAAAAAAATAAATAAATAATTTCCCTTTATTTGTGTTTCATTGGACCCATTACTGAATATAATCCCTCTTTTGGCATGTATTTGTCTAAGCATATCACTCAGCTTGAGAGACCTTAGTGATTCATAAGTGAAAACATCAGTGTTCTTAAAAATCTTACATTGTCAGAGCAGACTGGCATCTCTCTCTCTCTCTTTCTCTCTCTATCTCTGTCTCTTGCTCTTTGGTCTTGTTATCTTATAGATTCTTCAATGGGTTTGTGTATATTCTCTCTTGAGCCATGAAAGTTCCAATACTCTTTGACCCACTATACCTTTGCAGAAAAAATGTTTTTTGAAATATATGGATGAAGGAACTAAGCTTTCATTAACAAATAAGTAAAACTTGTTGACATGATAAATTCATATCCTAATGTATCCTCTGCCTCTGGAAGAAACCTCCACTACAAATTAACCAGAGTAGGACTCTTACCACCTTCAAAGTAAATGCAAATAATTGGATGAGCAGTCTCAAATTCTCTCTCAGTCTATCTTGTACATAGGCAGCAGCTGCAAGACGTATTAGATTAATCAGGATAAAATGGGTTGGTGTTGATAACAGAAGACCTAAATGCATATATCGGGACAGACTGAACAAGAAATGAGGACTGCCTGAGTATACCTGAGTGTGGCAACAAGAATAAAGATAGAGAGGCCTTTCTAGACTTTTATCAGGCAAGTCGCTTGATAGTGACCAATACATGGATCAGTAAGGAAAGCAATCACAAGGTCACATACAAGAGTGGCCAACATGGAACACAGGTAGACTTCCTCCTAGTAAAGAAAGGGCACTGGGGTAGAATCAGTGATTGTAAATTCATCTCCAGTGAAACAGTTGTCCCACTGCATAAACCACTGCAAACAGTTGTCAGCGAATGTTCTTTGGTTATCAGAGACCAAGCTCAAGATCTGGAATTTGACTGAAGAGAAAGCATCACAGTTCAAGGAAATACTTAAAGATCTAGTACCTCAGGAAGAAAAGGAAATATTCCGAGTTGAAAGAATGGCAGTGTCTCAAAACAGCATGTGTAAGGACTATAGAACAGAGCCAGGTATGAAAGTAAGGAACATAAGGAAAGCTTGTGGTAAAATGCAGAAGGCCAGGAAGTCAGGAAAAAAAGAAGGAGTGTAGGAAAAAGTGGGATATAGAAAAGGCAGACCAGTTTAAGAGGAAACACTGGTTGACTAACAAAGAAGCTAAGAGAGAGAAGTTCTAGTAGCAAAGAACAAAGTATCAGATATACTTTACCAGTTTCTAGAAAGTGACTTGTTAAATGGCACAACGAAACTTATCAGATTGCAAGGAAAAGATGGAAAGATAAAGAAGATAGTCAGATGCCCTTCGTAAGGGATGCAACAACCTCCTCGCCAGTCTACAGGAAATTAAAGTCAGATGGATAGGATACTTCCAACATTTTTGAATGAAGAAAACCCCACAAAAGCTGTACTGCCCCAGACACAGCCTAATGTGAAAGAAGAACAGGAGCCCATCTTAGAAGAAGTGAGAACAGCACTTAGGAAAATGAAGTCAAGGAAAGCAGCTGGTTCAGATGAAGTCACAGCAGAAATTATCATGATGTTGGGTGAGTTAGGGGTGAAATGGCTCCAGAGAGTATTAATAGCAGCATGAAGAGATGGGCGTATTGCAGATGACTGGAGAACAAGCATAGTAGTGCCAGTATACAAGACCACATGAGACATTCACAACTCTGGGCAGTATACAGTTATCAAACTCTTTCCAAACTGTATGAAAGTTCTGGAGACAGTGATTGATAAGTAAACACACAGTAGTAGAAAGTAAGATAGGAGATGAGCAGTTCGGATTCAGATCAGGATGTAGGACAACTGACCCAATGTTTGCAGTGAGACAGATAGTAAAGAAAAAGCTAGAGACATGGAAACAGTTCAAGGGGGCATTTCTAGACTCAGAGAAAGCATATAACAAGTTCCTAAGAAATCTGATTTGGGCAGTCCTGTGATGGTATAAATTCCTAGAAACACAGGTGGAATTAGTAGTTATTAGAATAGTACATATACTGATGATGGATTATATTAGTAAACAGGTTGCATGGGACAGATCAACAAAGCTACTGTATGCAGACGATGTGACATTACATGCAAACTCTGAACAAGAACTTCACATGGGATGAAACTGAGTGAAGATAATGTCAGGGGAATAGAATGCAAAACTCAAGGTACATGGGATGAAACTGAGTGCAGATAAAACAGCTGTAATGGCAGCAAATGGGGAAATCAGAAGAAGCTGAGAATAGAGGTAGAAGGGAAAATAGTGGAACAGGTTAACAGCTTCAAGTATCTAGGAGACGTAGTTGAGGAGAAAGGAAGTCTGAATAAGGAGGTCAAATCTAGAATCAGAGGAGCTGTAGCCAACTGGCACAAAGTGTCAATGGCTGTGTGTGACAGAAGATTGCCAAAGAAGTTAAAAAGTAAGGTATACAAAACAGTGGTACAACAAGTACTGCTGTGTGGTACAGAAACCTGGACAGTGAAGTCAGAGTAGTTGAGGAAGCTAGAGGTGATGAAGATGAAGATGAAGTGCCTGAGATGTGTGGTAGGATGCACACTGTGGGAATGATGAAGAAATGGGGATATCAGAACAGATGACCAAATAGCTCCAATTATAGAAAAGGTCAAAGAGAGCAGAGTATAGTGGTTTGGACATGTGCAGGAAACCAGAAGACAATCTACTAAAGAAGATTTGGCAAGCACAGGTAGAAAAAGGCAAGAGGAACCAAGGACATCCAGCAAAGAGATGGATGGACTGTATGAGAGAAGACCTGTGACAGTCTAAACTATACCTCATGCCACAGAAAACAATCTATATTTCATGCTGCACACAAATGCCACAGAATAATGAACTATACCACATGCCACAGACAAATTAACTATATACCATACCACAGATAAATGAATTGTAGATATGCCACAGACTAATGAGCTATATCTCATGGCATACACAAATGAGTTACACACCTCATGCTACAAACAAACAAGCTATACCTCACACTACAGACAAATTAACTGTGCCTTATGCCTTATGCCACAGAAAACAAGCTGTACCTCATGTCACAGACTAATGACTTGCACCTCATGCTGTTGTTAAATGAGCAATACTTCATACCATAGACAAACAAGCTATACCTCATGCCACAGCACATAAGATACAGGTGAATAATGAAGTGTGGTCTGGAATAAATCATTATTGCTCTATAGTTACATTTCAGAGCCTCAGTGTGATATGTTACCATGTTTTAAACAGAGAAGTATAAAGGTGTTGAATATTTCAATTTGTTGTTAACACTGGTGCTGCAGTTTTTCATTTACAATTTTGCAGAATATCTGACCTTTATTTCATTTATCTCTTAGGCTAATTTGAGGCAAATTTTTACTCGTATTAATTACTTGATCCCTGAAAAAAATAATTCCTGCTGACACTAGACATTCTTTAAAAATTTGTGAAAATGTGTAAGGTTTAGGGACTCTGATGAATTCTCATGAGCATGGACTCAGCCCAAATTGCAGCAATGTTTTTTCAGCAAGTAGTTATTTAATTCAAAGGCTTGTTTCATAAACATTTTAGGTCACAGTACTTACTTTCTTGGAACCAGGTGTGACTGACGCCTGCACAATTTCATAACTCAGAATGGCATCCAGCTTACTGTAGTCAGTAACAACCTTGAAAAAATTTTACAAAACAATAAGCTGACATGTAGGAGTTCAAAATGCAGTGGGCCATATGATAGTTAATGATGTACAAGTTCAACTGGTCATACAAGCTGACTCATGGATGCTTGGTTTTACCTGAAAGGTGAGAAGAGCGGATTGTCAGTCCAAATATGAAACTGATACTGGACACTGGTTTATTCTAAAAAACACACTCTGTTTTAGTCTGCAGCTGTAAGTCTCCTACTCAGTTTTCTGGGTAATGTATGATTATCCTTCAAAAGATAGTACTGTAGATTGAGTCCTTTTTATGCCTTGTTAGCCAGTCTCTTAAAATTTATGCAGTGGTGCAGTGAATATAAGGACCAACCCTGGGATTCAGAAAGGGTTGGGGGTCTCTCTATTACTGTAGTTTTCCTCTTGTGAGTCCTTAGCACAGAGTGGTGTTGTGGGCAAAACTGCATACTAACAGCGATTCTATGAGAGTGAGGGGCGTTAGTGTATATATGTGTGCAATGTGGGTTTGCTTGTCTGAAGAGGCATAAACTAGGCTGCCTGAGTGTGTGTGTGTGTGTGTGTGTGTGTGTGTGTGTGTGTGTGTGTGTGTGTGTGTGTGTGTGTGTGTGTGTGAGTGTGTGTGTGTGTGTCTGTTGGAATATGCTTGTGGTTGATTGGGTGTGTGCTCTGGGAGTGTGAACAGGTGTGGGAGGGTTTCTTTGCGGATTAGTGGATGTATACATGTGTGTCTGTGGGAATGTTTGGGAGTGTGTGTGTAAGTATGTGTGCACATGTCTGTGTTCATTAGTGTCAGTGTGTGTGTGTGTGTGTGTGTGTGTGTGTGTGTGTGTGTGTGTGTGTGTGTGTAGGAGGGTACCTTTGCTATCGCAATGCATAGACTGCTATGGAGACCACTAGTTTGGTCAGGTCTGATGGTGCAGTATTTGATTCAGAGACAATAAGCCAATAATGAAATCTTTCACATTGAGACTATACCTGTCTCTGAACCAACCCATGTTGGTCAATTAGCGTCAGATGTGAGCATTTTAATAAATCCTAGTGTGAGTAGCCCAATTTAAAAAGATCAAGTAAGCATCGGCTAATTCCATATTTTGATTGCAGCCTGAAGGTCCTTTGATGTAAAGTTTACATTTTAAGTTACAAGCCAAAATATTGGAATTTGTGGAACTTATGTTGCTCCAATCACTAGATGAAACAGCTGGCTCATGCCTTTGGTAGCTGTCAACATTTGTGTACCATGCTTTCATCTTGGACCTTTTGTAACTCTTCTTCATTACCAGAAGTAATGAAACTGTTTTTATTGTTATGAATGAGTTTTCACTAAACTATAGCAGAAATCTCACTTTGTGTTCAAAAATATTTTTGACCACACTGACAAACAACAGCTTTCATGCTCAGGATGTGGTGTGAAAAAAATGAATGTAATGTCAAGTTTCAAGTCAGAATATTATGCTTACAGAAATTTTCATCACAGTAAATACATACTTACTACTTTTCCAGTTATCAATGATTATAGGCCAGTCTTTCAGAATATTCATCTTTGCGGTGGTGGTGCTGCGGTAGCATTGTCGCCTCACAGTAAGACGTTGTCCTATTCGATTATCAGCTAGAGCGTCTTCTGTGTGGAGACATGCGTGAATGGGCATACCTTTGTTGAAGGTTGTGCATCAGAGCTGGCAACTCGGCACGTAAAAATTTACTGCCAATCATTAGTGGACCGGAGTTCTGCTGTGGCGACCCCTAACCGGGAAAAGCCGAAAGACACAACAACATCTTAGGGCCCCACTTCATAATGTCAACATCATTGTGCAAGCCAATGCAGGAAGGTGATTTTACTCTTGTTTTGCAAAATAAGCTTTTGAGACAGAATTGTGCAATGAGACAGCCATATTTTATGAGAGGACCTTAGATGGAATGTTGCAAGTGCTCACCTTAAACACTGAAAACTGGAAAAAAATAAATATTTTCCAGATTAAAAGTATATGAATAACTTTGGAAATTTTCAGTAATTCTAAACTAAATTTCACAACGTTGACATTAGGCTTCACTCCGTAAACTGTGGCTCTCACGCACATTTCCATGTGACCACATAGAAAGATGTGTTTACAGTCAGTTTGCAGAAATTTCATTTTCTATTGAAACTGCATAAAGGTGGGGGGCACAGTTAATAAGGTAGGGCCCTCAGATTATAACTTGAAATTGTGATACACAAAGTGTCCTAGAAATTCTAGTAAACAACGACATTGACATAACAGCAAGTGGCATAGGCCTCAAATACAGAAAATGAGATCTGCTTATACCTGGTTCAAATATTACAGAACAGATCATGAAAAAAAGCTGTGGATATGTCACACTACTCAGAAAGAAAAGCAAAACAAGTACAATGAAAGAAGAACAGAGACCCTTAGCTACAGAGACAAGGAGCAGCACTGGTAACATCATCTACATAAAACAGATTTTGTGGCTTAGACCGCCATCATCTACTGTCTAAATGTGGTTTCAAGTTACTAAATGTCAGACACAAAGAGACCCTCACATTTGTAATACATATAAGGAAGTGTCAAAACTTCCGTAATTGTAAGGGACACGAAATAATAACCTTACTATGGCATATTGGTTGTAATTAATATGTAAAAACAAAGAAATGCAAATAGTACAAAGAATATTAACCAATGCAATTTGATGCTTTTCTGGAATCTAAAAGTTTGATAATCAGCATTTTACACATGAATAGAATAATTCCTAAAAGCGTTATAATTATGGCAGTTAACATGAACATTTTCAAAGTACCTCCTCCCCAACCAGAAAACAAGTTAGTTAACCATGCCCATTGAGATTTATCTGCATCTTTAGCATGATAGTTCAGTGACTTTCTGTATGATTTTTAGGTCACTGTGAGTAACACCTGCATTATCTGGAATAAATGAGCAATGCTCTATTTTGTGGATTATGCGTGAACCACCCTTAGATGCAAAGATGAAGTCAAGTGCCATTCTGTTTTGCAGCGCTACACTGCACATGGAAGTCATTTCAATTGTAATTTGCTTTATTGATTCAAAAGTAGTATTACTTAAGATCTGTAGCTGTTTAGACACTTTTCTTAACTTCAATATTGATTTCACTGTCTCATAAGCAGGTATAATTCCTCCTCCAAACATAACCCCATCATCAAAATCCATGTGTGTTAGCCATTTAAATGCAGAATTTTGTACTGCAAAATGACAAACCCAAGCAGCATCCATCTTCCCAACTGGGTTTTGAATGTCTTTTGTCTCCCTCCTGCAATGAGCATTACACATTTTTCCACTAGGTAAATTCTCTGTGTGCCTTAGAGCTAGAATAATATGCACTATATAACAACAACCTGATCATTCTGTTGGTAACCAGGGATATGCTTAATTTCCACAAATGTAATAAAATTCAGGAAATGTTACCATACTCAAATCTCTAGCCCCATCATATATTTTTCAAGTGACATTGCAAGTACTCCATCCAAAAACAAGTGTTCCATGTTTTACATAACAAATAAATAAATAAATAGTAATATAATATTTAATTTTTTAATAGTAATTGATAATTGCAATGCAATTACTGAAGAGCTAAACATTAATCTACCCCCTTTTCAATAACTGCAGTGGAATTACTGAAAAGGGGGTAGAATTATGTTTATTATTTCAATTCTTAGTCAAAAAGTACAATATGCTTGACCAACTTCTGTATCTGGAACCGGTATTGGAATTAATGGAATATCCCCATCTTGTGTCATAGGAATGTGTACATATACCCAGCAGTCACTAATATTCAGGGTTTGTGCACAGGCATACAGAGCAGCAGAAAACGTGTTGAATTTAGGATGCCAGTCTGGGGTTCTTGATTCAGTTCTACCCGAGTGTCTACATCTGCTTTTTGTAACACACTTATCTCTAATAAGAAAGCATTCAGAGCTTGCAGTTACAATGGCTCCAGATGATGTACTTACAGTTCTAGACAACAGGAAGAAATGCAGTAGAACAATAACAAGAATCATGGTCACTGTCCCAATAATACGTCCAAAATGAGCAGGTTGGGGCCAAAAAGGTTCTCAAAAAGCTACAGTCACATTTGGTGTATTGTTCTTTTATAATCCATATAAAATCAATTGCTAAACATACTTCATTTCAAGTTTCTATTGTTTACGACTCCACAGGCAATACTCAGTCATTTGATGCACTGCCCATCTCATTGTCCACAGAGTATGGTGTATTCACATAATTTATTCTCAATCCTTAATGTAAAAATATTGTTCATGTTGAAGAAAAAGAAGAATCGCCAAGTTTTATATCTGACCAAGATGAAGTTATTTAGTCACTGTATTTAACTTCCGAGCATATATTCCTCAACTATCCAGATTTTTGCAGAATATTCAGATTTCTGCTTCATATTTTTGGTCTGTTTCTCTTAAAATTTTTGGTTTTCTCACAAATCACTGAGGATTGAAGTCACTAAATAATGACATACATTTGAGTTTCAGACTTCATATTCTTCAGAAAATGCATACTAACACAAATCCTTTAATTCTAGCAAATTTCTAAGTTTCTAAGAACAATATTTAAAATCTGTCCCTTCTTCTTCTTTCTTCTTCTTTCGGCTTTTCCTGGTTAGGGGTCGCCACAGCGGATCACCTGTCTGCTCATGATTGGCAGTGGAATTTTATAGTGTCGAGTTGCCAGCCCGGAGCCCAACCTTCCACAGAAGGCACACACATGCACACACTCATGCCTATGGCCAATTTAGAGTGACTAATCCACCTACAGCATGTCTTTGGGATGTGGGAGGAAACCAGAGCACCCAGAGGAAACCCACGCGACCACAGGGAGGACATGCAGACTCCACACAGAAGGCATCCTAGCCGAGGATTGAACTGGAGAACTTCTTGCTGTGAGGCAGCAACACTAACTGCTGCACCACTGTGGCCGCCCAATATCCCTATTTTTGGAAATTCATCCCTCCATTATTTTAGGCTTTGTCCAGATTTCTTCCATTAAAAGATTGAAAGGTATGTCCAGGCATGACCACAATAGCATTGTTAAAAGTCTTTAGACTTCATTTCTAGATGTAATGGTTTCCCCTGGTTTTCCATCTGGTACAATCTGTGATTGGCTTGGTAGTGTTGAAAGGGATGACATTGATTGCATGTCATCTACACTTGTCACAACTGAGGGCCTTCTTAACATGAGACACATGGATCCAATTGGGAAATCCTTTACATCTTATGGCAGTGGTAAGCAAAACCAAGTATGGTCTTTTCCAGTATGGACAAAAAGCATTTAATTTTGAGAAAGATCAGATAAATATGTTTTCATCTAGCTAAAGGTCATGATGGTCATTCATTGTTGGGTGCTGTTGGGCTTGCAAGATGGTGTTATGGTGATGATGCAAAACAGAACAGACAGACTTGCAAAACAAAAGAACAGAGTCATCTGCATTTCATAACTCCATATTTTTGGGTAGAGGTGTGACAGGCATTCTCATATGTCTTTCCATAAGAATTTCATTGGATGATAATTTTCTAGTAATACACACTGCACCTTGTACATTAAACAAAACTAAGGGTCATGCTTCTTGACACTTAAAGGAAAACTCCACACTCTCCTATAGTTAAATTCAATCCTTAGGTTGATTTTCTCCCTACAATATGGTTCCAGTATTGTGTAGGTACCAGAAACCTGCTTGTACTATATAAAATGTTTCCTTTCCTTGACTTGAAATCAAAGGAAGGGAAAGCCTACCTACTTTTGAAGCTTAAATGCTCACATACTTTGCAGAGGAATTTATCTCTGCCTACATGATATACTGTAGACACAGAGAAATCTGTTTACAGTAAAACAGAAAGTTGTGGAACTGGTTTCCGCTGTCTTTATTGCAAGAGAGGAGGACAAATTAGCACTACCCTTTCATAGGATAACAAACCAATTAGATTAGTCAGGGCTTTAAAGATAGTTGTTACCATACCTGTCAACCATACCAAATTCCCCAGTATTTACCATATTTGAGGGCAAAATAATGGGGTGCCACGAATTTCTGAGTGGCCCCTTCAATTCCTGATTTTTTTTTTTAATTTTTTAATTTTTTTTTTAATTTTTATTTACAATTTTAAGTTATAGTTGATCACTGATGTCATCATGTATCGCCAGCGTATACTGCAATGTCATCAACGTGCAGAGGCTTTGTGAGGCAATGCCTGACTTATTGCAACAGGTACTGTTGTGAGCCTATGGATGCCAGAAGGTTGGCTACTGGATTTTGCACTTGTATTTCTATTTTAGAGCTTGAAGAAAAACATAATTTGCATTATTGTATTACATATGAGGCATTTGTGGATTAATCATATGGTGCCTAGTGGAAAATCTGAGAAGAAAAACATATTATTGGAGTCCTGATTAGGAAATGGTGAGTAAAATGCTGAGTGGCTAAGTCAAATTTAAATTTTCAATCCAACCCATATTGAAAGCTGCTTTAAAGTGGGACAGCATACTGCCCACATTGGTGGTGTGAACTGAAGGGCACAACCTTAAATTTGTATGAGTGTAATTGTAATTGAAAGTAATGAACAGAGATTAAATATTAATTCAGTTTACTGAAGTTTTCCCCCGATGTCATTTACGTTTGAACATGGGCCACTTATGCAGTGTTCTAGGTTGAAGTAGGTTCTGTCAGCTTGCTTGCAATCTGGTGTTGTATATATGGAGGATGATGCCTTGCCTTCCTCCTTAGTTCAGAGGAAAAAAATCACTTCATAATTTCCTGTCAGTTTATTCTAAGTTAATATGAATGGTGTTTAAAAGTGTTACTTACCTAGGGACCTGTTTCCCTAATTACTTTTTGTGTTGTAATTAATTCTTGAGATAAACTTGAGAGCACAAAGAGTTCAACACTTTCTTTTGGGGGAGCCTGGAGACTACACTTCCCAGAAGTCTTTTTAATATGCCTTGAATCCACCTGACACTTTTGCTTCAATCATGTTAATCATTGCAGCCGATGGCTCTGTGAAATTTGTAACAAGGAATGGCAGAGAGTCTGCTGAAGTGATTGAGCTTTAAGTGACAGGTACCAGGGTTGATTTGTCAGTGGGAGGGGGGTGAGGAGCTGAGTTGATTTAGAGAAGTAGTGTCAGATTTGCGAGTTTGTGGCGGGGGTTAACAGAAAAACATAGAAAAGCAAAACATGGGTTAGTGCTGGTAGCCTGCAAGATTGCTGTGTGTATGGTTTATTGCTTG
Source organism: Protopterus annectens (assembly GCF_019279795.1). Classification (NCBI taxonomy): domain Eukaryota; kingdom Metazoa; phylum Chordata; order Ceratodontiformes; family Protopteridae; genus Protopterus; species Protopterus annectens. The sequence goes on along the minus strand of NC_056741.1, from coordinate 575,777,355 downwards.
CTGCCCTGAATTTTGGAGCAGATAGCCCAGAGAACAGTGCAGTGTAAACTGCAGTTAGCTTACTCACTCAGATTGAGGATAAATAACTATTTAGGAATAGGGTTATCTTCCTGGATGCAAATTTATTCTATTGCTGATCAGAGAAATAGTGAACTCCCGAGAAAGTTTGTACAGGCATTCTGATGTATTCCCCACTCAGCAGAAACCTTTAATGATGACTTTTGTTTTGGATGCAGTCAGCTGTCTGAATCTTGGGAATGCCAGTACATTTTCTTCAGAATGGTGCTCTCTCCCCTTATAAAAAGTGGTGGCTAAACTGTGATGCAGTACCAGACATTGTAGTTACTTATTATTCTGAAAGTAGGTACCAGTATAAAACTTAAATCACTAAAGGGGCAGTATCGTTGGTGCCTTTATTATTGATTTTTGAGTGAAAATGTTGGTACTTCCTTATTATAGTGGCTTTGTTGATATACTTATGCAAAGAGTACATTTAATAGCAGGTCCTTATGTAAAATGATTATTTATAGTGTTTCATGAGTATGCTCACATAGCCTTGTTACATACTTGAATGTTTTAAGAGGGGCAAGTACATAATTTTAAGTAAAATCAGGGGCAACTGTGTTTTGAGGAGTGGCTGACTCTTCAGTATATTAACACCATGTGTGCTTGATTCTTTATTTTGGTTCTCCTCTGCCTTGCTTACATCTTTATCATCTGCAGTGTGCAACTCTTAATTTTGTATGTAACGTGGAGTTACTTATTATCCGCTGAGAATGAGTGTGTGTGTGTGTGTGTGTGTGTGTGTGTGTGTGTGTGTGTGTGTGTGTGTTTGTGTGTATGTTTTATAGGCCCTGCACATATTGAAAACTGGCTTACCGCTCTTCAGCAGAAGAACAAAGCACCCAAGTGAAGGATATTTTATGGATGTCATTCTTTAGTTATTCATTACTGTTTGTTGACCGGCTAAGTGGCATATGTACTGACCCATTTCAGCTACGGCACAATTTCAAACAGAGGAAATTACATTAGGATGTTATGAATGAAGTCTTTAATATAAATAATGGGTTCATGATAAAACCCGCCTAATGATAACATTAACATGCAAATATGGTACGATTATGAACATGCAGTGAGAGTGCATTGAAATAAGATGTGCATATCAATATTAGATAAATTTGTATATAGTTTCTATACATACGAAATGTACAACATACAGAATATACATAAGATGCATAATACCTGAAGTGGATTGCCATAGCGATTTCGCCAAGGCGGTTTTCAATTTCGTGAAGGCTGGTATAATAAGGAAAGAAGGTAATGCAATGCTTCACTTTGTCCACATTCATAGTTCCCAACTTCATTGCTCAAGTATCAAAAAAGTCAAAACTAATTGGAGAGGTGGGAGATAAAGGGTCTATATCACATCGTCAAACGTTTATAAGTTCAAACAATGTAATATCGAACCCAAAAGTCCGAAATGCAAAAATAGCGAAGCCACGGCACATCAATTTTTTTTTCCCAGGGAAAAAAAATCGGTGAGCCGTTTTCGGGTTTTGCTATTTCCTCCACTGTGGTGCTATCTCAGAGTTTGTATATTTAAGTAGGGGGCATAGCCCCCTCTTTAGTTTTAGTTTAAGGTTTTTTTTTTGTTAGGGAACACTGTTCTGTGTGTTCGTTATTGTGCAGTTTCGGACTTTTGGGTTCGATATTTCATCATTCGAATTTATACAAGTTCGATGATGTGATATAGACCCGGGGATAAAGGCCCAAAATCAGGGGCAATTTTTTAAAATAATTTTCTATTTCATTTAAAAAATTGATAGAGCAACAGAGTTTTCTGTACTCTAAGAAGCATGAAACTTGTAATACCTGGCAATGTGGCATAGCTATCAACCTTCCATCTTCAAAATGTAGAACGAGTACTAGTGACTCCATCTAGGAGGCTCACAGTTTGGTTATTAACACTTTCTGCATAATTAAAGAGGTATTTGATTAAGTATGATTCTGTATGATTTACTGTGGATATTTGCTAAAATTGTTAATTAATGAATGACAGACCCTTTCAGTGTATACCTCTCAATATCTCAGAGCAAGAAATCTGGACAAAGCCAAAAATAATGGTGGGACAAAGGCCCACAAATAGGGACAGATTTTAAATATTAAAGACACTTCAAAAACCTTAAGAAAAAAATGGAAGAAACATTCCGAATAAAATAATAATCTACTTTTAATAAGCGATCACTAAGTACATACAAGAAATTGAGCACTTTCGTTCGTATAATGTTTAACAATAAACTTCATTAGAATTATGGCTAAATAAAATACTGGCTTCATAATCAGACAATGCTATTTAACATAATAATGACATCATATGTTATCTGTTCCATCTAAGAATGCTTTTACCATTTAACTGTCCATTCAAACCTGGGGGAGTGTCCGTCTTAAGTCTCACTTGCCATTTGAGTTCCATGACTTTGAGTAAAGGTTTGCAGTCACAAAAAAATAGTGGAAACTTTTTCAACAACAGTGAATTTAAAAACAAAGAACTGGGGATTAAATTTACAATGCTTGGCAGGAGCATTTTTACAGTCACCTTTTCTAATCACATGATAATGCTCTTTAATCCTGTTGCTCAGTTTTCTAGTGGTCTTCCCTACATAAAAGGCATCACAAAAAGAGCATACACCTAAATAAACAATGTTGGTGGAATTACTATCAAATTTGTCCATAAACTGGAATGTAAAATTAAGTGGTTTTAACACATATTTGTCTCCTTGAGCAATGTGTTGGCAAGAAACACATCTTCCATGGGTGTACATACCTGGGGAACAAATCCTGGGTAAAGAACTAGATGAGGGGTCGGACTCAAAAAGGGACTTTAAAGAATGGGTTTTCTTGTAAGAAAGGGAAGGGTTAGTCCCTAGTGCTTTAACTAAATCTTAACTACTTTTAATAATTCCCCAGTTATTTGTAATAATGTTCCAGATACCTTCCAAGTCTAAAAAAAATGGGAAGGGGAAATCTCATGCAGTCATTGAATAAATTGTTCATAACACTGTTGAACTCATATTTCAGGATAGGGGGTGTTTGCTGTACCTGCAATCTGCCACTTCTTTAAAATGGTTAAAAACAAGCTTTTCAGGGTATTGTTTATCAGTGAACATTTTCACAAGGTAACAACATTCTTGCAAAAATAGGGCATTATCACTAATGATCCTACTATGTTTCTTTTCATAAAATTGGGGTGTTGGCTTGACATGTCAAGGTAATTATTGCAAAATGTTTCTTTCCTATGGATGGAAGACACAAATTATTTGGTGACGGGATCAAATGAAAGGGAAATGTCTAGAAAATGCACTTTATTTCCCTTCCCGGAGACAGTAAAGTCAAGAAATTCAATGCTGTTGTTAAGTTTAACCATCCGATGACGTTTTAAAACGGAAACGTAGTGTTTGTGCTTACGTGCTGTTTTACACCGTGGAGAGTGAAAGCTTTCAATAAACTACTGAAGTAACGAGTCAGTTCGTGCTGAAAAGCAAATTTAAACTGTGTGGGCATTTTCACGTATTTGCGCTCTACCAAGAGACAGTATTGTGCTGAATAGCAAAGTGATTCAAACTGCTTGGACTAATTTTGTACTTGTGCTCTACCAGGAGTCAGTTCTGTGCTGAAAAGCAAATTCAACTGTGTGGACATTTTCACGTGTTTGTGCTCTACCAAGGGTCAGTATTGTGCTGAAAAGCAAAGCGATTTAACCTGCTTGGTTTATGTCTGTATTTGTGCTCTACTAGGAGTCAGTTTTGTGCTGAAAAGCAAAGGTTTTAAAAACAGTTGGTGTTGAACAATAAAATCGTTTATCCAGTACCTCCGTTGGTTGTTTCTAAGCAGTGGAAAGCTTGCTTTGGTGTTTTTGGTGCTCACATTTGTTTTATTAATCAAAAAGGACTCAAGTTCAGTGTCATTCTTGGCACAGGAATATACTTCTATCCATCCAGAAAAAACATCAGCAATTACAAGAACATATTTGAGTTTTTATGACTGTGGGAGTTCAATAAACACAACAGAATAGTCCCTTTGGCTTTTTCAGACTGTGTGGATTGTATGGCAACTACTCTGAATGCATATCTTGAATCTGTAAAAATTGTCACTGTTTTGTCCTTTGCTAATTTGTAAGTTTCTATAATAGCTACAAGTTCAGCTATCTGAGCAGACACATTTCCATTCAATTGTCCCATCAGTAAAGCACTGTCCTGGTAACACACAGAAGAAGCTGCAACTAAAGTGCCATCTTCTCTTCACACATGGGATCCATCAACAAAAATAGTTTTGGGTAAAGGGGTATGGTAACAGAGAATCTTTTTGATCAGACTTAGGAAGAAGCACATAGTTAACTATAAAGATACAATCATGAGGTTCACCTTCATCTTCAGTAGGAATTAAAGAGGCAGAGTTGAAAGGCAGACTTCTGAAAATCTGTAAAGAAGGGTTGTTCATATTTAGACAAGCATGTAGCAGATACAAATTGTGCCTTAGTTTTTAGTAATAATGCTTTTACAAAATGTGGAGCTGCCATGCAAGTTTCGTGCCCAAGAGTCAGGGCAGCTGTCATTTCTCCCATGCGAGCCATCATGGCCACTTCCCTAAGCCAGTGGGGAGATGGCTATTGCTACAGGATCAAGATTTGTACTAAAAACATTGTTTCTTTGCTATTATAATAATCTTAATACCATGTTATTTTTTTACAAGCGAATAAGAACATTTTATTTTAATAATCTTGTAATCCAAGAACATGAGGGTTTGAAAGTAATGTTTTAATTAAACAAAAGCTTGCTCATGGTGAACTTGCCAGGGAAGAGGCTCAGACGTGTCTTTCTTTAACATTTCAAATAATGATTTCACTAATTCTGCATAATTAGAGATCCATAGTTGACAGCAGCCTGTTAGTCCCAGAAAAGTGTGCAACTATTTTAATGTTGTAGGGTGTGGTGCAGTTCATATTACAGTAATGCCTGATGATAGAATTTACCTAGAGCCTTCTGAAATAAGGTGACCTAAGTATTGAACCTGTGATTTACATAACTTCAGTTTTTCTTCACTAACCTTAAATCCCAGTTCTGCTAATTTAATTAAAAGAAAAATAATATCCTGTTTGCAGCTGTGAGGAGAATTTGAAGATAGAAGTAAAATGTCTACATACTGTATTAGAACGGAAAAGATGTGCTGAGATGAAATGACTGCTCGTACGCCAAGGATACAAATAGGATATACCCACGATTTATTGAACAACAATAGCTTCAGGTTTAGCGCTATCAACTGAATACCAGTCTTCCTCAGAACAATGAAATGCAGTACCCCTTTCATTTTATACACTTCATATAATTGAATAATAATATAATTGAAATCAAAAGTCCGCCAAAAAAATTAAAGGGGCAAACCATCATTTTCTTGCAATAATAACTACTATAGCAGCACATACATTATTCCATTCTAAAAAACATAAAGAATAAAGAGATATATACACATAGGCTATAAAAAATGTATGAATTTAAAAAAGCTAAAATAGATATATAAACATTGATGTTTATAAAAACTATGTATTTTATACTTTATTTTATACATGTATATGAAACAATACTAAAACTGAAAAATATATATAATCATACCTAACCACTCAAACCCATATGTACCAGGTGTGAGTGAGAATATGAAAATAGGTATAATAACACATACCAGTTATGTACTAGTAAACTATATAATATTAAACTATAAAACTAGTAAACTATATACTAACATATCTAGAATAGCTGATGAAAAAAAAGATATATATGGAAAAATTTTTTTTTTTTTTTTTTCTATAAGGCTAGAGCTAAAAAAGGTTTAATACTAATAAAGTCATTTAGACCAGGTAGTCTCGTGGAATCAGTTAAAATTTGCCATTTACTCTCCAATTGTGCCAATCTCATTTTCCAATTACCTCCGAAGGGTGTATCAATAACTTGATCAATAATAGAAAAGACAAATTTATGGTCTTCACCCTTATCTAATATGTGCCTATATAACACATTTTTAGTATCACACTTAGATATTTTATATAGGTGTTCATAAATGCGTTTTTTCAGCTGTCTTTCCGTCTTCCCTATATAGTGTGCATTACATTTTGTGCATATGGCAATATAGACCACCTGCTTGATAAGGGTGAAGACCATAAATTTGTCTTTTCTATTATTGATCAAGTTATTGATACACCCTTCGGAGGTAATTGGAAAATGAGATTGGCACAATTGGAGAGTAAATGGCAAATTTTAACTGATTCCACGAGACTACCTGGTCTAAATGACTTTATTAGTATTAAACCTTTTTTAGCTCTAGCCTTATAGAAAAAAAAAAAAAAAAAAAAAATTTTTCCATATATATCTTTTTTTTCATCAGCTATTCTAGATATGTTCAGTATATAGTTTACTAGTTTTATAGTTTAATATTATATAGTTTACTAGTACATAACTGGTATGTGTTATTATACCTATTTTCATATTCTCACTCACACCTGGTACATATGGGTTTGAGTGGTTAGGTATGATTATATATATTTTTCAGTTTTAGTATTGTTTCATATACATGTATAAAATAAAGTATAAAATACATAGTTTTTATAAACATCAATGTTTATATATCTATTTTAGCTTTTTTAAATTCATACATTTTTTATAGCCTATGTGTACATATCTCTTTATTCTTTATGTTTTTTTAGAATGGAATAATGTATGTGCTGCTATAGTAGTTATTATTGCAAGAAAATGATGGTTTGCCCCTTTAATTTTTTTGGCGGACTTTTGATTTCAATTATATTATTATTCAATTATATGAAGTGTATAAAATGAAAGGGGTACTGCATTTCATTGTTCTGAGGAAGACTGGTATTCAGTTGAAAGCGCTAAACCTGAAGCTATTGTTGTTCAATAAATCGTGGGTATATCCTATTTGTATCCTTGGCGTACGAGCAGTCATTTCATCTCAGCACATCTTTTCCGTTCTTGTGTTGTATATTACATACTGTATTAGAGTAGATCTACCCAGAAATTCAATTTTATCTGTTTTTTTTTCATTTCCCGAGAAAAAAGATGATTCTACATATCCTTGTGGCATTCTTGTAAATGTACACTGTTGTCCTTCATAAGTAAATGCAAACAGATACTGGCTATCTGGGTATATTATAAAAGAGAAGAAAGCAGACAAAATTCTATCACTGAAAAGGTGGAAGCAGTTGATGGGATAGAACTTGATATTGTGGCAGGGTTAGGAACTACCAGAAGCATAGCTGGCTCAACCAGCAGCTTGTGCCAGTAGCATAAACTAGCACCTCACTCCCTCAGCTCTTCAAGTGAAGATAAAAAAAAACAAAAACAAAAAAAGGACTTCTGCAGGTTTTCCTTCTACTGGTGAACAGATTGGATAGATACACAACACACACACACACACACACACACACACACACACACACACACACACACACACACACACGCACCCACACCCTCCCTCCTGCCCCAGCCAATCAGGTCCTTTTTCTGCACTCTGACCCTCCTTCCTCTCATTATTTTAGTAAAAAAGCTTTACTACCCTGCATGGAGTGATACCGTGCTCAGGTTTTAGTTAAAAAAAGAAACATCTATCTTTTAAACCATAGCAAACTAACTGCTACAAATGCAGCAAGCAGTTACTACAGTTTATATCTTCCACAGAGTGCTACAGCACTCAGGTTTTACTTAAAAAAAAGAAAGAAAGAAACATAGCAGTTGCTACAGTTTAGACCGCACACAGAGTACTACAGTGCTCTGGCTTGACTGCAAATGCAATACCAGCTTTTAAAACATTAAAGAGAGATCAGGATTAGCCAATCACCCCATCAACACTTTGCATCTTGGGCAGTTGCTCTCTTTGTGATATAGGGAAATATTGCCAGCCCAGCTATCTGGAATTTTGTAAATAGTTATATGTCATTTGTGAATACCAGAATGATGCAATTGCTTGTGTTACCAAATGTATTAGAACTATATATTATGTGTATATTAAAATACTGGTACAGAAGTGTGTGTTGAACAGAGTTTGTACAGTATTGAGCTTCAAGGATGTGTCCACAGTGTACCCTACTGGAAAAGTGCAGAAATTTATATAAACTAGATACCTGTGCAAATGTAAGTTTTAGCAGTAGAAACTGGAACATACAGAGTTAACTTGCAAAACTTCAAGAAAATCAGTTGAAATTAAATTGTTTTACGATTATGTTATAAAAGTAAGTTTCAATGCAGCAAGGAGACAGGATGTCTAGAACTAGGGTGCCTTCTGCATTGTGTTGTGTTTTATTGTTTTATGTCTTCTAGCAACTGCAAACATCTGAAGGCTATGTATCTTTCACAAGGAAATGTCAACTGCTACAATGGGGGTTTAACTTGGGAACTTAAGTCAGGTGAAAATAAGTGATGTCATCCAAGCTAACCCAGCAGTAATATTTGATATTAATTTAAGAACTCTTTCAGAGAGAAACTGCACATTTTGTATTTTGTCTTGGACCTATCAAGAACATCCACTCATCACGTCTGCACGTGCCTTGTTTTGTAAGTAGGTTTCTAGGGCATAGTAACTCTTTTAGATATAGACAGGAATGTAGTAAAGATTAGTTTAGATGTTTTCTGTATTTATTTGAGACTGTCCTGCATAATTGTTTTCAAATATTTCCTGTGTTTTTGAACTCTGAAGTAACTGTATTTGTGTACTGAATATTGTCTTGTTCTTTTATTACTTATTATTAAATATATTTAAACCTATCTTTGTGGCTGATATTTGTGAGACATATTTAAGCACCTGGTATACTTGCATATCTATGCGGTGACACTGTACAGGCCACTCCTAAATAGCCTTGCTTGGTCAAACTACCATTTGGATTAATAGTAACATCACACAGTAGAATTGGACACCCTTTGTTAGGGCCTTATAGTAGCTGATAAGGGGCTCTGGTGGCAGCGATAATTACCTTATAGTCTGGGCAGAAGGGGGCATAGTTTGTAAACCTGAGCCAGCCTTTCCCAGGTGTTTGTGTATAAATCAAATTTCAAAGTGTGTGTGTGTGTGTGTGTGTGTGTGTGTGTGTGTGTGTGTGTGTGTGTGTGTGTGTGTGTGTGTGTGTGTGCATGTCAGCTACTTGGGCAGAGACACGAAGCACTGGTTGGACAGAGAGAGTGTTGGGAGGACTTGGCTTGGAACCCTGGCTAAGGACTCAACTCTAAAGCTGTGCCAGTGGGTAGTCTTATTGGTGATTTGGAGAGAGAGGGAGAAACCAGCCCCAGATTGACTGTGAACTCTGTGTGCTCTTAAGGGAAATTGCACCTTACTGTGTGTGTACTTGTCATCATCCCAATGTGTATGTCCCCTAGCTGTTGCCAGTGGTGAGGATTGAGGCTCCTTGATTACTAGGCCAGTGCACAGACATCACACCCTTCACCCCACCCTAGCTTTGTAACTGGGAACTAAGGAAAAAGTTGGCACTACTGCATATTAAATGCTTGTAAATCTTGTACAAACATGTAAGTATTTTTACCTGGTTGCTTGATAGCTAAGATTGGTGTATTAAATGAGCTTTGAGTTGGGGCAATTATTCCTTGCTGGAGTAGTGCAGAAATAACAAATTGAATTCCTTTCTTTGCCTCAGTCAACAAAGGATACTGAACTGCCATAGGTAGGCACTCACAAAATTTTAAAACTACTTTTACAGGTTCTGCATTTTTTATAAGGCCTACTTCATTTCTATGAGCAGTCCAAAGCTGTGGAGGAACTGTCTCCAGTCCATTTGAATCAATTACATCTGGAGCTTGTTCTGCCATTAGAACAACAAAAAATGTATCTTCATCTGTGCATATATCAGTTGGATACAGTCCCAAAGGAGATGGTTCACTAGGAATGTCAAGAAAAACTCCTTCTAGAGTACAACAAATGATACATTGCAGTTTGTATAATAAAGCTCTACCTAAAAGATTTACTGGTGCAGTATTTCCTACAATAAAGGCATGTTGGTCTTTTAGCAGATTGATTTGGATAGAAATATGTTTAGTTTATGGGTAATCCAGAGGAACTCCAGACACTCCCACCTTCCAAACTGTTTTAGTGGAAAGCGGGAGATATTTTGCATGTTCTGAAATAATCATGGATCTAGCTACTCCTGTGTCAGCAAGAAAAGGAAAAAAAGAGTTACATTCTGTAATATTAACAAAAGGAACATTTATGTCAACTGGTTCCAAGGGAAAGAGATCTGGCTCCTGTTCATGGCTATCCTAATGATCTTATCGACATGCTGGTGACTGCCAGGCAGAATTCCAAATTGGAGGGTATTTTTCTGCCTGCTGTAGTGCGTGGACATTTAGTGCATTTTTGGATAGGAAGTTAAAAATGTTTTTAAACTCATTTCCATACACTCTTAAAGATTCATAGAATTTTTTAAGGAATGTTGCCAACGATTCCTGGTATTAAGATTTTTGTTTTGTCACTATTGATGTAGATCTTTTTGGTAGTATCCCATATGAATAGGGTTTGGAATGATTCAGGGAAGCACTTCTGACTTGTGATTTCTCTAGACCAGACTAAGATCAACTTAATTGTTGATTTAATGGAAATTGTTTAAGTATCAATTTCCTGTACTTTGAGGGTGAATATTATAAACAGGTAGAAGGTGTCACAATGGGAACAACTTGTACTCTTACTTTTGCAAACATGGTTATGTGGAAGTAGGAAAATAAATTTATTTTTGCATCTGGTTATTCCAAATGTTGGTCTAGACATTACAGATTCTTGGATGATGTCTGTATTGTTGGGTGGATACTAAAGATAATTTCAGTATGTTTTTTGATTACATCAGCAATACTACAAAAATGTTTAATTCACCCATTTCTTTGCACAAGCACACATGAATTACTTAGACATCACCATATTTAAGTTGGATGATGGTTTTATGTTCAACACTTTCTCTAACACATATTTGCACTACAGTAGTTGTCACCTGAGAATGCAGAAAAAAACTTAGTCAAAGGCCAAATGATCAGATTAGCCAGGATGATTTCTGATAATATACTTTTTGAGATGGACATGGATGTCCTGTGTAAAATATTTGAGCAAAGGGAGTACCCTTCACACCTATTACACAAAATTAGATTGCAAGCAATACAGGGAAGGAATAATATTTTTTTTCCTATTTTAAGTATGGGTTTAAATAATGAGACAGCTATTATAGCTACCAAAGGAGAGGGGCATCCCTATTAATTTGACAAAGCTTTAGCTTGTCGAACTACAAAAGATCGGCAGTTAAATATCAAAACAGCCAAACCGCGAATGGCCAACTAAGCAAATTTTTTCTCAGGGAAAGAATTCGCTTGGCTGTTAATGGGAATTTGCCCTTTCCCCGATGTGGAGTGATATTGGAGTTATTATATTTAGTTTGGGGGTGTGTGGTGGACACAACCCCTATTAATTCAGGTTGAAAGGTTTTTGTTTTGTGTAACGGCCAAGCAAATTCTTTCCATGGGAAAAAATTTGCTTAGCTGATCATTCGCAGTTTGGAAATTTTGATCTTTAGCTGTTGATCTTCTGCAGTTTGGCAAGCTAAAGTTTCATCAAATTAATAGGGACCCAGAAAGAGGGCCTTGGGGGAAAGGGGTACAGTAAGGCTAAGCTGTTAAAGTACAATACTAACTTAAGTATAATAAAAACTATTATTAATAAGAACTGGAATATTTTTAGATAAGATTCTTGTTTGCTGGAGTGTATAGGAGAGTATAATATAATATATGAACCATCTGTATGGCATTTCTAAGAGAAATGAGAATAATGACCTTTACAAGCATACTAAATTATGTGCTGCCTTCTCCATATTTAAATTTGAATTTGAAGTAATTGACAAAGTGGTTAGAAATCCGGGGGGGGGGGGGGGTAAGTGGGAGACTCTATTAGAGTATAAAGAGCTCATCTGGAAATTATGTTTGAATGCCACAGCAAGGCCAGGTTTAAATGAGCAGGTATCTGTTAACAGTGTGCTTAAATTGAGATCAGCCAAGTTATAGAATTTTTACATATTTATGAGATTCAATTTTCTTACTTTTATAAATTCATTTGACGTATATACTTTTGTTAATGTGTCTTAGAATTGTTCACAGATTTTTTTTAAAAATTTTTTATGATGTTTTGAATTAATGTTTAATTACTTTGTTAATTGATTCTACTTGATTAATTGATTGTGATTGTGTTTTGATTGAAAGTCCATTTATATTTAAATAATTGTAGAAGTTGTGCACTCATGCTTGAGGAAGTCCTCTTTATAGGACGAAATTGCTAAGCATGAGTGTATCAATATTAAAGTGTTTGAATTATTGACATTGTGCACATTGTAGGTTTCCCGTGACAATGCATTTTTGTTTTCTTTCGTAAGTTCTTGGTTTTACAGAGGCTGTGTAAAGAGTGGGCATTAATTATGCCAATGTCCAGCTTGTCCACAATTAAAGCAATTATTAAGATGTAGTTCAGTCTTTGGAGCTTGTGGTGATGTAGGAGGGTAAAATTTTGATGATATTGCCCTGGAGCTTGTGCTTGAAAGAATCTAAATCTACCTCTTCCTTTGCAATTCCTTCTGCCTTCTCATTTCCTGTGAATCATTGAAAATATATTGAACCTGAATAGCCACTAATTTATTTTGTTGTTCTTTTTCTTCTCAAACTATATTGTCTGCTACATATTGTGCTTGGTTAATGATTTCATGAATGTCTAAGCTTAGCCTTTCAAGCAAACCTTCTTAATTGGTTCCTTTAGTGGTGGTAACAAGCCTTCAACAAAGGCTGTCGATCTTATTAGAGAAAAGGAGGCACCATCATTACTGTAAATGTTATCAGCTTGAAAACAGCTCTGTTTCTCTGATATGAACTGTCTTATTTCCTTTTAAAGTTCATTAAATTACTCCTTTACACAAAACAATGACATTTGCATATGTACAATTATGAAATACTGTTGTCTGGTTTTATATACAACAGAGAGTTGATTATCCGAACATTGATTATCCGAAATGTCAATTACCCGAACACAGCCTTCCAAAGTTTTCGGGTAGGAAAAATCACAAAGTTTGAATATGTAAATGTTACACATATTCACTTGTGCTTGTTTTTTGAGCTTGTAGCCTGTTCATGTGTGAAAAGCATTCTTTATTATCCACTTGAATCGTTGAAAAGTGTATTCCCTGTGTGCAGAAAAAAAAAAGATTTTAGAAGATTTTTATCCAATTCAGTTTATATGTTTGATTATCCGGACTACGCCAGGTCCCAATTAGTTTGGATAATTGACTTTCTACTGTACTGCTTACTTATCTCAGCCTTCCTTTTCTTAAGTCTTCTTGGTGGATTAATTCTTCCACCTTAGATTTTGCTTTGACATAATAGTGAACTATCTACTGCCATTCCCCCTACCATATCTAGCAACTTGTATTATTGAATACCTTATCTTTTCTCTCTTACCCCATATCCTCTGTTTTTTCCTGTTCATGGGTTTATAGGTTTACAGGATAGAAACAGGCTTGTGGTCTGAACAGCAATGAATAGCCTAGTCACACAACCTAGGAAATACATTGGCTATATTGACATCACTTTTTAATAAGGGTTGTATTACTAATCCCTTGGATAAATTTATGTAAATTCCTGCAGTCACCAAGATATACATTGAAGGAAGTTAAGGTGTTGCAACATTTAGCATGCAAAGGAAGTTTGTTCATCAGGTAGGCAGTCTATTGGGTTATACAAATACCACCAAAATAAAAAAGACAAAAAATACCACTAGCGACAACAGCCACAATCACAGAGCAATGCTGGTAGGAAATATATTTATTGCACTTAGCACTTTGGCTCCCAGGCCTTCACAGAGTAAAAAACATTATTAAAACACAGGTTTAAATGCAAAAAAATAATAATACATCCCACTGCTAATAAGTTAATTAATCAATTAGATAATTAAATAATTAAATTACATATTTCCAGATGCATTCTTTGTTTACCCCTATGGGTTCCAAGGTATTAAACTTAAGAGTATACATAGTTTATTTCCTCAGAAGTTTATCCTTTAAATTTACATTTTCACCCATCAATATTTCCAACCTTTCCAAGATACAACCTTAAATTCTTTCAGTGTTAGAATTGTGAAATTCAGATAAATGATTGCCCAAAGGGCTCTCCACTTTCACATTTCTAATGTCCCTCACATGTTCTTGAAAACGTACTTTGGAACTTCTACTAGTTTCTCCAATATAAAACTTGTTGCATCCACATTTTAGAGCATAAATAACACCTACAGTGTTGCAATCAAAATTTCTTTTAACAGTAAAAGGGCATCCATTAATTTTGATGAAGGAGATAACAATATGTGTACATATAGAACATTTTTTGCAAGAAACCGTAGCAACAACAAAATTCACTTCTTTATTTAAATTAACATTGGGTAACTCAAAATAGTTATGTGCTACCATATCCTTTAAATTCCTAGCCCTTTTATAAGACGCTATAACCTGTTTAGGCAAAAGCAGACTTAGATCTCTGTCCCTAAACATCATGGGCCAAAATTGTTTAACAATATCCACAACTCTACAACTAATAATGTTATAAGTTGTGACAAAATAAACATTTTCAGGAATTTCATGCCTCAGATTAATAACATTTCCATTTACAACATTTTCATTTTTAAAGGACATCTGATGACTAGTATTTTTATTCTTGCATCTGTCTAAGTAATTCACATTCTTGGGCCATCTAAGTAACATCACTTTATTTTTGGCTTCTGACACTATTCCTACATCATATCCCCTATCAATAAACATGTTTTCAGTTTCTAAAATTTCCTGGTAAAAAACTTCATCACTACTACAGAATTTATGAATTCTAAGGAACTCATTATAAGGCTATACTGTCATAAGATGGACGGGATGACAGCTATTGCCATTTAAGAACTGATTCCTCAGTTCAAACTTCCTATGTAACCCAGTCTCTAACTTATCGAGTTTAATATCCAGGAAGTTTACCTTCGTTCCCAACTGTATACCATCAAACTCAAGGCCCATCTTATTAACCTCCAGATTTTCAACAAATTTTAAAGCATCCTTATAGGAACCATCACACAAAAATATTAAATCATCTATAAATCTCAAATAAAGCAAAACATGAGACCTATAGAAAGTGTGAGGATATATATAATCATACTGAAACTTGGCCATGGTAAGATTGGCATATATGGGGGCAAACACTGCCTCCATGGCCGTACCCTGCAGTTGGTGAAAAACCTCCCCATTTAAAACAAAAAAAAAATTTAAGCAAAAAGCTTCTAAATCTATAACAAAATAAGACATAGGGGAATCACCCAGGAAATAAAAAAGAGCCTGGATTCCCACATCATGTTGAATATTTGTATAAAGGCTTTTCACATCTATACATGAGCAAAACATGGAATCCTTCCATTGAAAGCCCTTTATTTTATTCAAAAAATCTGAACTATCCTTTATGTATGAAGGAATGCTAAGAACATACTTTTTCAAATATTCATGCAAAAAAACACTGATACATTTCAAAACATATTTTTCTGCAGAGACAATAGACCTCCCAACAAGGTTATCCAAACCCTTATGAGTTTTCGGTAGGCAATAAAATACAGCAATTTTTGTATTTTCAACACCAAATTTCTTAGTGATGTCATTAAATGAAAATTAACCTAAACAATGACCTTTATTCAACAATAAAATATACTCCTCAATAGCTTGAAAATAGCAAGAAATATCACATCTTTTATAAATTAGTTCATCATTTAAATGCTTGTAGCACATATCCAAATATTGTTTAAAATTTAAAATAACTATTTGGTTACCCTTATCTGAAGGCTTTACCACAAAGTTCCTATCATCACAAAAGTCACAAAACTCTAACCATTGTTGTTTATCTAAATTATAGCATACACTAGATTTATTACACATACAAGTCTTGTATTCTTTTTCCACTTCGAAACTAACAGTTGAAATGTAAGTTTGAATGCAATTGTTAGTATAAGGGGGAATAAAAAGACTTTTAGTCTGGATACTGCTGGTGTCAAAATTAGTGTAAGCATTACTCACACATTCATCAGATTCACTTAATATAGATACACATGAGTGAAAAGAATCATCACAGAAATATCCTGATTCACATTATCTACATATACAACATTATTTTTAGCAAAAAAATCTCTCAGATGTAATTTTCTCCCAAATGCAAAAATCTCCCCTCTCAAAATATGGAATCAAGGCAAAGCAGTGGGAATGAATTTCAAACCTAACTCTAAAACAGACATTACTACTTCAGAAACATAACAATCAGACAAATTCAACACAAAAGTGTTATAAAATTCAGTTCCAACATTTCAGTTTATTAAAATGTCCTTTGTAGTTACCTCCAGCATTTCTCTGTGATCCCCAGTCTCCTCGACCCCGCTTACCGTTGAAGTTGGTATTAGGCTTGGAATTAGCCTGTTGGTAATCGTTCCGAAATTTGCGGTTGAAATCTGTAGAATTCCCGGCTTCTGGTAAGGCTGGAAATGTTTCCTGTTCTCTATTATCTGTGCCCTGTTGTTCTACAGCTTCCAAAGCTGCAAAAGACACAGAAGAGGAGGAGGCAGAACTATTATTACGACTTTAGTTCTGTCCGTTCTTAGATACAGGCCTTTTAACATGATATTTGACCAAAAAAGCTTGGTCCAGTTTATAATCTTTCATGTCCCAATTGATTTTAAAAGTTTTGCATTCTACAAGCCCCTCCTCAAGATCTTTAAGCACTACATTAATGTTTTTGAGCATATCATCTAATTTAGTCAAAGAAACAAGTGGCTGCAATTGTTCACTCACCCTGAGGATTTCTTCCTTTAGCTGATGTTTTTTAAGGTGGTCTCTTTTTATTAGTATTTGAATCCATTCAATAGAACATCGATGTGAAGCCTCAATCCATCTTTTGTGGAAGGCCATATCCTCAGGACTATTTACATCAAACAGTGTGGTAGGAGGTTTCGAAGCCCTTAAACCTCTTGGAGTTATATTTAGGTCTAAATATCATTGCAAATATAAAATGCTAAAGTGGGTACTAGTCTCTTTACACAACAAATGCTCAAGTTGATCTCTCAAATTGCAGGCTTCTGCAGATAAACAAAATACATTAAAGGTACCCACTTTCCCAAATGGATCTGCACACCACTGATTGCGTTCTCCCATAAAGCGATCCCAGACACCCTCTGGTAGTACTGTACTCACACTGGCTTGTGGAATATTCATCCCCGAGGAAGTGCCTTCACGCAGTCTAATATTTTCCTGTGACTGAGTGACATACTGTTCCATAGACTTCTGGGAAAGATCCACAGATGTTTCTCTAAAAATGTGAGGAATATTATGGCAGGGGTCAGTGGTCATGGCCCCTTAAAATGAAACACAAATACCACCAAAATAAAAAAGACAAAAAATACCACTAGCGACAACAGCCACAATCACAGAGCAATGCTGGTAGGAAATATATTTATTGCACTTAGCGCTTTGGCTCCCAGGCCTTCACAGAGTAAAAAACATTACTAAAACACAGGTTTAAATACAAAAAAAACATAATAATCCATCCCACTGCTAATAGGTTAATTAATCAATGAGATAATTAAATAATTAAATTACATATTTTCAATTGCATTCTTTGTTTAACCCTATGGGTTCCAAGGTATTAAACTTAAGAATATACATAGTTTCTTTCCTCAGAAGTTTATCCTTTAAACTTACATTTTCACCCATCAATATTTCCACCTTTTCCAAGATACAACCTGAAATTCCTTCAGGGTTAGAACTGTGAAATTCAGAAAAGCGATTGCCCAAAGGGCTCTCCACTTTCACATTTCTCATTTCTAGTTAGTCTACTGGGTTATAGCCTATCTCTTCAAGAAGTTCTGTTTATGTTGTGAAGTAAGTTGGTGGTTTTGGAGTGAGTGTTTCTAATATTACCAGGCAGAGGAAATTTAGTAAAACAAAATTGTTCAAAGAACAAAAAGCAAGACAGATATCTCATTGAAAGGGTCTGTATTAGGCAGAAAAAGTGAAAGACTTTTAATCTCGTCCCATAGCTTAGCCTAGCTGCTTGATTCTCTTGGTTAGGAAACTTTGAGATCTGTCAAAATGGGATACAAGCTTGGTCAGATACATACTAAATGGAAGATTGTATTCTATGATTGACCAGATAAGGGAGGACTATAAGAGGACTAAGACGTCTTTGGATGGTAATGCTATACTTTTAATAATTAAGAAGGCAATGCAAAAAAGATTCTCTTTCTGTAACTGATATTTGAAGATGAAATGACATCTCATTGTTGATGAAAGTGTTTAGATCTCCAATGACTGACTTGATTTTAAGTGGGGTTTCATTTATGCAATAATCAATGAGAAAGACTTGTTTTCCAAATGTGGCTATATTACATTTTTGTGTTAAATATGCGGCTATGGTCAGAACACTAGGTGCTGACTCTATCAAGTCCTTTTTGGAGAATATAAGGTCAGTGGGGCAGTCAGAGCTGGCACACTGTCTGCAGTCATCAACAGACTTGGTCAACCACAGATCTTGGACATCTGTTGTCACATTACAGAAGTAGGTGCGTGCCAAAGAAAAGAGGGCCCAGTGCATAGCCCTGAGGAATTCCGCTTGTAACAAATCTATTAGATGAGAAGGTACCAATAGCGCTCACCCTTGGGTATGATCAGAGACCCAGTAAGCAATCCACTGAGTTATATAAGGGAATGTAATTAATCTACTAACCTTATCAACAATGTCTGCATGGGGAATTGTATTGAATGCCTTGATAAAGTCAGGTTAGGTGGCATGAACAAAATGATCCCCATTAATGGCTTCAGTCACACCCTCAGAAAATGTCAACCAAATTTAGCAAGCAAGACCAACCCTTCACAAAGCCATCCCGATTAGGTTAAAGTATTTATAATTTACCAGTTTCACCATTAATGAGACTGAATAAGATCTATTCCATAATTTTACACATATTACTATTGCGGTTAATATGACAATAATTACTAGTGTCAGTTATAGCCTTACACTTAATATGCAGGCACTGCAACTGCTGTTTTTCAGAGCTCAGGCACATACCCTGAGGAGAGGCTGAGATTAAAAAGCCTGAGAAGAAGTAATATAGTAATGCCCTTTGTGTTCATGACAAAGAGCTTAACATACACCGGGACAATGGAGCTGTTTTTTTTTAGTTTTGATAATATCTTCCAGGATCTGGTCCACAATGATAATAAAAGATATAGGTTCATAGGTAGGTTCACAGGTTCATAGGTTCATAGGTAGGTACTAGGCTATCTGCCCGAAGGCATTTATAAGCCTAGCTGGAATGTGTTGGCTTTCGCCACCCCCTTAGATTAGTTCCCTGTGCCTCTGTCCAGCAGAGCCATTGAAGTAATCCCTGGCATAAACTTTCTGTTTCCCATCCACTCGTCAAGGTTTCTCTTGAAGAGGGTTAGTGAGGAGCTCTGCCTAATGTAGATTGGAATCTTGTTCCAGAGCATGGGAAGTCTCTGGGACAGGAATCTATCCCTCCAGCATGTCCTATTTATTGTTGTGGTGAGGTTTAGATCCCTGGAGCATGTGGCTCAAGGGGATATGGTTTTCTTTAGGTGGAGCATGTCCATCAATTCTGGGTTGGACATGGCCTTGTATGTCAGGCAGGGATCACCTCTGAGTAGGCGGTATGCAACCGAGTACAGCTGGAGTGTCTTCAGTCGAGCTGCATAGGGCATCTGCTTGAGGCCAGTGATCCTCTTGGTGAGGTACGTCTGTGGTCTTTCCAGTTGTTGCAGGTGTCTTGTCATCCCAAATGGGGCATTGTACTCTATGATGGGTCTGATGAGTGATGCATAGAGGGGGCCCAATTACCTCTTTTGATCTGGGTGCAAACTCTTTTGTGATTAGGTGGGCCACATAGAAGTATTTTCTAACCATGTTGGCAATGTGATTATCAAAGGAGAGGTTACTATCTACTTGGTTCCCCAGATCCCTTTTTATGTCTTCCATATTCAGGGGGCTAACACCTATGTTGTAGTTTGTGGGTACTTTGTTTTTTCCAAAGGGGATGACTATGCACTTTTTGGCATTTAACTTGAGGCCATGGTTTTGACATCGGGTATCTGTCTCAGTGAGACCCTTTTGGAGGATGTCTGTGTCAGCCGGAGAGTCAATTATAGCCCCTAGTTTGAAGTCGTCTGCGAACTTGGTCAGCCATAATCCTCCTGTGCTTGCCTGTACCTCTGAGAAGTATATGCCGAACAGGAGGGGTCCTAGGACTTAGCCCTGGAGAATGCCACTTGTAACCAGTTTAGAGTTAGACCTAGCTCCCACAACTCTTACCATGTGGGTTCTGTCTGTGAGCCAGTTGGCAACCCATCTCATGATGTAGGGGTTTATGTTCAGGTTGGTGAGCTTGTCTATAATACCTGAGTGGAGAATGGTGTCAAAGGCCTTTGCAAGGTCTAGGTAGACTGTGTGGACCACCTTTCACTCATCTATAGCCTTGGCAACTGTCTCAAAGAAGTCCCCCAGGTTTAGGAGGCATGATCTGCCCTTAACAAAGCCAAACTGGGTAGGGTCCAGTGTCTCTGTTAATGAGATCCATGATGATGCGCTCCATAGCTTTGCAGACCAAGCTAGTCAGGCTTATAGGGCGATAGTTCCCAGGGTCCACTGTGGCTCCACTTTTGTGGAGTGGAATAACCGTTGCTGTGCGCCACTCTGTGGGCACATAGCCTGTGAAGAGGCTGAGTTTAAACAGTGTGTTTAGGTGAGGGGTTAGTTCATCTTTGAGCTTGTGTAGGACGCAGCCTGGGACACCGTCTGGTCCCACTGATGCTGTGTTTTTGGCTTTGGAGAGGGCTGTTTTAACCTGAGTGTCTGTGATTTCAGGGCACTACATTCTTCTGGTATAGTTATGGGCCCTTTTGGGGGTGAGAGGGGGGGGGGGTGAAGTTTGCACTGATCCTGTCTGCCAGGATGTTGGCTATATCGGTCAGTTCAGTGTATTTTGTGCCATTCTGCACTATCTCCGAGCAGATCTGAGAATTACCACTTGGATTCTTGACATAGCTAAAGAACGCCTTGTGGTTATCTTTGGAGTCCATGGCAATGTTTCTTTCCAAGCTAGCCTTGGATGATTTTATGAGGGAACATAGTTTCTTGCTGATACTGATCAGGGATGTCTTCCCTTCTTGGGATTTTACTCTTTTCTCTACTAGTTTCCTCCTTCTATTGTATAGCTTGTTTATGGCAGGGGTCCACCAGACTGGTTTCCTTTTCTTGGAGGAGTGAGTCTTGGTTTTGTTTGGGATAGCATGATCCATGCATTCTTGTAGGTGCCCACAGAGTGCATTAGTAAAAGATTTTGCAGCTTGGACAGCGTTATCCTTTAGCATGGGGGCTTTGAAACTTCCCACCTCGGTCTTAAGTAATGCGAAGTTTGCTTTTAAAACGTTTTTTCACAGTGGTTTCTTTGACCAGGGGTGGTGGCGGAATGTCTATATCCAGAGTGATTAGTTTATGGTCAGATCTAACCAGTGAGGGATTGACCTCTGTTGTGGAACACCGGTCACCCATGTTGGTGATGACCAGGTCCAATATGTTGTCACCTCTGGTAGGGGTGTTGACCAGTTGATCCTGGGTGTTTCAGTTTATAAATTCTAGGAAATGTTGGGCAAGGGAGTTTGTACTTGAGTAGTTCTCCCAGTTAATGTTTGGGTAATTGAAATCACCCAATATCAGGGTGTTTGGTTGGTCCTTTATGTTTCCAGGAATGTGGAGTGGAGGTCCTGGGACATGGTGGGTGATCTGTAGCAAGCTATAATTTGAATAGCAGTTTTGTCCATTGTTAGCTGCATGTGGATGATCTCTGAAGCATCGTGCTGTGCCACTAAGCTGGAGGTGTGGGTATCCTTGATAAATATGGATACTCCCTCGCCTTTTTTATTTTGGTCCGGGTTTTGTGGCTAAAATGTGTGGTATGAGTTGTAGCCTGGTAGTGCTGGGGTGCTCTCTGGAGCCTTAAACCAGGTTTCTGTTACTGCACATATATCAATTTTCTTCATACTGAGGAGTGCCTCGAGTGGGTGCATTTTGAGGTTTAGAATTCTGGCATTGAATAGCATTACCCTCAGTTTTTTGTTACTTGTGCTATTTACAGTGGTAGGTTTGTCTTTTGAGCCTTGCCTAAAAAAGGCAGTATGGAGGTGGCAAGAGCCTTGGCCAGTATTCGAAAGCCTAAGGGTGACAGGTGCAAGCCGACTCTAGCAAAGCAGCATGGCTTGTCGAGCATGTCATTCCAGGCTGACAGACACTGGATCCCCTTTGAATGACACCAGAACCTTAGCCAATTGCCGAAACTGATAATTCTTTCTCTATACTGTGGTATCATTCTTGGTAAGGGCAGGATGCTACTCAGGGTTAGGGTCATACAGGCCTGGGCTACATGATCAGAGAGCTCCTCCATGTCTCTTTTCATGTAGTCCAGGGAGGTACTGCTCAGGTCATTCACACCAACATGGACAATGACAGAGTCATATTTGTACTTGTTCTGGAGTGACCTGAGTGCTTGTGTTATGTGGCGGATCCTGGCAACCGACAGGCAGCTAACAGTAACCTTCTCCTTGTTCAGCCTAGTGAGTGAGACATCAGTGTGCCTGACTATAGAGTCACCTATTACTAGTGTGTTGGGTATGTTATTTTGCCTTAAGGGCTGTGATTGTGTGGCACACTGGTTTTGTGAAATATGTGATTCATGGTTTGTGTTGGGGGGGGGGTGGAGGTTGCTTGGATGTCTGCTTTGGAGGTCTCTGTTGCTTCTGCAGATTTTTATTTAGAGCCTCCGAGTATGTTTTTGTGTATTTTATGTGTGTTTTTTGCCGGTGCTGGTTTCATAGGTCTATGTGAGACTGGTGGTGTGATGCAAGTAATTCCTTTCTCCTCTTGACTGCCTGGTTCAGTCTTGGGTTGAGAGAGCTTAGCCTCCAGTTTGGCTGTATAATTGCATCTCTTGCATGTATTAGTGTTTGGTGGAAGGAGGAGAGGGTTGTCTGTGTATATGAGGCAATTGTAACATTGCCTCAAAATGCCCAGATTCACCAGTTGGACTAGAGAGTACACCTGAAACTGCCCTTTGGACATGCTTGGATAGGTACAGTGAACTGTTTCACTGATTGGCTGGTAAGGTCGAATAGAGAGCCTTGTCCTTCTCTACAGTATGGGGGTGGTCTAGTGCTAAGGTTTATTAGTGCTTGCTATGAGTTTTGAGCAAGTGCAGGCATGAAAAGTGAATGGTTTGAGTGCTTAAGTTGAAAGTTTGTCTAGTTCCAACGGAAAAATTGAAGAGTAGACTTTGTAGAGCCGGGAATAGTTATACCCTAGCTAACCGGTGCTGCCCGGTGCGCAAAACCTTGCAAATGCAGGTTTTATAGCAGGGAAATGAAAGAGATAGAAATTAGCCCAAAATGGCCAATAAACTACTAATTTCTGGGCTGAAACCACTCCTCCAGGGACAGATAGGCTGCTCAAAGCTCCCTCTCTCACAGTGAACAGAGAAACTTCCTTCTATCCAAGTAAGGTATGGGCAAACACAGAAACATGTAACACAGCCCTGAATTCAGCACTAACCTGAAAACTGGAATATACTAGCTTAGAAAGGTGGGAAAACAAGTATATATATTTTTTTGTTTTTTTGGGTTTTTTTTCAAAAAATAAAGCAAATACAATCAAAAAAAGACTTTAAATGCAAAGAAATGGCTATCACACTTGAGTGTGTAGCCTACAACAGTTAAACAGGTAATTTAAACACAAAAACGACTTTGTTAAAGTGCAGGCAGTAAAATAAGTACATAGGTACTAGGCTATCTGCCCGAGGGCATTTATAAGCCTAGCCAGAGTGTGTCGGCTTTCACCGCCCCATTCATATAGTGTTAAGAAATCAAGGGAAGTGATACTGGAATGTGTAGGAGTGGAATTTTGAGCTAAATTTGTCAACCAGGACAGTTTCTATGACATCAGTATCAGACTGGGTAGTACTGTTCACTAATGACATCAGTATCTGACTGGGTAGTACTGTTCACTAATGACATCAGTATCAGACTGGGTAGTACTGTTCACTAATGACATCAGTATCAGACTGGGTAGTACTGTTCATTAATGACATCAGTATCAGACTGGGTAGTACTGTTCACTAATGACATCAGCATCAGACTGGGTAGTACTGTTCACTAATGACATCAGTATCAGACTGGGTAGTACTGTTCATTAATGACATCAGTATCAGACTGGGTAGTACTGTTCACTAATGACATCAGTATCAGACTGGGTAGTACTGTTCACTAATGACATCAGTATCAGACTGGGTAGTACTGTTCACTAATGACATCAGTATCAGACTGGGTAGTACTGTTCACTAATGACATCAGTATCTGACTGGGTAGTACTATTCACTAATGACATCAGTATCAGACTGGGTAGTACTGTCACTAATGACATCAGTATCAGACTGGGTAGTACTGTTCACTATGACATCTGTATCAGAATGAGTAGTACTGTTCACTAGTGACATCAGTAGTACTGTTCACTATGACATCTGTATTAGAATGGGTAATGCAGTTCACTAATGACATCAGTATCAGACTGGGTAGTACTGTTCACTAATGACATCAGTATCAGACTGGGTAGTACTGTTCACTAATGACATCAGTATCAGACTGGGTAGTACTGTTCACTAATGACATCAGTATCTGACTGGGTAGTACTATTCACTAATGACATCAGTATCAGACTGGGTAGTACTGTCACTAATGACATCAGTATCAGACTGGGTAGTACTGTTCACTATGACATCTGTATCAGAATGAGTAGTACTGTTCACTAGTGACATCAGTAGTACTGTTCACTATGACATCTGTATTAGAATGGGTAATGCAGTTCACTAATGACATCAGTATCAGACTGGGTAGTACTGTTCACTAATGACATCAGTATCAGACTGGGTAGTACTGTTCACTAATGACATCAGTATCTGACTGGGTAGTACTGTCACTAATGACATCAGTATCAGACTGGGTAGTACTGTTCACTATGACATCTGTATCAGAATGAGTAGCACTGTTCACTAGTGACATCAGTAGTACTGTTCACTATGACATCTGTATTAGAATGGGTAATGCAGTTCACTAATGACATCAGTATCAGACTGGGTAGTACTGTTCACTAATGACATCAGTATCAGACTGGGCAGTACTGTTCACTATAACATCTGTATCAGAATGAGTAGCACTGTTCACTAATGACATCAGTAGTACTGTTCACTATGACATCTGTATCAGAATAGATAATCAGTATCAGACTGGGTAGTACTGTTCACTGTGACATCAATATTAGACTTGGTAGTACTGTTCACTACTAGTAGGTATTACTTCTAATACTCCTAATATCAGTTGAAAAATCATTAAAAGCATTATGAACCACCATAAGTTTAAGAAAGAGACCTAGAAGAAGCCCTCAAATGCCTTTCAGAAAAGCAAAAGAAGCAGATCAGTAGATTTATTTTTAACTAAAAGGAACTCAGAAAAACAGTGAGAAATTAAGAAAACAGTAGTCATGCCCAATAATTCCATGCAAAAATATGAAATTAACAATACCTTTCCTCTTCTCATCCATAACTTTTTGTCTCCATAACAATTTATGCCTAACTTCTCATTCATTTTATAATGTCTGCACAACTAATTTCCTTCTCTTACCTCTACCAAATGAAGCCAACTTTTGTCACATAATACCTTTGAAATTTCTCTGCCATTTTGTGTCATCTGAGTCAGTAACTCAGATTTCACTGGAATTTCATGGAAATGATCCAACATCAGGGCATTAACATATTCCGTTTTTCTATCTGTATCTGGGGTTGACGTTTTGGTAAAGGAAATCTCAAAACAATATCTGCATTGGCAATCATTCTTGAAGTTTGTTACTGTATGTGATAACCATAGGCAAGTTAAATAACAGCCCATCTCTGGATAATTGCAGCTCCCACAATAAGCAGGCCTTCACAATTTCTAAATAGGTTTATCAATGTTTTATGCTCAGAAACCAAACTGTATATTCTACAGGAACTACTGACATTTCTTTACTCCAGAAATTAAACATAGACAGTCCTTAGTCTCTGAATATTTCTTTTTGTAGAAAAATCAGTTTGACATGCAAGCACCCAGTTGCTCCTCATTAGTAGGCAGTATATGTTGAATCACAACTCCAGTACCATATGATGTTCCTGCAGGCTAATGTAAGGGATGGTGCCTAATCATAAAGTACCAGAATGTAAATTTCATGCTAATTCTTTGTCGCTTTTGAAAATATTCTATTCCTACATTCTCTTCTGCCAGGAAATCTGCCTTCTCAGCAGCTTAAACAAAAGAGCCAATATGACACCTTGACTAGTTACAAACTTCCTCTTCACACAGCAGTTAACTAAGCCCCAAAGTGCTGGTAACTCTTTTATGTGAGTGGGGAGGGGGTTAACCTTCTCAGCAGAAAGACAAATATCATTTTTTAATTCAGTATATCCACCATATACCTGAACTGTCTTACCAAACTCACATTTAGACTTTTTAATCTTTCCTTGTGTAATCTCTGCAACGCTTCATAGGAATTACTAATTCTTGACACTGTTTTTTCCAATAAGCATTAAGTCAGCTACATGGATCACTGCCTTGAAATCTTTCAGCAATTTTCTCTAATCATTTGAAAAATGGAATATGCAAAAATGACAGCAAATAGTAATCTGTTATAGCAAATAAACCTTTATTAATGTTTGTCATTACATATTCCTTCCTTCATCAGACATCTGTTGCTGATAAGAAGATACGCGTTTTTTGAAAAAAACAGCTCTACTACTCATTAAGGCCATCAGCTCCTCAATGGTCCTCCTTCAGAACTGAAATAGTAGGCACAGTCCACTCATCATGGCTCGGATTCATAGAAATGTGCTGTATGTGTATGTATAAGCTTTGTGCATTTAAGTGTCACTGTGTGGTGACACAAGGAGGCAAACCAAAACATGCAGGACTTATGGGCATCAAGCAACACCATAGGGTACATATATTAGCAAGGCAGAAAGTATACAAATGCAACCAGCGATGTTGTGCAACTGTACAGGTAGACAAAGCTGTATAGCGAAATATATGCTCAAAAATGCAGGCAGTAATCCACAATGTGATCGTGTGTTACAGAGGGGATCTTGAGGACACAGAAAACATCAGCTGACACCACTATATTTCAGTATAAGGCAGTGCTTGTAGCAGCAAAGCTGTACATGTTACCGTGCCTCCGTCTGGGACACAGAATGCCTCATATAGTTAAAGAGTGTATATTATTTGCAGCTTTCCTACTGTGGTGCTGGATTCATAAAAGAGAAAGAAAAATGTGCTCAGGAAAGTAAAAAGGGGGAATAATAAACACAAGGTCACACATCTAGGTGTAAAAAGTATAGGGGAAAGGGAGGACACTTTTATTCCAGGGATAAGGACACACCTTTTTTAGAGAGAAGGGAAGATGGGGAATGGTGAAAGGGAAATCAAAAGATAGGAAAGGGGAAGAGAACAGTATGCAGGGGAAGTCAGACAAGTATAGGACAACACAGTAATCGAGTGGAAGTGCATGGAAAAATAGAGACAGAGGGTAGAAAATGGGGAGGGTTGGAGAACACATAGGATATGGGGTGGGGCAAAAGAAGAGGAGAACACAGGTGGCTGGAGATAGGGCAGGGTGTAAACAGTTACCATGTTGTCCTTGTCTTGGCCCACAAAGAATGGAAAGGAAAGGAAAGGAAAATAAAATCAGGACTAGAAACTGGTCATTATCATCCACCATTTATATTAAACTATGATTATAAGACGTAGTAGCAAAGGCAATCATAGAACATGAAGGTAGCCAAACTCACATATAAAATACTAAAAACAGTCCTTTATTAGTGCACAGAGATAAGGGCTTTCACAGTTCGCTTCATCAGACCATAAAAATCCCTCCATCAAAAACACTCCCTTATATATCCACCATACAAACCACTTAAGCAATTATTCAATAAGAGTCTTAAAAGTAAAATGTATCATTGGAACTTCATATCCTATAATACACTCTAGCAACATACTTCACATAGAGCATGATGCATATCTAAAAACAAGCTAAATTAAAGGCTATCATCTAAACAGACAATATAATTAAAATAATATAATTTATATAATATATAAAATAAAGCAAAAAACACTCAACGCAGTAAACACCTCGCTAATAAAAAAGTAATAGTAACCAATTAGTCCAACCGAGACGTAGTAGCAAAGGCAACCATGGAACATGAAGGTAGCCAAACTCACATATAAAATACTAAAACAGTCCTTTATTAGTGCACAGAGGTAAGCGCTTTCACAGTTCGCTTCATCAGACCATAAAAATCCCTCCATCAAAAACACTCCCTTATATATCCACCATACAAACCACTTAAGCAATTATTCAATAAAAATCTTAAAGGTAAAATGTATCATTGGAACTTCATATCCTATAATACACTCTAGCAACATACTTCACATAGGGTATGATGCATGTCTAAAAACAAACTAAATTAAAGGCTATCATCTAAACAGACAATAGAAGAATGGTGGTTAAATGAGGGCACCAAAGGTTTAATGAACTTTGACTGTTCTATAATAATGATATTTATGAAATGTCATGATTGTTGAATCTGCTTAATGTCTATATTATTTGATGTTTATGTTATGTCCTATATGGAATAAGACGTCGATTGATTTTGCATATATTTTAAATTTTTTATTTAGTCCTCTTAATCATTGTTATGTAAGTAGCACATCTTCATCTCACTGGTTTCTGATCATTTGTTAATTGTTTTTTATGATGGTCTTCATACTTATTGGACAGTTTTAATTTGATGCCCACCTTGTGAAACATTATGCCATCCATTCAATACATGCCACCTGGGTACACTAGCATTTAATAACTGCTGCTATATATGTTATATATATATATATATATATATATATATATATATATATATATATATATATATATTAATTATATTGTCTGTTTAGATGATAGCTTTTAATTTAGTTTGCTTTTAGACATGCATCATGCTCTATGTGAAGTACGTTGCTAGACTGTATTATAGGATATGAAGCTCCAATGATACATTTTACCTTTAAGATTTTTATTAAATAATTGCTTAAGTGGTTTGTATGGTGGATGTATAAGGGAGTGTTTTTTATGGAGGGATTTTTATGGTCTGATGACGCGAACTGTGAAAGCACTTACCTCTGTGCACTAATAAAGGACTATTTTCATATTTTATATGTGAGTTTGGCTACCTTCATATTCCATGGTTGCCTTTACTACTACGTCTTGGTTGGACTAATTGGTTACTATTACTTTTTCAGTAGCGAGGTGTTTACTCCGTTGGGAAATTTTTGCTTTATATGATTATAAGATACTTACAAAAAAATAATAAATAGTAAAATAGTCAATAACTTAGGGAATGTTATTCATAAGGATCAGTTTGAATTTATTCCTATGAAAATGATCCAAATGATGTTATAAAGGTTTTTATGACTGCTGAGAACACTGAGTGTGGTAAAAATGTGTTGGTATTCAACTTTAATACATCTAAGGATTATTACATAATGAAAAGAGACTTTATGTTTTTGGTCATGAAATATTATAATGTTACATCACAATATATAACTTTAATAAATATCTTATAGAGTATTACACTTGTTTTAGTCTTGGTTAAAAAGGTAAATCATAAATTCCATGCAGATTAAAACTAGGATATGACTGGTATGACCCTTATCTCCACCGCTATTTGTGATGACACTGAATCTATTGCTGTGCTAACTTCAAGAATTATTGGCAAAATATGTATTAGGGATCAAAGAATTATTTTAACGGGTCTATATTATATGAATGAAAGTTCATAATGTCGAATGCTCAAAAGAGCGAAAATGCCGGACCTTGAACTCCTTATTGTGGGGGGCTGTGCCCCCCACACCCCAGCTATATATATATATATATATATATATATATATATATATATATATATATATATATATATATATATATATATATATACCAACTCTGAGATCGCACCACACTGAGGAAGGGGCAAATATTCCGACCTTCACTGTACTGCAATTCCACAAGAAGCGATTCGAGGTCCAGCATTTTCGATCTTCAGAGCTTTCGGCATTAGGAACTTTCGTTCATATAATATAGACCTATTTTAACAACTTATACAGTTGACGTTTTACTCTTAGCATTATTTTATTTATTTATTTATTTTATGGAAGCTAATTCCAATAGTGGGTTACAAAGTAAATATGTCAAAGTCCTCAGAATGATCACAGAGAATCTTCTTCAGCATCAAGATGTGGGAGTCCCCTTACTAAATGAGATAAAAATGTTAAAGATTTATTACAGCAGATTTTATGAATACACTTTACGATATAATTTCAAAAAGACGTACAATAAAGTATCTACTAAACTGTAGGCATCCAGTCACTTAAATTGTTTGTAGTATGTGCTGGCAATTATATTTTTTCCAACATTACAGTTAATATTTTAAATAGAATGGATACAGATCCTAAGGCATCATTTAATTTAGCTTCTCTTGAGAGAAGTCTGTCCACATATTCACTGGTAGTGCATTATTCAACCTATACATTTATAAGGCTTTTCTTTATTAATGTAGAGGATCAGAGATGGGCATCAAAATGTTAGTGTTGATTAAGTACTTAAAAGACTCTGATATGAGAAGTTTTATCAAAGTTTTTCAACATCTGAATTCTGTTTAAAGTATTCCTCCCAAATAAAAAATAGTTCTTGGTGAAAATTACGTCCGTGAATTGACAAACCATGTCAGTCTCATGTGAGGGAATAAATTTAGTTTCTATTAAAATATCGCTAAACCAATAGATGCCCAGTGTCCCAGGTATAACAGTAAACAGATTTTTAATATTAAATGTCACCAATATCAAATCCTCTGTACATTGAATAGGTCTTAGCAACTCCAAGAAGTGCAAAGAGAACTTTAACATCTGTTAGAACAAGTCTAAAATCCCCTTTCAAAATTTGATCAATGTGCACTGCTAGGGGCTTGCTTTTACTGCATGGAGCTGATATGATTGGTCTTGGTGGAGCATTTATATTGTTTTTTTTATTGTAGAGAAATTAAAAATTATCATGGTGGGGATTGGCATGCTTATCTTTTTAACAGAGAATTATAATTGAAATAGCTTGCGCAGATGAACAAGAAACCAGGGTTAAATGAAAATATATTAATTGTGTGCTGCACAAAAAGCATTGTATTAGTTGATTTTTTTCACATGATCATTGGGTTTTAACATAGTTGAAGCTATATGTAATTTTATGCTGAAGAAGTATTTTTTGTATTTTAAGATGCAAGTACTTAATTTTTTAATTAAACTAGTCTTGTAAATCAAAAAAGAAGAATGGAAAATGAAACAGACTTCCTCTTACAGAAATGTTAGTTTTGCTGCAGACTGCCTGACCTCCATTTTAAAAAGCAGTAGAGCTTCACAACACACCTCTTCCCTGATAGGCGTCAAGTGAAGACTATTGCTGAGGATAATTTCTTTGTTGGGTTATACCAGATAGCCACTTTCTTAACTTCATCATGATAGGGGCCCAGTAGGCGCTCCCTGCAATGGGTGTAAAGTTTATAAAGCATTATCTTGCTTTCCTTCATACAACATGTAGACACTCAGGGGAGGCAACTAACAGAAGCTGCCACTCTCCTGAACTTCCTATGAAAATGATGTTATTTTCTTAAGAAATAAGCTGGTGGCCTGTGACTCACCTGCAATGTGATTTTTGAAGCATTGCTCCTTGCAAAGTAATAAGATGTACTTTTTTTCTCAATTCTCCAGCACAAGCTAACGGTCATGAGTTTTAGAGGTAAGTATGGGCAGCAGGCTGTGCCTTGTGCCATTGGTGTACCACAGCAAAATAGAGAGATCCATAGAAATGCATGCCTAAAGACCTCTTTTAACTATGTGCCTTGCATACAGGTATAAACCTGCATAGTCTTTGAAGCATGCTGCCATGTTATAGGCCAAGTCATACAAATTTGGGAAGTTACACCTCATATGCGGGCATCATTTTTAGGAGCAATAACAACATTGTTAGGGTCTATAGCCAGTCTGAAGACACACACATATACTCCAAGACCACGGTAAGCTGTGTTTTCTCTACCTTCCTAAGGATGTGCACCCTTCCCCTGATATTCACAAAAGGTTAACAACAAGAATAGTCTGGCAGTTGAAGAAGATTAATGCTGTAAACTGTTAACAACCTTCTTCCAGTAGAACAGGCTTTTATTCCATTAGCGTTCATTTGCCTACTATGTGACCTTCAGCAAGTCATTTAGCCAGGCAGTACTTTGGAGGCAACTGGGAATTTGGGCTAGGTTGATTAATGATTTCTTGGACTGCATCCCTAGTACCTACCTATGAACTTATGTATGTCTGAATGTGCCATATGTTTGTATAAGTTGCTGGAAATAAGGTAGCATATAATGATAGCACAATTTGCCTCTGTACATACATGCCACTGTTGCATCATTGTTATGGCTTTTCCAAGGTATATGTTGGCATAAGGTGGTAAGTACAGCAGTCATATGCTTACACACATGTTCTTCATGCACTATGCAACAGTATTGGCACTTACCAAGGTGACTTCAACTTTTGGTAGTAGGGAGACTTGCCTAGCCTTATATATACCCATAGCCATGTATACTTGTTGTATTTATTCCCTCATCTGTCCCTTCAACTGATGCATGGCATATCCCCATATTTGTCCCTTTGAATATTGTATGGTCTGTGTTGGTTACACTTTTGTCTGTAGCTGTCAATCTACCTCTCTCATTAGTATGTAGTCTTCAGCTTGTAGTGGATGAAAAGAGCTGGTCAGTGTCATCCCTAGTGAAAATAATGTCCTGCTTCAAGCACTACAAACACATGGAGAGTGCCTGTTGGGTTAAGGGGGGTATGGACCAGCCTTTATATTACCAGGTGTGGCAGACAGAGGCCCATAACATAAAATGCCATTGCACATTTTAAGTGTCACAAACTTGTTATCAACATACTATGACATGTCAAGGGAAAGGAATGTTCCATAGCATCTGAGATGTCAACCACAGGGGTAAAGCAAATAGAAGCAACAAGGTGACAGAGCTCGTGGTGTGTTTGGTGCCTCTACAGGAGGCATTGCTTCTGAGGTTATTTCAGGAGGAGTTGGCAGTGAGATCAGAATGCACCCACCCCTGCTTATCTTGGT
The DNA here is from genome assembly GCF_019279795.1 of Protopterus annectens. NCBI lineage: Eukaryota > Metazoa > Chordata > Ceratodontiformes > Protopteridae > Protopterus > Protopterus annectens. The sequence goes on along the minus strand of NC_056741.1, from coordinate 575,743,873 downwards.
GAATGATGCACCAGGATAGTACTTCTTATACTAGATTTCTGTATGGTTGCACTTCACATTGTTACTGTAGAGTGATGAACCCCAACAATTGTCCTTTTGTAGCTGCAGCAGTAGATTCACACACTGCATGTGAAGTGGGTACATCCATCATTTGGTAGCCTTACAGGGTGCTCAGTGCCAACATATCTCACAAATTGTCCCTGACATGTTCACAGTACACAAGATCAACCAGCTGATGTGCCCCAGAATAAGCTAGGCACAGTCTGTTCATCTGTGTCTGGGGAGGCATGTGGGGGACCTCTGTGGGGTATACTTTCCTCACCTATATTTGGGCATGCCCTTGCTGATTTAGCCATCATCATGGGATCCACCACTTCTTGCTCTCCAGTGGTAGGAGACATCATATGTGGACCTTTTCCGGGTCACCGTCTTGTAGATGCATACAATCCCTGTCAGGGAACACTCCTAGTCCTATTGCAAAAAGCCAGGACAGTGGCTGCCGATCAAAGTTGCACAGTAGTGTCTCAATGACATTGCATTAGAAACTGTGTATGACACAGAATACCATTCATCTTGGGCTGCTTGCTTCTGCATTAGGCCATGGTTATATAGTGGGACCTCTACACCTTACCATGAAGAAATAGCATATCACACAGAATATTCACAACTTTGAGACTACCATCTCAGAATACTCTGGTATGCCCTGTACTTAGTGTGTGCAGACAGGCATGTGTCATTGTTTGCCTAGTGATTTGTGCACCTAACTCTCCCTCCTGTGTTGCACACGTAGGAATGTCTGCCGCACAGCATGATTTGACCATTCAGTGACCAGTATAGCCTGATATTAACACTGTGTGCCATTATGATTGATCTGTGTCACACATAGTGACACCTCTTTTCCACTGTAGGAGGAAATGGACTGTGAAACAGAGCACCCATATTCTCATGACCCTTTCTGTATGCCTCTTATCATATGCCCCCCAACCAGTGTGTCTAGCCTCAAGATCACTATCTGCATCTCATGTCATATGCCTCAACAGACATGTGGCATTATATCTCTTGCTACCTGTGCACATGATAGACTATGACTCACTCCAGTCTCCTTCCTGTGTGGTAAAAGTTGGGATACCTGATGCACAGTATAGCTTGACCATGCACTGACCAGTATAGCCTAATATTAATACTTGACAAAACACTGTATTGGTTTTCTCAGCAGGTCTCATATATCTGAACGAGACACTGCCACTTCCTCTGCACTGCTATGTACAGTGCCCATCACCATGGTTGGAGGAGCGACTGCCAGCTGTTGCTGTTCCACACTCTAGCTGAGAAACTGTGTTGATACACCTTCCTTGCTGGTTGTGTTTATGCACTGCAACCATTTAAGGGCTGGTCTGCCTTTGTCTTCTCCACAGTATTATGTACCATGCAACTCGCTAGTAACATCCTGCAGGCTGTGGCTGGATCATACTGAAGTACTTCTTCATGACATGCAGTGCCAATGGATGTGGGCTATGAGCAGGCCAAATATCTAGACATCTTTTTTTCTGCACGTTATTTGGTGCTTTATTGGTTTAAAGTTTAATTTGCGGGTACCAAAATTTCCTGAGAATTGTGTTGATTCTCTTGTGTTATGAATTTTTAACCAAAGGGCCCGTACTTTGCCCCCCGGGGATTAAAAAAAAAAGGGGAACTTGGAAATTGCAGTTGTGAATAATAAAAACTCTTTGATGAGCCTTTGATTGTTACATTTTACCTATGCAGTTATTACATTCCTTTTCACAAAGTTTTGTGTAAGTTCTTTTTGCTAATTATGAGCTATACTCACAAGGGGGACCATGTTGGGGGAACTACATTGAGTTATTATTATCGGGGAAGCTATATGACCCCTTTAAAAAACAATTATAAGGGATTTTTTGATAGTTAAAAGGAAATGTAAAAAAAAAAGTTGGGTTATAGCAATTTGGGGTAGAAAAAATTTTTTCGGGTGGGAAAAGGCGCCTTCCCCATTAGTTGGGGGACGTAGAAGTTTAAAATGCTCAGTAAAGTCAAATGATAAATTCGAGCCCTTTTTGATTGGGACTCATCATAACCCCAGGGAAAACTGGGGGCTATATATCCCATTAAGAACAACTTTAGATTTTGTAAGAGCAACAACTGAAAAACACCGGGATAAGCCAAAAACAAAATTTTACTTAAAAACTTGTCGGGTAAATAAGAAGTTTTTATTAAAATTTCTGTTTTTCTTTTTTTTTGAGACTTTTTTCATTCAATTTAGGTGTTCTTTTTGATTTCATTAAAGGGTTTGTTTTAAGGGTTTATTTACACACTGTTGGATTCTAGTGCAAAGTAAAAACCAAATTTTAAAAAAAAAACAATTTCTCTTAGTTTTTTTTGGGGGTTTTTAAATTTTTTTAACTTTTAACAAAAATGTTGTTTTTATTACTGTTTTTGGGTATTTTCATCATTCTTAATTTTGTTTTTATTGGGTTGCCAACAATGTTTTTTTTTAAAAATGTCATATTTTGTTGTATTAAAATTAGGGCGTTAAAACTTGGAAAATCTTCTTTTTCCCATAAATAATTTTTTAACATTTCATTATAACCCCTTAATTTTTGTATTTTATTATTTCCCCTTTATTCCCAAAAATTTTTATTTCTACTTAGCTGGGGGTTTACAGTCCTTGATTTTGTTTAATTTTCAAAGAAAGCTTATGTTACCATCCCAAATAAAAAGGCGGTAATTTCATTAACCAGAAATTAAGAATCCCTTTTTTCTTTCCCCCTTCAATAAAAAACTTACTCCTCCATTTTCCGTAGGGAAAATCTATCTGGAAGTGTCTTGACCTCTACCTATAGTAACTAAAATTCAAAAATTCAGTAACCTAAGAAAGATTAAGTTGTTAAGAAAGCAAAAATTTGAAGTTTCTATGCTAAAATTTTTTTTCAATATTTAAAAACAGGTTTATCCATTTTTTTGAAAGAAGGGCAAGGGGTGCTCTGCATTTTTAAATTTTTTTAAAAAAATGTAATTAATTTTTTTTATTTAAATTTTAAAATATTTTTTTTTGGGTACCTCAGGGGGGGCTTTTTTTTTTTTTTTTCTTAAAAGTAAAAAAAGGGAAGAAAGATTAAAGGGGGGAGAGAAAAAAGGGGGGAACCCAAGCAAAACATAAATTTCGGGGGATAGGGGAAAAGGGGGGTGCATTTTTGGGGGGGATGACTCAAATTTTTTAAATTTTTTTAAAAAAGGTTTTTGGGGGGGAATATAAATTAAAAATAATAAATTATAAAAGGGGTAAAAAGTCCCCTAAAAGGCCCCCAAAATTTCCATTTAGATGGAGGAGGGAGATAGTTGAGGAGAGGGGCCGGGGGTTTTGGGAGCCGGAAACTCAGGCCCCCCCAAATATGGAGTTCTATTTTTTAAAATAGGAATTTAATTCCATTAATTAAAATTTTGGGGAAAAAAAATTTTTTAAGAGAAAAGGAAACTTATAAGGATGGTACACCTGTCCCTCCAAGTAACCCTTTTCCCCTCCAGAGCAATGGTCCCATTTTAAGATCTGCCTTTAAATTTGAATCTCCAACCCAAAACATTTGGGAAACCAAAGATTTCCCTTTACCTTCCCAAAATAATAATCATCCACATTACCATTGAGCCTTTTAAATGGGTAATTTATTAAAATTTTCAAAACAAAGGAGTAAATACCTGACCGGGTTTTTGAAAAACTTTTCAATAAAAAAAAGAATTTGTCACCAGGAAAAAAAATTAAACTGGGAAAAAACCCAACATTTAAAAAATTGAATTTACATCACCTTCGGGCTGAACATTCCCTGTTTAAAAAAATATTAAAATAAAAAAGGCAATTTACAGCTTTAAAATCCTTTTTCCATGCTGTCAATTAATAATAAACCCAAATTATAAACTAACAGCATTTGTTAAACGTTTCATTACCTTTTATAACAGGAAATTTATTTTATTTTTTTTATCAAAATAGAAACTTTTTTAAATTACCTACCTTTTTTCCCCCCAAAAAAGACACTGCCATTAATAAATACTTAGATCAGGATTAAAGTTCTTTGAATTCCTTAAAACATGTCATTTAACTGTAACAAACCCTGAATTCAAAAACACCTTACAGTTATTTCAATGTTAAGCTTTTTAAAAAATTACAGTCTTGCCTATTAAAATTAATTTAAAACAGAAAAGTTTAAAACCATCACTACTGCTAACAACTTTTTCCCCCTCCATGACTAAACTTTTTTTTAAGTGCCCCTTTGAAAAATGCTTAAAAAATTCTCCTAAAAATGCCCTTTTCCCTTAACAACCACTGTTAATTTTAACTCCACGTTTTCATTGTAAGAAATTGTTCAATCCTAGATCCCCTAAAATTTTGGTTTTTTTTCTGCCCATTTAGCCAGAAATTAGGCAGAGACAGTGAATTTTTTTCCAAATTTCTCCTTTCTGCAAACCCCATATTAGTTTTTTTTTTAAAGCTGAAATGTTCCCTGGAATTATGGCAAATTCCCTTTTTTTTTTTCCTTTTGAGGAAATACCCAAAATTTTGGTCTTTGCCAAAAATTTTTTGCATTGGGGCTCACCGGGGATTAAAAATCTTTTAATTTTTAAAAGCCTGTAAATTTGGGGCCCCCAATTACCATTTAATTTTTCCATTAGGTTGGGGGTCGCAGCAAAAATTAGCAAATTTTTAAGTATCCTTTTCCCCCAGAAAGTCTATTGCTTTTTATAAAAAAACTGGGTTTCCTTTTAACGGGTTTGGGCCCTTCTTAAAACCCCCAATTTTCCTAAAAAGGCCCTGCAAACTTCAACTTTAATTTAATTGCCTTTTAAACTGGCCCAAAATCCTTAGTTATTTTTGTTTTTTAAATTTTCCACAGGCCCTTTATTGGGGGAAATTCTTTAGATTTTCCCCCAAATACTTCTTAAACAACAGATTGCAAAATTGATACCTTATAAACAGTTCTCCCAAAAAACCCACTCCAAAATTTTCAAAGATTTGACCTTTTTCCCCTATACCCAAATACCCCCTCGGGTTTTGGTACTAATTTTAAAACCCCCGGTTTTTTCCTGTAGAACTTATTAGGGTTACTTCCAGGCCATCTGAAAGGTTTTTAATCAAAAAAACAAAATCCCAACCCGTCCCCGTTTGAATTTTACTTTAAACCCAAAATTTCCTAAAACCTTTGCTTATTTACAAATTTGCCACTTTCTCTTAGTATTTTTTAACCCAAACCAAAAAGGGTTCGTGCTATCTAAAAGGGAAATTCTCTAAGACTAAGTTTTGGTTTCCTCCCCTTCACCCACTTTTGGATCCCTTTATACAAAAAAATTTTTTTATGGAACAAACCCCCTTTCCGGGCCTGGGACTTTGCCCCCTTTCAATTTTTTAATTTCCAACTTGACCGTTCAATTACCTTTGTCCTAAGTTTTCCAAAAACCTAAAAGGCAGTTGTTTATGCAAGGGGACTCCATCCCCTCCACCTTGATACTTCCAAAATTCATTAAGCAACTTTTCCCCAACTTTGAACAATACCCCTTCCCTTAAAACCCAACCCAGCCCCTTCATTTGGGAATTTTTGGGTCTCCCCTGGGCTCCACCTCTCCTGTCCCTCCACGTTTCCTTCACAAAGGGTATATTCAAACTTTCCCCTACGGAATCTGGGAATACCCAAACCACCTCTTCTTGCTTCCTTTCCAAATAAAGTAACCAAAACCAAAGGTATTTCAATATCCCCCAAAGCTTTCGGGACGGCCCAACAAGTCCCTTTTCCCTTAAACTTCGGCCTCACAAGGAAACGAAACGGGTTTCTCACTAACGTGTTCACCATCACAAGTAGGATATAATTTTTTTTTTGGCCCCCTTTGCAAAAATTCCCACACCCCCCACTTGCTGGCTTCCTTTTTCATCCCTCAAGGGACTTTTTGGGTATTCCCCCTTTGGTTTTTTAAACCTTCCCCTAAATTGACTTTACAGTATTTCCCCTTTCAATTTGGGGAAAGTTTAACGCCCCGGGGTTTCCCCTTTAGTCCTGTCACATCTACTTTTTAGATTACCTTGTTGAAGTGGACCCTTTTCCCCCCCAACCCTCCACACAGTTACCCTTTCTTCTCCGTTTTTATTCTCAGGAAAAGTGGGGGGGTTTTTCATAAAACCTCCAATCCCTAAAAGGGGTGTTTGACAATCCCCTTTAAAAAGTGTACTTTAGAATTAATCCAAATTTTATTCCTTCCACAATTTCAAAAAAATGTTTTTTAAAAGCTTATTTGTTTCAAAAAAACTTTTTCATCTAATTAAATCAATCTCACAAAAATTTTGCAGGGCCCAAAGGGTTACCGGGTTCAAAGCCCGGCTACTCAAATTACTGCCATACCCTCTGAAATAGACTAAACATAAATACCCCCATCCCTTTTATTGCCTCCTTTAATTTTTAGTTTTTTTCCCCCTTATTAATTCGAAGGGTCCCTATTTATCCAACATTTTCCCCCTTTTGCTCTCTACCTGATTAAAAGGTTTTGCCAGTTCAATTACTTTCATTTTTTTCTTCCTTCCCTTTTTTTTGGGTTTCCACAAGTATCCCAAATTCCGATGGTTTTAGGTTCCAAAAAAAATAACTTTGTCGGTATCCTCCCATACCCGGGAATTCCCCCGGGAGGTTGGGGACCTAAAAATTAGGCAAACATTGCTCTTGCGGGTTCTAACACCTCGGCTTACATCCACCAAGGGTTTTTTCAGCCCCTATGCTTCTTTTTTCCTCCCCCTGTTTAAAAAATTAAATCAGTGGTCTAGTCCAGATTTTGGGGCTGTCGAGTGCACACCAAAGTCCCCAATTATAACCCAAATTTAAAACCCCAAAAAACGCCCCCAATAGTGACCCCCCCCTGGGTCAGAAAGGGCTTCAATCCTACACTGCCCCTGTAGCAGCCCTTCGGGAAAATTTTCCAATTTCCCTGACAAACAAAATTTAAACGGGGTGACTGAACTTCTGCCCCCCCCCTTGTAATTTTACACCTAGACAATTTCCCAGTTTAAGCCCTTAAATCCATTTAAATAAAAATTTACCAAACATTCTGGGAAAGGAAATTTTTCCCATTTTTTCTCTCCCAAAAACTTTTAACGGTAAATCAAAATTTCCCCCTTTTAAAGGACCAAAAAAATTAAAACAAAACAAATGTACTTGACCAAAAGACCCTTTACATTCCGGGAATTTCCGGGTTAAAAACCCTCTATACAAAAAAAATTAAATTTAAAATAAATTAAATAAAAAAATTTTTGGAAAAAATGAAAAAAAAAAAACTTTTCAAAAATAAACAGTTCAATCCCCGGGAAAAAAAATTTCAAAAAAAAAACCCAAAATTTAAAAAATCACAATTTATTTTAACTTTTGACTAAAAAACATTTCCCCTGGTCAAAAAATTTTCAAAGAGAAAAAATTTCATTTTTTTATTTTTGGGGCATCCATGTAGTAAATTAATAATGAGAATAAAAATGAACCAAAATTTCTTTTTACAGACTCAAATTTATTAAAGAAATTCCACTTTTTTTAACTTTTTGAAAATAACCAATTTCTCTTAAAGCCTTCCTGTTTTTATTTACATAAACAAGAAAATTAAAACATTCGTAAACCATTAAAATCACTGCTCAGTCCTTTGAACCCTTTTTAAAACATCCAAATTGTCGTGTTCAACTCTTTAAACTTTTAAAACGGGTAAAATCAATTAAAATTTTTTACTTTTACAGCAGCGGGCCTTTAAATCCTTTTAAAAAACTTGACAAAACACGGGAAAATTTAAACACAGATGACATTCAATTTTTCAACAGGGGGTCTGACTGATTGGATTCTTCCACTGCTATGGGAAAACCCCGGGGCGGGTCACTTTTCCCTTTTCCCCACCAATTAAAAACCCCCAAAGTTAAAGGCTTCCCGGGTCCAATCCCGGGCCTAAACCAGTTAATACCCTATAAACACCCTTGGATGAGAAAGGGGTTGAATGCCCCTAATCTTCCGAGGTTTGGTCTGAAAAAAAATGGGGGCCCTGTTGGAGCTCATGCCTGTTGGGTGGCTTCAAAACATCTAAAGGCAGCCTTCTTTAAGGGTTTGGGCAGGCGGGCCCCTCGACCAAAAACATCAACTTAAAAAATTCTCCTAATGAGAAAAGTAAAGGGGAAAAAAAGCTTGGGAAAAAAAAAGTAAAAAGGGAAAAGGAAATCTTTAAAATTAAAAAACAAAGTGGGGCAAAAAGAAATCCCGAAAATTTTAAATTTCCCTAATTTTAGCTTTCAATTTGAACCCAAAAATTTTAAAATCTTTTTTGAACTAAAAGAAATCACGGTTTTTTACTACTGGAAAAATGAAAAAGGGACATAAGGGGGAAAGAATGGGAAGCAACCCATTAATTTTTTAAAAAAATTTGAAGATTTTTTTGCCCATATTTTTTTTCACAAAAATTTTTTTTTTCATTTTTAAAAATCATAAATAATTCTTAAAATAATAAGGGTTTTTGACAGAATTTTAAAAAAAAATCATGGAAAAAAATTTTTTTTAGGCTTTCTTTTTTTAACAGGAATGAAAATTTATTCCTTTTTGGGGGGATTTTCCCCCCCTTTATTTTGTTTTTCCCAAATTTTTTGCTCTTGGAAAATTGAGGGAATCATGAACGGGGAAAATAATTGAAGGCTTTGAGTTGGGCAATATTAAAATGCATGGTACAAACTATTTGGGGCTTTATTTAACAAATATAATTTATCAAAATGGGAACTTTAATTTTTGACGGGGGGAAAATTTCAAAACCCAAGTTTGGGTGGGTTTCTTTGATTACATGAACAAAGAATGAAATCTTTCATTTGGCTGAAGATTGCTTTGTTTGAAATTGTATAAAAATCCTTTTTTAATACTTGTGAAAAAAAAAATTTAAAATCTTAAAAAAGAAATGATTTTAATTTTATTTTTTTAAAATAATTATAATAAAGCTTTTTTTTTGATCTCATTAAAAGCTTTTAAATTTTTCCTATTTTTAAAACTTGCATTTTATCCAATCCCCCAAACCCCCCCCAAAATATATTATTATATAAAATTAAATTTTTAAAAAAAAAAATAAAATATAAAAATATATTAAAAAATTAAAAAAAAACTTTAAAGGGTAATTTTTGGAAATTTTGGGTTTAAAAAGCTTTGCACCTATTTTTTATAAAACTAAATTTAAAAATTTTGGGGAAAAAAAAAAACACTTTTTTTATTTATTTAAAATTATAATATATTTATTTTTTAATTTTATTTTAACCAACATTTAACCCGAACTTTTAACTTTCCTATATATGGAAAGTTTAAACATTTTTTCATGCTTTTTAAGAAATAACAATTTATTTTTTTGTGGAAAAAGTTAATTTTACAAAATTTTATCTATAAATTTTTTAATGATATGTGTGAAAGGTAAATATTTTGGCAAACACAAGCATTACTCCATTTTCCTTTTCTCAAATCGGGTTGGGAACGATACTTGTTTTCCAGGTTCTTTTGGGGATACATTTTGCTTGGGGTAAATAAATAAATTGTTGCTATTTGAGGTGAATTGAGTGGTAGATTGCAAAACAAAAGTTCCCAATTCTTCTGGGGTTTTTTTAGTCGTGTTTTGCTTTCTGGGGGTTTTCCCCGGGGCTTTTTTCCCCCCAATTTGAAAGAATGCACTACCTTTCTTCCGGGACCCATGAAATGGTTTTATTTGGGCTTCCCATAAAAAAATTTTTTTAAAAATGTGTTTTTGGCAACTTCCCAAAAACCCAAGTTGGTAAAATTTTTGGGGGGCTTTTAAAGAAAAAAAAAATAAAAAAAAATATTGTTTGAAACTTCAAAAAATTTTTTTTAAAACATGATGGGCTTTCTGGTTTATGAATACTGTAAAGTGATTTTAAATAAAATTTAAAAAGGGAATAATTGGGATACTAAAAATAATTTATTTGGATATTTGATTGTGATCTTAGAAAAAAATTTTTTAAGGAATATTCAATAAATTTAGTTCAAAAATGTTACAACTGAGGCATATAAAAATGCTTTATGAATACGTAGGTTTATTTGGGAAGGGGATCTTTAACAAATGTTTTTTTATAGAGAAAATTCTGTATAAAAGATTCTACAGAATTTTATTAATGGTGAGAATCATTTTTAATTTTTGGGGTTTTTTTAATTTTTTTCTGGGATCGGAGTTTCATTGGGGGTTTTTGACGTATTATAATCGTGTTGTTGGGCTATTTTTTTGTCGTTACAAAGGGCCTTGAAAAGGGAAAACATCCTTTGATTGAAAGGATACAAAAAAAACCTTTCTTATTATTCTGACACCCAGGGTTATATATGGGTTAACCTTTAAAGAAAAGATTAAAAGTGTTTTAAACTACCATCTCACTTTGGTATGTGCATTTTGTGAGAAGACAGCATTTTTGCCTGGGACTGTCCCCTCCTTTCCCCTGTGTTGACACGGGAATTTCATCAAATATTTGACCAGCTTTGAATATGGGAAATTTTACACTTATGAATGTTTACGTGTCACACTGGACACCCCCTCCCACTTGGAGGGGGATTTAAAAAAGTAAAACCCCATGCCCCCTTGTTGCCTTTGTCTTCCCCCCAACCCTTTCTCCTGTTTTGCACCCGTGAATGCCTAGCAGACATGTGGAATGCCTTTGCCATTGCCTGAAAATTACTATCCATCTTTTTGGGGTAAAATTGGGCACTTCAATTAGGAATGACTGAAAAGCCAATTTTCATTGACCCTGTATTTTTTTCCACAGGTTCAAAACTAAGAACACTCCCCTTTCCCTTGCCTGCAGACAGCCCCCATAAGGGTTTTGGGGAGTGACTGAGCTTTTGTTTTACCCAAACCTCTTCTGGAAATTGGTTGATCATTTTGCTTTGGGATGCACTGAACCATTTGGGGCTTTCCCTTTTGCCCCCACGTATTTTCCAGAAAACCTCAAAACCCTGACGGGCACTCAATCTTTTTCCTGCATGCAGTGCCAATAGGGGGTTGGAGGCTGAACCTTGTTTGTTACCAAAATTTTTGCTGAAAATTTTTGGGTTTCTTGTTGGTTATAAGCAAATTTTAGCTGGTACCTTTCCTCAAAATAAAAATTTTGGGGGGGACTCTAGAAAATTTAAGTTTTTTAACATCGAAGTCCTTCTTTGAACCGGGCCCCCTGGGGGCAAAAAAAAAAAAAAGGTGAACTTGAAAATTTTCAATATTGAATAAAAAAAATTTGGGGTGTTATGTGAAAATTTTTACATCCAAATTTTTCAATACCTGCAGAGGGAATGCAGTTCCTATTAAAATTTTATGTAATTTTATTGCACATGTTGATTATGACCAGACCGGGGGGCCAAATTTGGGAAGAATACATTGTATTTTTCCCCAGTAGTGATTAAAATAATGTTTATTAGAAAAAATTATAAGGATCTTTTATACTCAAAAGGAAACCTTAAAAAACCAAAAGTTGGGCCCCTAAGTTGGGGGTAAGTATCATCCTTGGGTCGTACGGAAAAAAAGGCCCTTTTTCCCCTTTGACTTAGGGGGGCCAAAGTACCAAGAGTGAATTCTAGAAGCTAATGATCTTCTATGCCCATTTCAGGTTTGTGGACCCTACACAAGGAAACCTGTAAAACGATTAAAAGGTCCCTTTAGTTTTTTGAAAGAGCAACTTTCCTTGCTGAAAAAGGAAGGCTAAAACAAATCTTAAATGACAAAGCAGCTGGAAAATGTTTACAGTTTAATTTAAAATTTTCTGATTTTCTTTTTTTGATTGTTTAGGGGTTTCATTCAACAGGGGTTTTGCTTTTTGTACGTCAAGGGGTTTGAATTTAAGAATTTACGGGGACACATCTTTAGTTTTTGAAAAAGAAGAACTCAAAAATAAAAAAATTTTCATTTATTTTTTTATTTTGGTTTTTTATTTATTTTATTTAACATTTATTTCAAATTGAAATGACTTTTTGCTTACTTTTTTTGGGTTTTTTTGTACTTCTTGAATTTTGTATTAAAAGGGTTTTAAACGGATTTATTTTTATCTGTGAATTTTTAGTCGTACCAATTGGGGACCCCAAATCTAAAATGCTTAAATTTTTTTTTAAAATAATTTTTTAACATTTTTAGAATTTTGAACTTCTTGTAGTGTTTTTGATTTCCTTATATTTCCCTAAAATTTTTATTTTAGTTGCTAAAAGGGGGTTTAAGTTTTTTTCAACCTTTTAGCGTTTCATAAAAAGCGCCTCAACCTTAGAATGCTAAACATTTTCTTATAAAAATTAAAATGCCTTTTTTTTTTTCCCCCCCGGACTATGAGTGTCACTCCATCCCCTTTCCCTGTTTAAAATGGTATTCCGGGTTGGCTTCCCGGGGTACCAGTTGTAACTGAAAAATTACGGAAAAGTTACGTAACCTGAAGAAAGATTAAGAGAAAAAACAGCAGAAATTGAAGAATTGCATTTTTTTTCAAATTTGTGAATGAAAGGTTATGCCAGTCTTTTGAAAATTAGGGAAGGGGTGCCCTTGGTTTTTAAAATTTTAAAAAGAAGGGGGTTAAAGGGTTTTTAAAATTAAATATAATAAATTTAAATAAATTAATATTTTTAAAAAAAAATTGGTTTATATTATTATTATTTTTTTTTTAAAGATGGAAAAAAGGGAATTGAAAGATTGAAAGGGGAGATGAAACAAAAAATAAAAAAATAAGGGGTTTGTGGGGATATAAATTATTTTTTTATAATAAATTTTTAAATTTTTATAAAAGGGTTTTGGGGGTGGGAATGGAAAATTAAGAGGGAAAGGGAAGGATTGGGAGTAAAAGGGGAGGGACCCAACAAGATCCAAAAGGAAACACCTTTTCCAGAGGTGGCTGGAGATAAGGAGGTGCAGGGGTGTGGGGAGGGAAAATTTCAATTTAGAGTTGTTGGATTTTACATTGTGAATAATAGGAAACTTTTTAATGACCCAATGTCCATCACAAAGGGAAAAATTTTTCCCAAAATTTCCCCAAGGAAAACCAAAAAACCATCAAATTGGATCAGCTGTCCTTTGTCCCCCCAATTCCCCTTTGTTCCACCCAAGTGTGTCCCTTTAAAACCTTGTCATAATTTAAAAAATTAATCTCACACACCCAAAAATTTGGGGAAAACCTCACTTTACTGGTACCCCCCAAAAATTAAGAACGGGGGCCCCCATTCAACTTGATGTTTTTAAAATCTGCCCAAATTTTTAAAAATTAAATCAAAAAAAATGGTAGTAAAGACCTAAACACCATTTTTTAAAAAAGAATTTAAAAAACAAAAAAATTTGAACCGGAAAAAAATTTTAAACTGGGAAAAAATCCAAATTTAAAAAATTGAAAATTAGCTATCTTTTCCTTTCAAAGCCTGCCCCTTTTTAAAATAAATAACAATGATAAAGGGCAAGCAGTTTTTGTAAACCTTTTTCCCATTCCAACAATTAAATAAACGAAATAATACTGAAAAAGTTTTCCAAAACTTTTAACTTTTTTATAATGGGTTAACATCTTCGTTTTTACATTTCCTTTAAAATACAAAGTTTTTTTTAAAGTTCTTTCCCCCTTTTTGTTCCCCTAAAAACTTGAACCACGAGAACTCAATCAGCTGACTCAGTATCTGTTTAAATTTCCCTTCAAAACTCTTAACAGTAACAGCCGTTCAATTTTTAAACCCCTGAAATTTAAAAAATGTTAAAATTTTTCTTTAGTCTCTCCCAAATTAAAAAAAGGGAATTTAAAACATTAAAAGTTTTACCAACCCCTAGACAGTGACAGTGTCTTTTTCAAATTTCCCCCCCCTGCCAAAGTGATTTTTAAGGACCCTTAAAATCTTAAAAAATGGGTCGTAATATTAGCCCTTTTTAACAACCCATCTGCTTTGGGAATTTTTAATCCAGTTTTTATTGTCAAGAATTGCGCAATCCAGATCCATCTAATTTCATTTTCTTCTGACTCATTTGATTTAAAGGGATTTGAATAAGTGAATTTTTTTCCGAATTTGGGGCTCCTTTCTGAAAACCCATTTTAATAAAATTTTTTTTTCAACGCTGTCTTTCCCGGGTTAAGGGTCATCTAAAAATTCCACTGGGTTTCTTTTCCTTTTGAAAATACCCCATTTTAAGTTGTTGAAAAAAATTTTTTTTAAAAGGGGGCTGCAGGGCCCCCCCAAAACAAATTTTTTGAAATTTCCCCAAACGTCCCCCACTCCTTTCCAGTTAATTTTTTGTTAGGTTATAAGGGGGGCCTTTTCTTTTGAGAATTTTTCATAATTCCTGCTGCCCCAAAATCTTCCTTTTTTATCGAAACGGCCCAAACCTTTTATTTTGAAGGCGGGCCAATTTTTCCCCCCCAAATCTTCCAATAATCCTTGTATAATTGACATTACTTTAATGGAACCCTTCCTTTTAAATTCTGCTGCCAGAAGTTTTTAATTGGTTTTATTTTTCCAAGGCCTTATCTATTGGGGTGGTTTTTAATTTTCACCCCCAATTTTCAAAAAGTGATCTGAAAATTAAACCCTTAGTAAATTACTCCCTAAAAACCTGTCTGCAAATTTTCTAGAAAGCTTTGATTTTCCTTTCACAGACCAACCTGGTTTTTTGGTGCTAATTCACCCCAAATACTTTTTGAAACAGTCCAGGGTCTAAAATTAATGGCCCCCCTTAAATGGTTTTTTCGAAAACTTAATCCCTTAATTTCCCCCCCTTCCCAAATTTTTTGGGCCTTTTCAAAGCCCTCAAATCCACCAAAATTTCTTAAATTTAAATACAAAAGAATTTCTCTTATTTTTTTTTATCCCCAAAGCCAAAAAAATTTCATGGCACTAAAATGGCTTAAGCCAAGATAATGGTTTACCTCCCTTTCCCCCACTTTTGGAGTCCATCTCATACAAAAAAACTTTTTTTGGTATAAAAATCCCTTTCCTTAGTATGTTTACCACCCCCTTTAAGTTTGTAATGTAGGGCCAATTTGATGTTAACTCTAGTAACCTCCACGTTTTCCACAAACCATTGGCACTCTCCTTCCCAATTGGGTATCCCATCCCCCCTCCTTGAGCCTTTCCAAGGGAAATTAGACCTCCCAACTTGTTATTTCCATTACTGAACTGTACTCCTTTTAAAAACCCCCAAAATCCCCCAGGAAGCTTTTTGGGGTCCCCCCGGGCTCCCCCTAATCCGTCCCCAAATCCTACTTGGTCACTGTGCCCAAGGGATATAAAATTACCCTACGGGCACTGGGTTCCTAAACACACCACTTGTTGTTTCCTCTTACCACCCCACAAAGCCAAAAAAAGGTATTTGTGGGCCCCAAAATTTCGGACTGGCTGTCCCAATTTTCTTTTCCATTTCAGGCCACAAGGTTTATCAAAATTTTCCTACAGAACTGAATCTCAAAAATATCTTTTTTTTTCCCCCCTGTTGCAAAACAAAAATGCTTTTGTCCCCCCACTTGCTGGCTCTTCTTTTCTTTCTTCCTAAACTTTGGTTTTTCCCCTTTGGTTTAAATTTTGAAACCTCTCCCCAAAATGTCACTTACTAGTAGTTTTTTGGGTGTATTTGGGGGTTTAACCCCCCATGGGTTTTTTTCCATTGCGCCTCTTCTGTTTCTTATCTTGCCCCCTTTGAAATGGTTTTTTTTCCCCCCTTAAAATTAACTTTTAATCCAAAATTTTTTTATGTATCCGTCCAGGGCTTTTTTATAAAAGGCCCCAAATCCCAAAAATTTATTGCCCCCCACTCAATCTTTTAAAAAAGAAAAAATCTTTAAATAATCCTTTTTTCTCCCCACTTTTCAAAAAAATTTCTTAACTTCACTTTTTTAAAAACAATCAAAAAGGCTTTTTTCTTCAAACTCAATCCTCAAAATTTTGACGGGCCAACTTACCATGGGTAAAAGTGGGAACTAACCCAGATAATAAACATAACTTTACTCCCTCCAAAATATACAAAATTCAAACTCCCCTTTAATTAAAAATTTTCCCTTTACATTCTTCCAGATTCCCTTCCCCTTACTTCCATGATTTTTAAGGGTAAAAACCCTACACCCAAACAGTCCCTTTTCCTACTTCTAAACCCTCAGTTTTACTAATTTAAATTCAAATTTTTGTTTATTAATTCTTGCTTTCCCTTTTTTGTTCCAGTTTTTCTTCCCCATTTTCCCCAAATTTCCCGAGGTTTTAGACCTCCAAAAAAGGGAATGCCCTTTTTGGGTGGGCTCCAACCCTAGTAAAAAACGGGATACCCCCAAGGCTTGGGTCATCAAATTGGCAAATCATTCCTTCTTCATCCAGTTTGGCTTCACACTCCACCAATGGTTTTTTGTCCTCCAAGGTGAACTTTCCTCTGTCCCTGACTTTAACAAAATTAAATCATGGGGCTGAGCTGTTTTTTATTTGGGCTGAAATCCCCCTTAAAGAAAATCCCACAGTCTCGGGCCCCAAAAAAAACCCCACAAACTGCCCCTTGTAGCCCTATACCCTGGGCAAAAAAAGGGTTTCTCCTACTATACTAATTAAACATTAAACTGGAGTAATTTTACTTTCCCTAAGAGCAAAACATAACACTCTATAACCATATTCATTTCTGCCCCCCCAAATGTAACCCTTTCCCAATCCGGCAAGGATTTAAACCTCATACACTCCATTAAAAAAAAATTAACTAATATCCAAAATTCAAACCCACACATTTTCCAGCTTTTTCCTTAAAAATTAACAGGGCCCCCAAAATTAACCCTTTAAATGGCATCCAATTTTAAAAATTGAAATAAAAAAAATATATTGACCTAAAACCATTTTTCCCTGGGGGTTACAAAGATTCCACTTCTTCCAAAAATATACTAACCCCAAAAAATTTAAGTTTAAAAAAAATTTTAAAATGGCAAAATTTTAAAAAATGAAAACAAAATTTTAATAAAAAAACAAAATTAACACCAGGAAAAAAAATTTCAAGGAAAAACCCAACATTTAAAAAACTTAAAATTATTTTAATTTTCTATTGACAAAAACATTTTGGTTAAAAAAAATATTAAATGAGCAAAAGTTTTAATTTTTATTTATACGTCATAAAACGGAAAATGAAATAACTAAGAATCAAAAAGGGTTTTTTTGATTATGGGCTTTTTTAAAATCTGGTTAAAGAAACTTTCCGTTCTTTTTTTATTTCTTTTTAAAAACAAAACGGGTTTTTTTTAAAAAGCCTTTTTTTTTTCATCTCGACAGTAAACACGAGAACTAACCACCGATAACACTTCTGTGATCGAGCTCTTTAAATCTTTTACAAACATCCAGTTTTTTAAAAACCATTTAAACTCTTTAAAACCCACAAACGGTTTAAAAACCCTTGTTTTTTTAAAATACCGGTTAAACACATTTTTTAAAACATTAAAAAAATCGGGTGACTCTAGCCGATGGGGTTCTTTCCCACAGCATTGGTCGACACTGTCAATCTTACTCTTAAAAGTATTCTGAAGATTGTTTCCCTTCTCCACCCCCTAACCAAGAAAATTAGTAACTTCCAGGTGACATCCCGGGACAAAGGCCCAGTCAAACCCCCCTACCCATTGCCCCTTTGGATGGCAGAGTTAATTTTTAACCTGGGTGCCCTGAGGTTTTGGGTCTAAAAAAAATTTAACCCTTTTTTAGCCAGCCCCTTCGGGGCTTAAAAAGCTGCAAAGGGCAGTTGTTAAGGGGGATCACGGGCCCTGGCCCCAAAAAAACATGGAATTTCACCTGGTTCCCTGGGGATTGAGAAAATCTGAAAGAAGAAGAAAAAAAGAACATAAATGGGAAAGAAAGAAAGTAAAGAAGGACAAAGGAATGCATAATTAAAATTACAAAACAAGAGAAATAGGGGGCAAAGAAGAAATGCACAGTAAATTCTAAATTCACACATAATTTTAGACATTCAATTTGTTATTATCAATCAATTTTATTTTTTAAATCTTTATTGAACTAAAAGAAACTGCACAGGAAATGTTTATGCATACATGGAAACAATGATATGGGAAGTGCTTATGCATATATGGGGACAATGATATGGGAAGCATACCTCTCACCTGTCCAGATTTTTGCAGAATGTCCAGATTTTTGCCTCATATTCTTGGTCTGTTCATCATAAAATTTGTGCTTTTCTGGATTTTTGAGGCAAATCAGTGAAGACTGAATTCATTAAATAATGACAGGCATTTGAGTTTCAGCCTCATATATTTCATAAAATGCATGGTAACACAAAACTTTTATTCTAGCAGCTTTCTAATTTTTTTAACAGGAATAGTTAAAATTTATTCCTATTTTGGGGACTTTCTCCCCCCATTATTTTTGACTTTGTCCAAATTTCTTATGCTAAGACGTTGAGAGATATGATGGGAAGTGCTTATGCATACATGGGAACAATGATATGTGAAGTGCTTATGCATGTATGGGAACAATGATATAGGAAGTGCTTATGTGTACATGGGAACAGTGATATGTGAAGTGCTTATGCATACATGTGAACAATGATATGGGAAGTGCTTATGCGTACATGGGAACAATGATATGGGATGTGCTTATGCATGCTTGGGAAGAATAAGTGTACTAATACCAAGTCTTGGTAGGGTTTACATTTGTACTCTACTATAGTAACACAAGCAATGATAATACATTTCTTATTTGTGTCTGACACTGACTTGCATTTGATTGCAATATTGTACTGAAACCATCCTTTATATATACTTGTAGTTTATAATAAAACCATTTAAAATCAGTTAAAGACAGAATACTGCATATATATATATATATATATATATATATATATATATATATATATATAGACATAAATTTTAGATTTGGTTGCAGTACTGCATTAAAAGCACTTTAGGCAATCGTTTACCATATTTTATAAAACTTGCAGTTTTATACCTACATACACGCACACACACACACACACACACACACACACACACATATATATATATATATATATATATATATATATATATATATATATATAAAATAATAAAATCATAAAAATCATCACTCTAACCAAACCCAGTTAACAAGCAAGAACATTAAACCTGGTACTATTATTACTGGCAAGTTTGGTTTCACCAAAAATGCTTTGTCACCTGCATGTTTTTATGAGGAATACAGTCACATTTAATTTATATGGTGGATAAAAGTTATTAATGAAATCACTATTTTTTTTATCTTATTTAAAATTACTAATGATACTGCTGTGCATGGTTTTTGTATATTTTTGGAGTCTTACACCTGAATGTCATTTATACGTTCCTGAATGTCATTTATACTTTCCTCATGCAGTATAGGAACAGTATTAAGACTTTGTATTTTTTTCAGGGGGGTGCTTTTTTAAGAAATAACAATTTATGTGCTTTTTGTAGGAATAAAGATTCCAACTTTACAAAATGGTTGCGTGATCTGAGGTGATAAGTTCTGTTAGATGATGATAGATGTGCAGAGATAACATCATGTTTGTGCAAACACAAGCATATCACTCCATTTTGCCTTTTCTAAACAAGATCAGGTTAGAGACTGAGGCTATCTGTGTGTTTCCATGGCATTCTCGGGAATGTTGAGGAGTGATGCACTATCCCTAATGCATTCACGAGACGTGAACCTAGTGAAATGGATAAGTTGCTATGCTCATTTACAGATGGTGCAATGGTGCAGTGGCTAGCATTGTCACCCCACAACAAGAAGCTCTCCTGTTCAATTCTTGGCTGGGGTGTCTTTTGTGTGGAGTCTGCATGTCCTCCCTGCATTCGTGTGGGTTTCCTCTGGGTACTTCGATTTCCTCCCACATTTGAAAGACATGCATCTGGAGCCTTTCTTCCTGGGACTCCACTGAAGATAGGCTCTGTCCCAGTTGGACGTTCCCAGTAAACAAATGTTAAATAAATGAATGCATTATGGCAACTTACTCAATTACTCAAGTTAGGTGGCAAATGACTTTGGAAAATGTGGACTTCTTAAAGTAAGAAAAAAAATAACAGAAATATTGCAAAATAATATGAAACAGTTCAAGAAATATTTGTTTTACAAACATGATGGGCATATTACAATGGCCTTAGTGAATACTGTAAAGCTGTTACTTGTAAATGAAACATCATTACAGCAGCAATGGTAATAATTAGTGATGACTGAGAAAATAATTTACTTTGGTATCATTTGTTATTGTGCATACATGGTAGAAATGAAGTAATTTAATTGTGAAGTATTCAAGTGGCAAGATTATTTTGTTGGCTTAACACACATGCCTCTACTGGGAGATTTCTGAGTGTCACTGATGAAAAATGACAGTATTATGAATACAAGTAGGTGGTTGAGGCTTGGAGGATGTTGGATCTGTTAACAAACTGCTTGCCTTGTTATAGAGAAAGCATTCATGATAGTGCAAAGATTACTACAGCACATCTTTACTTGAATGGACTGAGACACTGCATGTTTATATAATTATGGGGTTTGTGTAACTTTTTTTCTGAGGATGGCAGGCATGCTTTCATTGTTGTGTTGTTTGACTGATCATTGCATCAATCTTTTGTGTATGATTGTGGCATATTTTCTTATGTGCAGTAATGATGCAAAGGGCAACTTCAGCCATAAGGAAAACTGTATCACATTGCATTAGAAACTGTGTATGACACAGAATACCATTCATTATTCATTCTGCATCAGGCCATGGTTATATAGTGGGACCTCTACACCTTACCATGAAGAAATAGTATATCACACAGAATGCTCACAACTTTGAGACTACCATCTCAGGCTACTCTGGTATGCCCTGCACTTAGTGTGTGTAGACAGACATGTTTCATTGTTTGCCTAGTGATCTGTGCACCTAACTCTCCCTCCTGTGTTGCACACGTAGGAATGTCTGATGCAGAGCATGATTTGACCATGCATTGACCAGTATAGCCTGATATTTACACTGTATGCCATCATGTTTGATCTGTGTCACACATCGTGACACCTCCTCTCCACTGTAGGAGGAAATGGACTGCGAAACAAAGTACCCATATCCTCATGACCCTCTCTGTATGCCTCTTGTCATATGCCCCCCAACCAGTGTGTCTAGCCTCAAGATCACTATCTGCACCTCGTGTCATATGCCTCAGCAGACATGTGGCATTATGTCTCTTGCCACCTGTGCACATGATAGACTGTGACTCACTCCAGTCTCCTTCCTGTGTGGTAAAAGTTGGGCTAGCTGATGCATAGTATAGCTTGACCATGCACTGACCAGTATAGCCTAATATTAACACTTGACAAAACACTGTATTGGTTTTCTCAGCAGGTCTCATATATCTGAACGAGACACTGCCACTTCCTCTGCACTGCTATGTACAGTGCCCATCACCATGGTTTTGGGAGTGACTGCCAGCTGTTGCTGTTACACCACACTCTTGCTGAGAAATTGTGTTGATACACCTTCCTTGCTGGTTGTGTTTATGCACTGCAACCATTTAAGGGCTGGTCTACCTTTGTCCTCTCCACAGTATTATGTACCATGCAACACTCTAGGAACATCCTGCAGGCTGTGGCTGGATCATACTGAAGTACTTCTTCCTGACATGCAGTGCCAATGGATGTGGGCTATGAGCAGGCTGAACCTATGCTATGTTATCCTACATATTTTGCATGCACAAAGTTATATTGGTGTTCATTAGTTGGCATTATAAGCTAAATTCTAGCTGGTAGCCAATATTACCTGCAGCAATATGAACATGTTGCAGGGGTTACTACATATGAAAATGTATATGTATACTTTAACATCAGCCACAGTGCCTGTACTTATGAACCAGGCACCCCTGGGGGAGTTCAAAATATAAGAAATGGTGATACAGTTGTGAAATATGTCAGATATGTGAATAATATAAACTGCTTGGGTGTTATGTAGACACATTGATTACGATCCTACACTTTTCACACTACCTGCAGTTCATGGAATGACAGCCCTTCCTATTCACAAAGCTTTGTGACTGTAGAGTTTTTATTGCTACATGTATGCAGTCTATGACTCAGTACGACAGGGAGGCCAATGATGTCGTGGAAGACACTCACATTGCTAGTTATCTCCAGTAGTGATCTAGGGAAGCATATATGATCCTCCATATATAGAAACAATCTATCAAGGATCTTGTTGAGTAGTCTACACAAGGAAACCTGTAAAACAACCAGAAAGTTGAAAGGTCCCTATAGCTAATATGGGTAGAGCTATACATACCTTGGTCTGTACAGGTAAGGAAAGGCTGCTCATTCCCATTGATTCTGTATGTGGGCACAAGTCAGCCAAGACCTGTGTAATGTCTCAGTCAAGTCTACAGTGATCAATTGCTGATGTTACCATTTGCATTGGTGTTAGCTGGCATCACTCACACACCAGCGAGAACTGGCGGTGCTATATAGTACGCCGATCTACAGAAGGTGCAGCAGCTTTGAGCATTTTTGCTACATGCAGCAACATCTCTTAGCTGCAAACAAGCGACCAGGACTCAGAGACAACATAAACATTACATGTTACTTAAAGACATTGTCTGGTAAATACGTTTACATGTTTATTAGTTACAATTTCATGCATTTTCATATTTTTGTATTGATCTTATGGTTGTCATTCTAACTTTATGGTGTTGCTGTTTTGTACTTGTCATATGAATGGTTGATATTTAAGAAGGTTTACTGTGGACTGATTTCATTCTGTTGGAGTTCTATGTAGTCAAAGTAAGAACTCAAATTTTGAATAAAACATATTTCATCTATATGCTTTTTTTTAGTTTGTGGTAATTTATTTATTTTATTTAACATTTATTTACCGGGAAAGTAATGTAATGCACTTTCTTGACTTGAGCTGTTGTTTGGTAGTTTTCTGATACAGTTCTTGAATTTTGTATTAATATAGTGTGCTAACAGGTAGCTTATGTTTTATCAAATGCTGCATATTTTAGTCTGTGATTTCCATACTTAGGGCAGCCTCCAAAGCTCTAGGAAATGCTAATAACATTTTCTTCATATAATAACTTTCTTTAACATGCTTCATTATGAATTCCCGTAATGAATCTATCTTGTAGTGTTTCATCTGCATCTCTACCTTCATAGTTCACTACAAATTGCTTTATTTCTCCAGCTTAGCATCACAAGGAGGTATTCACAGTCCTTGATTTCACACCTGTTTAGCAGTTATCAGTGAAGAAAGCTGCTACTGCTATACCTGTATGCCAATAGACTAAGAGCAGGTAATTTGCATTGACTAAGGAAATGTGAAGAAGTGCCATTGTGTCTCTTGCCACCTGTGCACATGATAAAGACTGTGACTCACTCCAGTCTCCTTCCTGTATGGTAAAATCAGAGATATCTGACGCACAGTGTGGCTTGACCATGCGCTGACCAGTATAGCCTAACATGAACAATTACGGTAAAAGTATACAGTAACCTGAAGATAAGCATTAAGTATGTATGAAGAACAGCATGAAATCTGTAAGCTTCATATGACTATATATATATTTTCAGATATTGTGAATGAACATGGTTATGCACAGTCATTTTTGAAAGACTTAGGGCAAGTGGTAGACTCTGCAGCTTTTAATATTAATATTTAAAAAAATGTAAGGGGGTTAATATGTTTTGTATATATATATATATATATATATATATATATATATATATATATATATATATATATATTATATAGGGGTATCCTCATGTGGGCATCTTGTTATTTTCATTAAAGAGTGGAAAGAAGGAGATATGAAAGATTGAAAGAGGGGAGATGCAACAAAGAGGGAATCACAGCAGGAACACATCAAGAGGGTTGTGCTGGAGGATATGGGAGAGGAGGGGTGCTATGTTTTTGGTGGGGGATAGACTCAAATTTTTTCTAAATGTTTTTATATAAGAAGGTTGTGTGGGTGGGAAGTAGGTAACAGGGTGTAGGAGAGAGGATAAGTGAAGGACTTGGAGTGAAGAGGAGTGGTACCCAACAACTGTCCCCAGTCCACAAGGCCTCAAACATTTCCACTTTCCAGATGGCATGGCAGTGGAGCATCCCGATGTTGAGGATGCATGGGCCTGTGGTGGCATGTGTGACGTCTGGTCAATATCTCACCGAGCTGCCACCAATATGTGATGTCCCCTACTATCCTGTGTCAATAACTATGGAACTTCAATCCTCACTACTGACTCCAATGTGAGACCATCACTTAAACTGGAGTAATATTTCACAATTTCCCCTAAGAGCACAACAGGAACACAGTCTATAACCTTGGATCAGACTGTACACTTCTGTCCACTCCTAATGTAACTCCTTGTTACACACTCCAGAGCAATGTGTCCCAGTTTAAGACCTCTGATACACTCACACTTAAATAAATTGAATCTCACACATCCAAACACTTCTGGGAAAGCCTGACACAGATTTCCAGCTGTGTACCTTCCCCAAAATAATACAGTAACAGGGTGCCACCATTCACAGCATATGCATGCCTTTTCAAATGGCTGTCCAATTATTAAAATTAGATATCAAAACAAATGGTAGTAAATGACCTAAAGCAGCCAGGCTTTTGTAAAACAGTAATTTCAATAAACAAACAGAATTTGATCACCAGGAAAATTAAATTAATACTGAAGGATAGAAATCCAACATTTAGAAAAACTCTGACTAATTAGCTATCATTTCCTATCTGGCTAAAGAACACTGTCCCTGATTTAAAATAAATATTACAATAGATCAAAGGCAAGTTTACAGTTCTTTGTAAATCCTTTGGGTATCCACTGCTCAGTACAACTGTGAACTCAACTGAGAACTCAACTCAGCTGAACTCAACAGCTGTTCTGTTCAAACTGTCTTCATTAGGCTCTTTTATAAGCTAGGTTAACAGTCTTCAGTTCTTATTTTCATTTCACTCTTGAAAATCAGCAACAGCTGTTTTTTTTTAAAGTTCATTCCTACCTTTTAGTCTCTGCCACTAAACAGAGCATCTGAACACATTCAGATGACATCATCTGTAGATCAGCTGACTCTGAGATAGTCTGCATTTAGAATCTCCTTCACAAACATGCGCAGTTAGACATGTAACAGAACACTGTTCAATTCTTTAAACATCCTGTACAGATTATTAATCAATGTGTAAGAACTTGTTTACAATATCATAGCTAGTCATGCTGCCATATAATACAAAGGTTAATTTAAAACTATGTACAAGACTTTAGCCAGACACACTAGCACAGATGACAGTGTCTAATTTCTACACATTTCTCCCCCCTCCATGACTCAAGCATGATTTTTAAGTGACCCTTGAAAAATAAAGCTTGAGAAAAATGGGTCTGCCTGGGAATATATCAGCCCATTCCTCTCCTAGACAATCCATCTGCATTGGAATTATTAACTCCACTGCTGTGTTCTATTGTCAAGTAATATGCTTGCAATCCTAGACTCCACCTCAGTAATTTGGCATTTTGCTTGCTGACTCTATTTAGCCATGTTAAAGGGTTATGGTCTGAGAGTACAGTGAATTTTCTTCCGTAAATTTAGGGCTGCAGCTTCTGCAAAGCCCATACTATAGCTAGATATTTTTTTTCAACAGCTGCATAACTGCTTCCCTAGGTTAAGGTCTATGGCTAAGATATACCACTGGGTGTTCTTTTCCTTTTGAGGAAACTAGCCCATAATTTGAAGCATCTGCTTGCACAACAAATTCTTTGCTATAATATGGGCTGGCTGACACAGGGGATCCTCCCAAAATCTTTTTAAGTTTTTGAAATGCCTGCTCACAATCTGTGGTCCCCACTACCTTATCCAGTTAATTTTTCCTAGTTAGGTTAGTAAGGGGTGCAGCTATTGTACTATAATTGAGCACACATTTTCTATAGTATCCTGCTGTCCCCAGAAATGCTCTCACTTGCTTTTTACTAACAGAAACTGGCCACGCTTGAATAGCTTTTATTTTGACAGGTTCTGGCCTAATCTTACCACTCAAAACCATTAAGAATTTAAAAGAAACCAATGCCTTATTCAGGCATAGTAAAATATGTGTTAATTTCTCTGGATTTAAGTTTGGTATATTAGATACCATTGAAATAAACCCCAGGGGTGGCAACTGGAAAAACACTTTAAACAAGAGGGAACTGATGTGGCAGCTTTGTTTGGCAGCTAATCTGTGTCCAGGATTAAATGATTTTATATCTATCTTGCCTGCTTTAAAAGAAAGAGTGGAAAGGGTTTAATTTTATATAACGTCTTTATAGAAATGTATTTTGTTGTATTTTTAGTGTTTATAGTTCATGCCTTTAAGGTATTAATTTATTCAAGAGATCTTTTGTTTGACTGGTGGGATTCCTCACCTATCCTGTGACAGTGTAATGTATTTAAATCCACATGACTGTTTGTATATTGTTCTGAGGAAGTCAATTTTACTTTGATGAAAGCGCTCAACTTGAAAAATAAACTTGTGTCTACTAGTCCTACTGGTGAATTTGTGGTTTTTAGTTTTTATTTTCACCAGTTTGCTACAATTATTTGGTTCTAATCTTACCACTCCCCAATCGGTGTCCTAAGTAAGTGACCTCTGCTATACCCACTTGACACTTACGGGTTTAATGGTTAACCTTGACCTTTTAAACTGGTCTGCAAATGCCTGTAGTATAGTCTTTAATGTAGAGTTTAATCTTTCCACAGGACCATTAGTCTGGGGATGATAGGGGTGGTCTTTAGATGTTTCACCCCACAATACTTCTGCAAACAAGTCAGCAGGTCTGACATGAAGTTGATACCTTAGTAAATCAGTATCTCCCTCGGAAAACCTACTCTGCTGAAAATTTCTAGCAAAGCATTTGCCACCTTCTCTGCCTCAGTAGTCACCAGATCCACCACCTCAGGGTTTCTGGTAGCATAATCTACTACCACCAGGATATATTTCTTCTCTGTAGAACTTGGAGTACTCAGGGGTCTCACAATATCCATGGCCACCCTCTGAAATGGCTTTTTAATAACAGACAAAGGCATTAATGGAGCCTTAACCTTGTCCCCTGCCTTGCCAACTTTTTGGCACTGTTCACAAGTCCTACAATATCCTACCACAACCTTTGCAATTCCAGGTTAATACAAATTATGCACACTATGTCTCTTAGTATGTTTTATACCCATATGACCTGAAAAAGGGATGTCATGTGCTATGGCTAAAAGTGGCAAATGGTAAGCTCTAAGTACTACCAGCTGTTGTATTACCTCACCTTCTAGCCCACTTTTAGGAGTCCACTCTCTATACAACAAAACTTTGTTATGGTATACAGAATCCCCTCTTCCTTGAGCCTCAGGTGACTCCTTAGCCACCTCCTTCAAGCTTTGTAATGTAGGGTCCATACGTTGAGCCTGTCTCAACTCTACCTTTGTGAACCTCCACAGTTCCCCTTCCACAGGAAGCCTAGTAATGTCCGACAGCTGTGCCTTACTGTCAATCTGGGTACTACCACTCACCTCCATCCTTGCAGTCACTGTGGCCAAGGGAATATCAGTACCTACCAGCAACTGTGTCTCACTTTCACACTTACTGCAACATGATAGCTCCTTCTCTGAAACAGCCACCACACCAGTCCCAGCTTCAGGTATGAGATCTGTCTGGGTCTCACCCAGGCTACCGGACCTACATGCCTGTCTCCAATCCTGACTGTGTGTCACTGCATGCACACAAGGTACTGCATCATCAAATTCATTCCCTATCAGGACATCTGCAGGAATATCCTCAAACACACCTACTTGCTTGCTTCCTCTTCCACTCACCCCATCAAGATGAACCATAACCAAAGGTATTTGCAATGGGGTCCCTCCCAAAGCTTTGACTGGACTGGACTGTCCAACAAGTACTGCTCTTCTCTAACCACTTCAGGCCTCACAATGGTTATATCAGAAGCTGTGTCTCTCTGAGCAGTAACGTGTTCACCATCTACTAAGATAGGATATACATTTTGGTGATAGTTTGGCACCCCTGTTGTTTCTAAACAACTTACCACTAGCAGTTTGTCATCCCCACTTGCTGGCTCTCTCTTGTTTCTTATCTTGCCTCAATGGACATTTGGCTGCTATGTGGCCCCTTTGGTTACATTTGAAACCTCTAATCCCTAAATGTGCACTTGGACTAGTAGTTTCCCCTGTTGCAGGTGTACTTTGTTGGAGAAGTTTAGACTGCCCCCATGGGTTCCCTTATGTCCATGTGCAGCACTGCATATCTGTTTCTTATGCATTGATCCTCTGCTTGCCAAGTAGAGATCCCCTTTTCTCCCCAACTCCTCCACACAGTTACACTCTTAATCTTCTAACCAGATTTTTATGTCATCAGGCAAAGTACCGAGGGCTTGTTCCCTCATCAAAAGGCCTGCCAATCCCTCAAAAGTGGTGATCTGACACCCACTCACCCATCTGTGAAAGTAAGTACTTAAATCAGTAATATAATCACATACACTTTTATCTGCCTTCCATCTATATTCACAAAAATAATTTTCTATAAGCTTCAGGTGTTAGTTTAAAACAATCAAGAAGGCAGTTTTTTACTTTATCATAATTCAATCAATCTACATCAGACAATTTTGACATGGCCTGAACAGGTTAGCCATGGAGTAAAGGAGTCAGGAACTGAACCCAGAGCTCACAGTCAACATCATACTGTCTACATACCCTCTCAGAAATATGACTAAAACTATCAAAGTCATCCCCATCCCTGTATTGATTAAAAAAAGTTTCCTGACCTTTACAGCTTCTGGGGTCCAGTTATTCCCTTCCCCATTACTTCCATGAGTCTCTTGAAGGGTAAGAACCTCCATTTCATGCCAACATTGTCTCTCATTGTCCTCAGCTTCTAAACACCTCAGTCTCTCTACTGATTTCAATTCAAGATGTTTTGTTTCCAGTTCATATTGACATTGCATTTCCCTTTCTTCCGATTCCAGTTGTTTGGCTTCCAGGCACAGTCTCTCCAATTCCAGATGGATTCTCAGGTCCTCCAAAGAAAAGGTGAACTGTCCTGTCTTGGTAGGCTGCACATCCCTAGTACCAAACTGGATATCCTCCGAATGGCAGGTCTGAGCTGACACTACAAATTAGGCTGAAATCATTGCTCTTAGACAGGTTGGCATGCAACAGTCCTCTGGCTTCACACTCCTTAGCCAACTGGTTCTTTGTCAGCTCCTATAGTCTTCTGCTGATATCTTTGCCTACTGTCCCTGACTAATTAACTAAAATTAAATAAAACAGTGGTGGACTGAGATCGTGCATGTTTACCTTGTGGCTGTCAAGAGTGCACACCTTAATGACAACTACCCACAGTCTACTGAAGCCCAATTAAAAATCCCACTAAACTGCCACCAATATGTGACGTCCCCTACTATCCTGGGTCAGAAAGAAAGGAACTTCAATCCTCACTACTGACTCCAATGTGAGACAGTCACTTAAACTGGAGTAATATTTCACAATTTCCCCTAAGAGCACAACAGGAACATGCTCTATAACCTGGGACTCGACTGTACACTTCTGTCCACCCCTAATGTAACTCCTTTTTACACACTCCAGAGCAATGTGTCCCAGTTTAAGACCTCTGATACACTCACACTTAAATAAATTGAATCTCACATATCCAAACACTTCTGGGAAAGCCTGACACAGATTTCCAGCTTTGTCTCTTCCCCAAAATACTATGGTAACAGGCTGCCGCCAATCACAGCATCTACACGACCTTTCAAATGGCTATCCAATTATTAAAATTAGAAATCAAAACAAATAGTAGCGTATGACCTAAAGCAGCCAGGCTTTCGCAGTGGTCCGGGAATTATCAAAGCAGGTATAACCACTCTCATATCACTAAAAAATATACTAATTGACCAAATACAATGTAAGATAATAAAATATTTAATAATGAGCAAAATGATTAAAAATGTAAAACAATAATTTCAATAAATAAACAGAATTCAATCACCAGGAAAATGAAATTAATACTGAAGGAGAGAAATCCAACATTTAGAAAAACTCTGACTAATTAGCTTTAATTTTCTATCTGACTAAAGAACACTGTCCCTGGTCTAAAATAAATATTACAATAGAGCAAAGGCAGATTTACAGTTCTTGGTGAGCCCTTTGGGCATCCACTGCTCAGTACAACTGTGAACTCAACTGAGAACTCAACTCAACTGAACTCAACAACTGTTCTGTTGTTGTATTCAGCAGGCTCTTTTATAATCTAGGTTAACAGTCTCAACTATTCCAGTTCTTATTTTCATTTCACTCTTTGAAAATCAACGACAGCTGTTCTCTTAAAGTTCCTTCCTGTCTTTCAGTCTCTGACAGTAAACACAGAGAATCTGAACACATTCCGATGACATCATCTACAAATCAGCTGACTCTGAGTCTGCATTTAGAATCTTCTTCACAAACATGCGCAGTTATATGTGTAACAGAACACTGTTCAACTCTTTAAACATCCTTTACAAACAGAGTATTAATCAACCTGTAAGAATTTGTTTACAATGTCTTAGCTAGTCATGCTGGCCTATAATACACAGGTTAATTTAAAACTATGTACAAAACATCAGGTAGACATGCTAGCACAGATGACAGTGTCTAATTACTTCACAGCATGGTGGTCTGCACTGACTGTGGCAGTGAGTCTTCCAGCTGCTATAGAGAAGCCTCAGTTGGCTGAAGTCATCTGTCTGTGACCTTCTCCACCACATCCTCAACCAAGCCCCAAAGCCCCCATTCAGTAAGGCTTGCCAGGCTGCCACATGCCAGGATGCCTACAGGACCAGTACTACCACCCTGACCCTATAATGACATCCTTGGATGAGCAGAGTGTGAATGTTCCCTAACCTGGGCTGCTCCTGAGGAATTTGGATCTGTAAAAAAAGAATGGAGTACCTTCTGTGTGGAGTCTGCATGTCCTCCCCGTGGTCGAGTGGCATTCAAAGACATGCGTGAAATGGACATGCCTTCGTTGAAGGTTGGGCATCGAGCTGGCACCTCAGCACTATAATAATCTACTGCCAATCATTAGTGGACCGGAGTTCCGCTGTGGCGACCCCTAACTGAGAAAAGCCGAAAGAAGAAGAAAAAAGAACATAAATGGGAAAGAAAGAAAATAAAGAAGGACAAAGGAATGCATAATTAAAATTACAAAACAAAAGAAATAGGGGGCAAAGAAGAAATGCACAGTAAATTCTAAATTCACACATAATTTTAGATAACATTTAATTTGTTCTTATCAATCAATTTTATTTTTTAAATCTTTATTGAACTAAAACAAACTGCACAGGAAATGTTTATGCATACATGGAAACAATGATATGGGAAGTGCTTATGTGTACATGGAAACAGTGATATGTGAAGTGCTTATGCATGTATGGGAACAATGATATGGGAAGTGCTTATGTGTACATGGGAACAGTGATATGTGAAGTGCTTATGCATACATGTGAACAATGATATGGGAAGTGCTTATGCGTACATGGGAACAATGATATGGGATGTGCTTATGCATGCTTTGGAAGAATACGTGTACTAATACCAAGTCTTGGTAGGGTTTACATTTGTACTCTACTATAGTAACACAAGCAATGATAATACATTTCATATTTGTATCTGACCCTGACATGCATTTGATTGCAATATTGTACTTAAACCATCCTTTATATATACTTGTAGTTTATAATAAAACTATTTAAAATCAGTTAAAGACAGAATACTGCATATATATATATATATATATATATATATATATATATATATATATATATATATATATATGTATTTATATAGACATAAATTTTAGATTTGGTTGTAGTACTACATTAAAAGCACTTTAGGCAATCGTTTACCATATTTTATAAAACTTGCAGTTTTATACACACACACACACACACACACACACACATATATATATATATATATATATATATATATATACATATAAAATAATAAAATCATCAAAAATCGTCACTCTAACCAAACCCAGTGAACAAGCAAGAACATTAAACCTGGTACTATTATTACTGGCAAGTTTGGTTTCACCAAAATTACTTTGTCACCTGCATGTTTTTATGAGGAATACAGTCACATTTAATTTATATGGTGGATAAAAGTTATTAATGAAATCACTATTTTTTATCTTACTTAAAATTGCTAATGCTACTGCTGTGCATTGTTTTTGTATTTTTTTGGAGTCTTACATCTGAATGTCACTTATACATTCCTCATGCAGTATAGGAACAGTATTAATACTTTGTATAGGTTCATAGGTTCATACTAGGCTATCTGCCCTGGGGCAATTATAAGCCTAGCCCTATTCTGTATGGCTTACGCCACCCCTTGATTTGAGTATACTGTGCCCTTTTTAAGGTTTAGTTTACTGTGACTCTGTCTAATACTGACACGGGAGTAATCCCTGGGACAAACCTACGATCCCCCATCCACCTATCGAAATTCTTCTTGAAGAGATTCAGTGAGGTGCTCTGCCTCACATGAACTGGAATTCTATTCCAGAGTGAAGGGAGCCTCTGGGTTATGAACCTGTCCCTCCAGCAAGTTCTATTTATTTCTGTGCTGAGGTTCAAGTCCCTCGAGTATGTGGCTCTAAGGGATTTAGATTTTCTGAAGTGGAGCATGTCCATTAATTCTGGATTTGACATAGCTTTGTATGTCAGGCATAGATCGCCTCAAAGTAGGTGGTATGCAACTGAGTAGAGCTGGAGTTTTTTTAACCAAGCAGCATATGGCATCTGTTTGAGACCGTTGATCCTCTTGGTGAGATACTTTTGGGGTCTTTCTAATTGCTGCAGGTGTCGGGTAAGGTACATCCCAAAAGGGGCATTGTATTCTATGATGGGCCTGATGAGGGATGAATAAAGGGGCACGATTACCTCTCTTGATCTAGATGTGAAACCCTTCATGATGAGGTGGGCTATGTAGAAGGTCTTTCTAACCACTTTGGCAATGTGGTTTTCAAAGGAGAGATTGCTATCAACTTGGGTCCGCAGGTCCCTAATAACTTTCTCTGTACTTAATGGGTTTCTGCCTATGTGGTAATTTGTGGGCACATTGTTTTTGCCAAAGGGTATGACTATACATTTTTTGGCATTTAGCTTTAAACCATGGCACTGGCACCAGTTATCTGTCTCTGTGAGACCTTTCTGAAGGATGTTTGTGTCAGCTGGAGAGTTGATTATGGCACCCAGTTTGCAGTCGTCTGCAAACTTGGTGAGCCATAGTCCTCCCACATTTGCCTGTACCTCGGAAAAGTATATACCAAACAAGAGTGGTCCCAGGACAGAACCCTGTGGGACACCACTTGTGACCGGTTTCGAGTCTGACATGGCTCCAGCAACTCTCACTCTGTGGGTTCTGTCTTTGAGCCAGTTTGTGACCCATCTTGTGACATAGGGGTTTATATTTAAGCTGGATAGCTTATCTATGATGCCCGAGTGGGGTATTGTGTCAAATGTCTTTGCAAGGTCCAAATAGGCTGTGTGGACTACCTTCCCTTCATCTATGGCTTTGGTGACTGTTTCAAAGAAGTCAACCAGGTTCAAAAGGCAGGATCTGCCCTTGACAAAGCCAAACTGGGTAGAATCTAGTAACTGTAGGTCCCCAATGTCTTTGTTTATGAGCTCCATGATGATCCTCTCCATAGCCTTGCAGACTAAGCTAGTCAGGCTTATGGGGCGATAGTTTCCAGGGTCCGTAGAGGCTCCACCTTTGTGGAGTGGGACCACTGTTGCTGTACGCCATTCTGTGGGCACATATCCTGTAGTGAGGCTGAGATTGTATAGCTGTTTTATTTGAGGGATTAGTTCCTCTTGGAGTTCATGTAGGACGCAACCTGGGACGCCATCTGGTCCCATGGAAGCAGTGTTTTTTGCTTTGGAGAGGGCAGCCTTCACCTGAGCATCAGAGATGTTTGGGAGGCAGCCCTCTGCCGGGATAGATACTTGCTCTTTTGGGGGGCAGGGGGTGGAGAAGTTTGCACTGAACATGTCTGCCAGGATATTGGCGATGTCTGTGGGTTCAGTGTATTTTTTGTCGTTTAGAATCAACTCAGAACAAGTCTGGTAGTTGCATCCCAGGTTTCTAACATAACTGAAAAAAGCCTTATGATTGTCTTTGGTGTCCTGTGCAACTTTTCTCTCAAAGCTGGCCTTGGAGGATTTTATGAGGGATCGTAATTTTTTGCTAGTACTGATCAGAGATGCCTTCCCTATTAGGGATTTTGCTCTATCATGTAGTAGCTTCCTCCTTCTGTTGTACAGTTTATTTATGGCAGGGGTCCACCAGACTGGACACCTGCCTTTGGATGATTGGGTCTTGGTTTTGTTTGGGATAGCATGATCCATGCATTCCTGGAGATGTCCGTAGAATGCGTTTCTATAGGATTCTGCAGTTTGGGCCATAGTTTCCACTGGCCCTGGGGCCTTGAAGGATTCCACTTCGGTTTTGAGAAGTGAGAAGTTCGCTTTTGAGAAGTTTTGCTGCTGTAATTATGTTTTTCAGGGGGGTGCTTTTTTAAGAAATAATTTCTCTGCTTTTTGTAGAAATAAAGATTCCAACTTTACAAAATGGTTGCGTGATCTGAGGTGATAAGTTCTGTCAGATGATGATAGATGTGCAGAGATAACATCATGTTTGTGCAAACACAAGCATATCACTCCAGTTTGCCTTTTCTAAACAAGATCAGGTTAGAGACTGAGGCTATCTGTGTGTTTCCACGGCATTCTCGGGAATGTTGAGGAGTGATGCACTATCCCCAATGCATTCACGAGACTTGAACCTAGTGAAATGGATAAGTTGCTATGCTCATTTACAGATGGTGCAATGGTGCAGTGGCTAGCATTGTCACCCCAAAACAAGAAGCTCTCCTGTTCGATTCTTGGCTGGGGTGTATTTTGTGTTGAGTCTGCATGCCCTCCCTGCATTCGTGTGGATTTCCTCTGGGTACTTCAATTTCCTCCCACATTTGAAAGACATGCATCTGGAGCCTTTCTCCCTGGGACTCCACTGAAGATAGGCTCTGTCCCAGTTGGATGTTCCCAGTAAACAAATGTTAAATAAATGAATGTATTATGGCAACTTATTCAATTACTCAAGTTAGGTGGCAAATGACTTAGGAAAATGTGGACTTCTTAAAGTAAGACATAAAATAACAGAAATATTGCAAATTAATATGAAACAGTTCAAGAAATATTTGTTTTACAAACATGGTGGGCATATTACAATGGCCTTAGTGAATACTGTAAAGCTGTCACTTGTAAATGAAAAATAATTACAGCAGCAATGGTAATAATTAGTGATGACTGAGAAAATAATTTACTTTGGTATCATTTGTTATTGTGCATACATGGTAGAAATGAAGTCATTTAAATGTGAAGTAGTCAAGTGGCAAGATTATTTTGTTGGCTTAACACACATACCTCTACTGGGAGATTTCTGAGTGTCACTGATGAAAAATGACAGTATTAGGAATACAAGTAGGTGGTAGAGGCTAGGAGGATGTTGGATCTGTTAACAAACTGCTTGCCTTGTTATAATAAAAGCATTCATGATAGTGCAAAGATTACTTCAGCACATCTTTACTTGAATGGACTGAGACACTGCATGTTTATATAATTATGGGGTTTGTGTAACTTTCTTTTTTTCTGAGGATGGCAGGCATGCTTTCATTGTTGTGTTGTTTGACTGATCATTGCATCAATTTTTGTGTATGATTGTGGCATATTTTCTTATGTGCAGTAATGATGCAAAGGGCAACTTCAGCCATAAGGAAAACTGTATCATCATGACAGCCCTTGGGGCATATGGCAAACATCCATTTGTTAAAGGGAGGCCCAAACAAGCTGAGATGATATAAGCTTGGAATCAAGTTGTAATGGACATTAATGTTGTCAGTGGAAGCAACTGCTCATTAACACAGTGGATGAAGAGAGCAAATGATATGGTAGAGTGTGCTAGAGCCAAGACAAGGTAGAATGTAGTTGCTTGTACCAGTACTAGAGGAGCAGGCTGTCAAAACCTATCCCTTTAACACTAGATGAGGAATACCTCCTCTCCATTCACGGGGATAACTTTGACACAGAAAATTATGGGACTGGAATAAGCCAAGGTGGTGTGGGCACTGGCTATTACCAACGTCTGCAACAACAACAATTGTCTACCCAGGAATGTTCTTTTAAAACCAATAACATATATTTATATAGAGAATTGAATGCTAACATGTGATAATTACATTAAACACACAATTACTATTAACAGGTGATCCTTCCACGTCTTCACAGAATGAGAATGATGGCAGTGTGCATGGTAAGGGTTCCCCACACCTCCTTACTCAGCATACAGTAGTGTATATTACATCTTTATTGGTAATATTTTCAAATCATTTTTATATGGTCAGCAGCAGAAACAAACAGTTCCACTATAGCAATACATTTGAAAGATATCAGCAGCAGAATTGCTGTTGAAGATTATGGTGATGATGATTATAACATGGTTATATTTATGAGGCAGTCTGAGGAACGTGGTATGCAGCCCCCAAGTTAGCACATCCCACAACATATTAGAGACCCTTCAGGAAGTGACAGCACATCACAAAGTTGATTATATGCTGCCATTACAGCTTGTACAGGGAGAAAACCAATGCACCTCTACATACTCTCCCCAATCCCCCATGAACACTTTTAGGATAATTGAAGAAATTCAGAGGTAACAGTGTCCACTTCATGCAGTGAGCATAGCACTAACACATACCCATCCATGCAAATGCAAAATCAGTATACTAACAATGCAAAACTGATTTATGCTGATGCAATCAAAACATCTCTACCCAAGTCAAGAACTCTTAAGACTAGGCATCAAAATAAATCCCTTATTACATCTAGTTTACATACCTCCATATCAGGCTCAATATCAACATTTTACAAACATCAATCTACTCCCATGTCTGGTAGGTATAATTCAGCTACTAGAAGTGTGCTAATTATCAATGACTCTGTTGTTAGGCACACAGAATCCACACACACACTAGAGTGGACAAGGTCAGGGTTGCAGTCAGCTGCTTTTCACGAGACAAGTTTTGTGAAAATAACTAGGGCTCTAAGCATCCTCTCATCAAGCAAGTATGACTATGATATGACAGTAGTCCATATGTTGGTAAATGACCTTGCGCACAAACCCTCTGAAGGCCATGCAAAAGTATATCTTGGAGCTCACCATGCTGGCTTCATCTACTGGTAAGGCAATTGATTCTGAGTGGAATCCTCCCTTCTCCTCCCATCACCTAGATTGGTGCCTAGATTCAAAGAACTATAACTGGGTTTAACAATTAGTTAAGTGTTGCTGGTGTCATTGCAGGAGATCCAATATGTATCATTCCAGGATGAAATGAATAACAGTCCAACTTGCTTTGCAAAAGAAGGTCTACATCTTTCTCTCTACATCTCTCTTTTAAGGGCTTCTTCATACTGGTTAAAGCCTTTGCTACTTCCATTGTGCCTTTCCTAATCAGACTTCATCTGATGAACATCCCAACTGGACAAATATTACATTCCCAAACTGGATGATATCAAGGTGGCTGTATTCAACAGTAAATTGCCCCACTTTGACACCCTTCTGTACCTGTAATATGTCCATGTATGTATTGGTACAAAGATGCGGTCCAGATTCTTAGAGCTCACCCCTTTCCTTCTGCAACTGTGTTTTGTGTCTATCATGCCTTCAGACCCACTAGTAACTGTATTTGAGTCTCTCTGTTCATTAGTGATAATACCTCATCAAAACAGCAACTTAGAAACATCCCAGTGAGTTTATTGTACTTCAGCTCATGTTGGGGAAATCAAATGTCCAACTTATAGCCTGTTATCAACCAGCCTCCATGACTCCAGCTGACCACAATAAATATATGGCTTTCTTAGAGGATATCCCCATAAGCAATGGATCTTTAATCCTTGATGACTTCAACTATCCTTCCATTGATTGGATCATCTACACTTCCATTGTAGGGTATGCTGAGTGATTCTTGGATTGAGTAAGTAAAAATTCCACAGATTAGCTTGTCCTCAAACCCACTAGGGGCACAAACATTCTTGAGTTGGTGCTCACACCCTTGAACCTACTCCTTTATTATTGTTGGTCTTTCATTATTAAAGGCTGATTATAACTTGGTTAGCTTTACCCTCAGAATTTTCACTCCTCCTGTAACCAGTAGCTCTAAATCTCTAGAAATCTCTAAATTTAATCATTCCAGCTCTATAGTTGACAGTGATTATGCAGGCAGCTACACTAATCATTTTTGTACCTATTTAGATAAATGAATTAACTTGGCAGTCCATTCTAAAACCAAATATGGTGGTAAATTCAAAAATAAACCCATCCTGGTAATTTGATAAAATAAACAACCTGTAAAACAGAAGGAGAAAACTCCTTAATCTCATTTGTATGACCAGCACCCCACAGCATCAAAATGGATTAACAGCCTCACTAAGAAACTAAAGGCAGCCATAAAACCCAGGAAAACATCACACAAGTTAAAACTAGCAACTGAAGCAAAGGATAACAATAAGTATTTTTTTTAATTTATGTCAAAAAACTAAGAAATAGTTCTCAATACCACTCTGAACTTTTCCATAATGGAGCTTCCTATTCAAACCCAAAAGATATTGCAAACATACTGGCTAGCAAGTTCACAGCAGATTTCCCCATGCAATTACCATTACTGTCACTCCACCATCACTGTATCACTAAGGAACACACTCTTAAAATACTTTCAATGAGTCACATGGTGACAGCAGTTAGGATATCATTCTACATTTTACATCTAACTGCCATAGGCATCTCTTCTAAAACCAAGGAAGTCATTGTTTCCCTGTATTCTTCCCTAGTTAGGCCTATTATATAATATATAATGAACCCTTCAGCATATAACTAACCAGACACATTAAAATCTCAAAAAAGGATCTCAAAATCCTTAGCTACCAGGAGAGTCTGGAATCTCTGGCCTTGTTTTCAGTGTCATGCAAGCTCCTGAGAGGAGTCCTATGCCTAGCTGACCGTGCCATTAGTGATCTTGTTCTTCTCAACTTTATTTATTCAGCAAATCAAATTGTGCAGCCAATACCAAAACCAGAAATCTCAACCTGCATTTAGGAACACATAAAACTAAACAAAGAAATATATGCATCACCCAGCACCTCCTCTTGCATGTCAAGTAATGTGATTCCTTGTCATCCATCAGATGCAGCTCAGACAGCTGGCTGAGTACCCTTTAATTTGCCCCAGGGCTTACAGACACTGCCCTCCTTGCAAAATGAGGTACATCCTGAGAGGGAGTATTGGCAAGGTGTGCATGGCCTCTGGTGTAACGTGCCTTCTGTATCCTATAATCCTATGATCCTGTGATCAGTAAATGTACATCACTTGTTCACACTTGGTAACATTGTTGGCAGAGGTAGTAATACACAATGTTTGAAAGCACCGTTTGTGGCTGATAGCAGTTTATCAGGATAAGCATCTGCTTTATGCTTTATGTTAATTTGCTGCATTTTGCCCTGCATTCTGGGCATAACTAAAAGGAGGAACTGTGGGACACCTAGAGAGACAGAATGATATAGAGACATGACATGTCATTCACCTAGTAGAATCCCAGTTTGCTAACCTTTCTTGAGATGCTCTGGAGCTGTAATTTCTGACCGGATATTCAGGCATTGCAGTATATTGAACACTGTCTGATGGACATGAATGAAGTGGTCACCAATGGTACTATAGATGGAAGGATCTATACTGACAAATGGCACTGCTCTCAGTGTGTTCAGATGGAAGGATTTATAGTGAGAAATGGCACTGCTCTCAATGTGTTCAGCATCTGAGGGCACATTTCATGAAAAAAGCCCCCAGTGTCAATTGTTCAGTACATTTTATTTTAATTATTTTCATGTTCTGTTTTGTAGAATGTGTACTACTAAACAGCTTATAAATATTTGACCTCTGCATTAGTAGTTTGTTATGTTGAATGAGTTGTGTATAGTTTATGTTAAACAAGCTTCTGAGAAATTGTATAACTGTTGTTTAGAACTACTTCCCAGCAAGTATAATTGCATAATCATGACCGAGCAGTATAAGGCATACATTTTTGAATGGAAGTTGCATTTATTAGACTTGCACAGTTTTAGGTTCTGATGTGTCTTACAGTATTAAACTGTATTACTGCTAGTACACACTTCTGTTTTGTGACAGCATTATTGCAATGCTTGGTGTGTAAGATGTACACAAACTCTCACAATTATACTCTTCAGCACTTGTGATTGATACAGAGATAATTATGCATGGTAATGTTGTCAGATCTTTGATGTATTTGGTTTTATGCCATGCTCAGTAACTGTTTGTGTCACTCCTAAGAATGAGTGTACTGCATAATTGCTCTGTGAGTTTCATGGAGAGTCCTCTTCTGTTAGTAGCAGTTCTTACAGGTATGAGTTTGAGAGTTTCT
Organism: Protopterus annectens; assembly: GCF_019279795.1. Lineage (NCBI taxonomy): Eukaryota > Metazoa > Chordata > Ceratodontiformes > Protopteridae > Protopterus > Protopterus annectens. Next base: position 575,703,333 of record NC_056741.1, on the reverse strand, counting down.
TGGCTCCTATGTGTGGTGGTGGCAGTAGTGGCACAGTTGGCAGTGGTGGCTTACCCAGTAGGAGTGGCTAGAGGAAGAGCATAATCTGCTGGTAGCGGTGTGTGTGAAGGTGTACGGATGGCTGGGAGTGGCAGAGGCCTGTGGTCTTTTTGTAAATTGAGAAGTTAATGCTGATTTTGTCACTGGTTTTATTTGTTACTAATTTAACATTCACCTGCACACAGACATGCACATGCACAGACACACACACACACACACACACACACACACACACACACACACACACACACACACACATTACATATGTGGGAGGAATGCAGTTTAATGAAAGAAGCTCATCCTTAATTCCATTTATTACATGTGTCATTATTAAAATGCTGGTGTACTGCACTGCATACCTATCAAGTGTAGGCCCTACTCTAACTCTGTTCTGTTGGTAATGCCACCTTGTTTCTCTTTGCAGTTCTCAGGGAGGTTGATGCTTCTTGTGAAGTCTGTGCTACAAAGTTGTGGTATTCAGCCTGTACATGTTTATTGCAGATTGTATAATGCTGTTTATTTCTAATATTGAAGAGGTATTCCTATGCTGTGGATCATCTATAGGAAGGAGATGACACATAACCTGCCAACAGCAAACAAGAAGTGTCAAAATCTATTTATAAGGCACATGCCAGAAATGTGGATGACATAATTTTAAAGTGTTTTTGCACCCCCTTGATTATAGTACAAATTTCATGGTCACAAAAGTGCAGGAAAAAGAGAAACAATCTGAAATGTGGTGCAGCCATAGAATGTGACATAATTCCAGGAGATGTGTTTTCTGGGAGCTGGGATTGGGGAAATCATTCCAGCAGTTACATTTTGTCAAAAGGTAGGAGTCCACCATACTACTGTGTTAATGGTTTCTTATGCTATTGTGCTTTTAAAATGAGAACACCTGCCATGTTAAACTCATATTGACAGCAGAGCAAAGGTTGTGGCTGTGCTGACAATGTTATGAGTAAGACTCCTTGTATGAAACTTATTACAGAGCAAGGCTTATATTTACATGTGTATGTCGGTTGAGCTTTTACAGGTATCCATACACTCAGCTCATTATTGCGTTTAGATGATACTTCAGGTGAGAAGTGTACTACAGTATCTCAGCCATGGCTAATGACATGTGGTACATGGGAAATGCTAATAAGCCATCAGGTGCTATGTAGGTATTGCAGTGTGGAGGCATCATGCACTACTCCACCATGGCCTGTCTTCAAATAGGTTAGAGATCATCATCCATGTACTGCATGAACTTAGCTTCCTGATGGCATAATGGGATAATTCTTGAGGATGTCCTTATGGACCCAGTCTTGGGGTTGTTGGATGTTGTGATGCATATAATCAGACCTGACTGGTTTCCTCAGTATTTTGGGAGAGTGCAGCAGAACCAGTCATTCCATGTTCCAGCTGTTACTATGAATTGCAGGCTGTAAGCATAAGTGTTCCGAGAGGTGGTGCTGCATTGGACCACGTAGTGAAAGTGGTGTATGTCAGTGATGACTCATCATGATAACTTGAGTTGGTGTTAATCATCTATGTGGTTCACCGGCAGGAAATGCACTTCATTATGGTTGCATTACAGTTGTTGTTGTTTTAAGGTTGTTTATACTTGCTCACACTGCGGACACATTTCTGGCACTTTACTGGTAGCTTTATCTACGTGCTACCTAAAGTTCTTTTTTTGAAGGGGTTATTGTGGGAAACAATTTGGGTGTTTGCACCATACTTGTATATATTGTGTGCATTATTGCTTCATTTGCTGTGTCTGTAGCTATACACCACATTGCTATACCTCTCTTTATGAAATGTTATATGAGTACTTCTGTAACCTATGATCTTTTTAATCATATATTCATATCCTTCTGTCTTTATCTTAAGGTGGACCTTTTTGACTATTTTAAATAATGGTTTTAAAGTACAGGTAGTGTATATGTTACCTGAAGTATTTGCAGTCCTTTGGGGAAAGATATCATATAGCATGTCTCTATTTTTCTTCCTCTTCATGTTGCTTAACTTCCTTATGTGCACAGGTGTATTATACATGTGTTAGAGGGTACAGAGTGCACAGTGGCATTGGATTACATCATTAACAAGTTAGAATGCAAATAGCAATATGTATCAGTGTTAACAGGAAAGGGCATATAAGCTTTATTTGAAACAGCATTTCAGGATGAGGAGTACATGTGTGACTCACAAATAATACAAATTACTGCATACCCTTTTAGTTGTGCAGCAGTAGTTACACTGTACTTCAGTTATAACCATATGCTACATTACTACACTTTGGTTTCAGTGATATGTTTGTATAGTTGTCAGTTGAACTTTGCTAAATTTTTAAAATTACATAATACATACTACATACGCTCCATCAACTGCATAATAATAATATTTTCCCTCTGTCTCTCTCTCTCTCTCTCTCTCTCTCTGTCTATATCAGAAGCCATAATTCTTATGGCATCAATGGTAATATCAATGCCGCCAAAGAGAACTTGCCCTGAGAAGTAGATAGCACTGACTGGGGAAGTAGCATATAGTAATATCAAGGGGCACTGGGGCTTCTAAGTCCTACTGGAAGCAACAGACAGGTAGAGCAGACACTGCTGAGGTAGCTGAGCCTGCATTTCAATAACAAAGGCCTAGCAGCATCACAGTATATTCACTTGAAGGTGCTATGTCCCTGGAGCTGAACTATGTGTTTGAGACACAACACACCATAAACACTAATCTGGAATATAGCATCAGCCCACTAAGTCCTCTCCTGACTGTAGAATGTGCATTATTTATCCCCACCAAGATCATCTGCTCTTGTGAGAAATACCCCATCCGCACAAAAAGAGAGAGAGAGAGAGAGAGAGAGAGAGAGAGAGAGAGAGAGAGATGGGTATAAAAACTTTAAGTCACAAATGTAAATTTGCAGAGTATAATTCTCATGCTAAATGTGTAAAGTAAGTTTGTTGCACCATAGATATGGATTACTAAACCACATTTCAATACAATTCAGACACATTCTATTTAAATGAAAACAGTAATGTATGCACAATGCCTTAGTAGAGTTACAGATGTCCATGACTTAGGGTGACATTAGGTGTACAACTGAGTATTCATTGCTGGTGACGAACAGTACACTACTACTGGAATTGTTGCCTTGTAGTCTCTTCATCAAGGAAAAACAGGAAAATGTAGCAAAAAAGGATGATGAAGTCATGCAAAGTGTATATTTTTTGTCTAACATGCAGGGTGACAGTCTGATGTCAGAATACTGGCCTTGCATGTTTCTGATAGCCTATCATGTATGAGTCCACTATTACAGAAGAGTCAAAATCACAAACAGTAGCAGGCAGGTGGAATCCTAACACAGTACAATGACTTGCGCTTAGCCTATCTGTGGTGCTTTCTGTCAATATGGACATGAGAGAACAGAAGTGCCTTTAGATGCTGTTCTGGTTGGAAAGAACAAACAATACCTATTGCTGGGGGTACAAATGCCATGATAAGCGGCGTTGCTTGTCACATACATGACAGCGTGCCATATTCCAAGAATGGGATTAGCCTGAGGAGTGTGCGGGTAACATATCTAACAGCAGGGAAAAGGGCGTAGTGAACTATAATGTACATATGAGAGAAGATTCCCTGGATGTAACCTTGGCCAGGAAAGAGGAAGTGGAATAACTGTATGTTCTGTGATATTGTCTGAGTTGAAGGCTTTTGGAATCCCACCCTATGTCTTGGATTTGAGTGCAGAGGAATTAACCTACTGCAAAGGCTTACGCACTTCCTTATTTCTATATATCATAGCCCATCCTTCTTTTGGAATCTCATATACTCCTTTTGGTCTCATATGTTTGCCCCAAGTATAAAGTGGCTTAGAATATACAGTTCAGCAAAAATGCATGCTGTGCTGTTTACCCTAATGATGATTTGTGCATAGATAGATAGATGGACACATAGATAGATAGATAGATAGATAGATAGATAGATAGATAGATAGATAGATAGATGGATAGAGATTAATCCTGTTTTATTATTTTGCATTTACATGCTAGACTTCACTATGCAATTTCCTGGCACAACTTAAGATTTCATATTATGCCTCTGTAAATCTTCATTCTCTCATTCTTTTTTCTTTTTTTTTTCCAAGCAGTAATTCTATTTATTTATTACATACTAAAATGAATATATTCTCATTTAAGTGCAATTCTAGTCACTCCCTTATATGCAGTATCACTCAATCTCACCTCTGTGTATAGTGTACTTTTCTTTCATGTGTTAATTGTCTAGTAATCAGTGTTGTCCAATGTAATAAATAGTGTACAAGCATGTGCGACAGCTACTTAGATATTTAGGTTTGTACTATAGTTATTGTTTATTCTTTAATACCTATCATGTCTGTCTTTTTGTGTTTGTTTTTCTCCTGTAAAAGAGCGGACACTCAACATTTCGTTTAGGTAGCACTTGTGTTTCCTAAATGACAATAAAGTTTCTTTGAGTCTTTGAATCTTTTGAATCTTCAAGCAACTGTATTTAGGGAGGGGGTGCCTTTTCTTTCATTTGCACAATTGCTACTTTGAATTTCAAGTGGAACTTTAAATATGGCATTTGTGTTACTAAGTAAGGGCTTTTTATACTCTGCTCTAAGTGGTTTTTAAGTTTCTGATTTAGTATGTCAGTGAACAGTATCAGTCATCACTTTGCTTTTCTGGAAAAACATGTTTGCGAAATCACAAGACTCATTTTAAACAATGACCTACTTTTTCATTCAATAATTGCCAATAAAGAGAGTAAAATGAAAGGCTATATTATTACTGTATCATATTGGCCTCCGTCCCAGATAAATTAATGAAACCTTGCTTTTTATGTCTTTCAATGGCATTTCTAGAATATATAAAATTGGATTTTTTTTCATTCTGTCTTTAACAGTCATAAATAGATAAAGGAGCCAGAAGTAAATGTGAATACTATATATATTTTTTAGTATTTCTGTCTTTATTTTGCTTTCCTGTTTACCAGCTATTCATTATCTACTCCTTGCCATATACTGACTCATCTGTATGACTAAATATTTTAAAAATGTTCAAGTGCAGACACCCACATTTCTGATACTTAATCTAAGTTTTGTATTGTGCAACTGTCCAAAAAATTTACTCCTGCTTTAATAACAATGCTGTGCAGCCAAATGTATAACAGCAACACACACACACACACACACACACACACACACACACACACACACACACACACACACACACACACACACACACACACACGCACATCTTTAGAAGAAAGCGAATGAATGCTCACTAAGCATCAACTCAGAAAACAAACTGCAAATTACACTTGACTTCTCTTACATATCACATGAATCCCTACACTAAACCTATGATGTACCTGCATACCAATGAAGTTCTGAACTGTTAATTAACACAACACATAGAAGGCAGCTGCTCTATTTAGTTCTGGTTAGATCCATTACAGAATATCACACACTCGTTGACATGCACTTCAGCGAGGCACATTAAAAAACTCAAAAAACCCAGAGGTTCCTAAGCAAAAGGATTTGTGGTGTCAAAAATGTTGGTTACTGAGAGAAACTGAAAGGCCTATCACAGTACCCTGTGTCAGATGGACTCTTGATGGATAATTTGTGCCTCGCTTACCATGCCCTTAGAAATGCTGTTATCCTTGTATCCTTTTTCTAAGTAAGTCAAACAGTGCAGCTAGAATACCAGAGCGAACACTAACTCAAGCTATCTTCACCTGCTTCGCCTAATAAATAAAAATATTATAGCTGTTGTTGAACTGACCCCTGACCCCAGGTGCAAAAAAATAGGAAAAAGGGGCTGTGGATGGATGAATGGCTGTAGGGAGGGAAAGGTATCACTCACACTTTTGTTAGACCTTAAAATGTCTGTATGTAAGGTTAATCTAGAAGTTATGTTTAAAGGACCCCCTAGATCGAATGAGGGTAACAATTTGAGATGTAGAAGTGAGTTTAACCCACCTCTCCACCCCCAATTAAAACATTTTGAACTTCTGGTAGAGAAGGAATTAAGGAGTAGGGTTCCTAACAACAGGTATCAGACTAACTTGAACAAAAAAGAGTGTGTGACTTTACAGACCTTGGGGGGGGGGGGGGGTAGGAACATTAGGGTGATGATATTTTTATTCAGCTTCCTATTTCATTAAACTATTTCCAGTGTGATTTGAGTTGTTCCTGATCTGGTTCTTCTGTGGTGTGCTGTTTTATTCTGTGTTTTTTTTTCAGAAGTAACCTGGATAACTGGATGGGTTCTCTTGAAATTTACACCAAGACTAATGAAGTTCAGTCTCATTGAAAAAGATGGGAAATCCTGCGGTTAGTTATTTTTCAAAGTACAGATGGTCATCACACTGATTTGCCTTGTATATCCTATGATCCTTTGATAAAGACCACCATTTTAATTTCTTTAGACAAATATACAGTTGCATGCTTGGTATTTTAAAACAAACATATACTTTGAAGACGCTTTTCATAAAATATTAAAAGAATCTTGTGTATCGATGGATATCAGTACTGCTGAGTTATCATGGAGGAGCAGTGTTCTTCATCAAGTCTCATTTTGTTGGCACTTACAGGCTCATGCATCTTTAAGTTAAGATGTGTAATGTTCACACTGTATTGCATTGGCTAAAGGACTGTCACTAATTGCTTTGAATGCTGTTTCTGGATCAGGTTATTTGGAGTATTGGGAAAAAGGTGAGCTTTTTACTTGAATATTTTTCTTTTATCCCTCCCCCCAAGTCTGTACAACCTCTGAGGTAGAATATTTTGAAATCAGTGGTGTAGGGCACAGGAGAATGGAGCTTCCCTGAAAAACTATGTTTTTAAACTTTTTTCTTTTATTCCTGATGAGAGGGGTTTTGTTTAGCAACACTATGCATTACTAATATTTCATTTCTGATGTTTTGAGTCTTGAAATATCAGAGCTCAATATTTATTTTTTGAGCCCAGTCATTAAAAAAATATAAAGGAATAATAGTGCAACACAACAGAAATGTGAAGAAAACATTCTAAATTATTAACTTCATTTCCAGAATGAAAAGGACGGCATGCCCATGGTGGGCAGAGATGATGTGATACATTTTATTGGACCAACACAGATTTTGTAATACAGCTACTTATTTTTTCAGTCTAATAAGCTTTTTGTCAGCAGCTAATAAGTCACTATTGCTGGAAAAGTACTCAAGTTTTCAGCTCACAGACACAAGGTACAGAGTTTGATTCTCACCTTTGGTTACTATCTGGTTATTGACTAAGCATGTAATAGTCTACAGACTAATTGCCAGTATTTACCTATGAAATCAGAGGATGAAAGCAAAAATAATTTATAACTTACTAGCCATTCTTAGTACGATAGATGCTCTAGTCAAATAATGGCAAGGTCATCCTGCTGTACTTTGGAAACAACAGAGACAGCCAAGAGAAAAAAAACTAGGTCACTTCAGAATGTATGGTTTCCTCCAATATATATATATATATATATATATATATATATATATATATATATATATGGGTCCCCTTCAGATAGTCGAACTTTTAAAAGCTTGACTTTCTTATGGCCAAGACCATATGGTCGAGCATTTAAAAGCTCGAACGGTCTGAATGGAGATCTCCATACAGTGTGAAACAGGAAGATTTCCCATTTCTGCAATGTAGTGCGATCTCGGAGTTGGTATATTTAAGTAGCGGGGGATTTGGGGGGGTGCAGGTAGACACATTTACTTTTGTTTTTGTTTGTTGCATTTTTTTTTGTTACATGATCGATGTTTCAAATGTTCAGTCATATGGTCTCTGCAATATGAAAGTCGATCATTTGAGATTTCGATCATATAAAGTAGACCCATATATATATATATATATATATATATATATATATATATATATATATATATATATATATACACACACACACACACACACACACACACAGATATATCTATTTGTCTATCTAACTATTTATAATGCTATCATGAAATATTGACTTTTCAAAAAAGAACCTCTGTTAACTGCTTGGGGAGGGCATATTTCTGGCGTTATTAATTCTCATTAAAACCAGTATTGACATTCATAGTCATGATGTGAGTGCTAAGATATCTAGCAAGTTATATTTCCACATTTCATCTTTCCGGAGACGTATAAAAATGTTGGTAAAGAACTATAATTGCTGTATTTAACACAGAATAATCAGAATGAGAAAAGCAAATCCTCTGGATGACTATACATTCTGCATAAAAATGTATGCCTATAGCAGAGCTGTAGCTAGGTCATGTGACATCCCCAACCGTGACAAAGCCCCTGTCTGGCAATCCCCTCCTCAAAAAAGTCAAAGATCAAAAAAGTTGTTCAAAGTTGAAGACCACAAGAATGGAAAAGGTCTGACACACTGACAAAGGTGTCATCAGCACTTTTAAAAACTATTGATTGGTCTTTGACTTGCCAATTTCTGAGTGGTGTTGCAAACATTTGATTTCCAGCACTGCTTGCAGATTCACAAGTTACTGACTGATTAGTAAAACTTGCATACTAACAGCTGTGCACCCTTACAGTAACCACCGACTGTTATTTAAGCAATCATGAGCACAGTTGTGGCTTCTTAAATGATTGCATACACTACTTGCAGGAACTGATTGGCACCTCTTTGGCAGTGACTATTGTACCCAGTAACAACTTATACCTAGGACAGACCACCCCCTTACCCCAACCATATTATTGATTCTGGCTCTAAGTGGCTTCCTAGGAAAAGAATATTTTCATTTTAACAAGGAAAAATATTTTACGTACTACTTCTAAGCTAAAATGAGCAACAGGCATTAGCAGCAGACAGAAAAATTATTTCAGAGACAAGTTCTTTGTTCAAAGGTTCTTTCAAATATAACAGTCTAAATTAACAAGTAGAGACATTGCCTGCCATTTGTATGTCAGATAACCATAATTAACTATGCTAAATCTTTAAAATGTCTCCACATCACACATTCAGTAGCCCACATTAAACAGTCCAGTGTAAACAACATCTTATATTTTTTGTACTGCCGGAGTAATCGTTTGCTGGCTTCAGCTTTATGAGTTTGTTGTCTTTCAATCCCTTTGCTAGAACTGTTTCTGTATATTTAAAACTGAACAAAATACATAGTCTTCATTGTGTGCCGCAGCACTGATGTATTTGTAGCCACACTCTCCAGCCTGAATTTCATGCTTGTAATAACAACTTTAATATTCACCACAATTTTGCTGTAATACAGTGCTCCTGCATACTTATGTGGATGTGAGTGTTGTGTACTGATGTCACTGCTGATACTAAACTCAGGATGTGGATAGATTGTACAAAACTCTCACACTGAGCTGACATTAGTATACGAGCCAGTATGTGGAGAGATTGTACAGAACTTACACTCAGCTGACATTAGTATATGAGCCAGTTTGTGGATAGATTGCACAGAACTCTCACACTGAGCTGACATTAGTATATGAGCCGGTATGTGGATAGATTGTACAGAACTCTCACACTGAGCTGACATTAGTATATGAGCCAGTATGTGGATAGATTGTACAGAACTCTCACATTGAGCTGACATTAGTATATGAGCCAGTATGTAGATAGATTGTACAGAACTCTCAGACTGATCTGACATTAGTATATGAGCCAATATGTGGATAGATTGCACAGAACTCTGAGACTGATCTGACATTAGTATATGAGCCAGTATGTGGATAGATTGTACAGAACTCTCACACTGAGCAGACATTAGTATATGAGCCAGTATGTGGATAGATTGTACAGAACTCTCACACTGAGCTGACATTAGTATATGAGCCAGAATGTGGATAGATTGTACAGAACTCTCACACTGAGATGACATTAGTATATGAGTCAGTATGTGGAAAGATTGTCCAGAACTCTCACACCGAGCTGACATTAGTATATGAGCCAGTATGTGGATAGATTATAAAGAACTCTCACAGTGAGCTGTCATTAGTATATGAGCCAGTATGTGGATAGATTGTACAGAACTCTCACACTGAGCTGACATTAGTATATGAGCCAGTATGTGGCTAGATTGTACAGAACACTCACAATGAGCTGACATTAGTATACGAGCTAGTATGTGGATTGATTGAACAGAACTCTCACACTGAGCTGACATTAGTATAGGAGCCAGTATGTGGCTAGATTGTAAAGAACTCTCACATTGAGCTGACATTAGCTTATGAGCCAGTATGTGGATAGATTGTACAGAAATCTCACACTGAGCTGACATTAGTATATGAGCCAGTATGTGGATAGATTGTACAGAACTCTCACACTGAGCTGACATTAGTATAGGAGCCAGTATGTGGCTAGATTGTAAAGAACTCTCACATTGAGCTGACATTAGCTTATGAGCCAGTATGTGGATAGATTGTACAGAACTCTCACACTGATCTGACATTAGTATATGAGCCAGTATGTGGATAGATTGTACAGAAAGTATATGAGCCAGTATGTGGATAGATTGTACAGAACTCTCAGACTGAGCTGTCATTAGTATACGAGTCAGTATATGGATAGATTGTAAAGCGCTCTCACACTGAGCTGACATTAGTATATGAGCCAGTATGTGGATAGATTGTTCAGAACTCTCACACTGAGCTGACATTAGTATATGAGCCAGTATGTGGATAGATTGTACAGAACTCTCACACTGAGCTGACATTAGTATATGAGCCAGTATGTAGATAGATTGTACAGAACTCTCACACTGAGCTGACATTAGTATATGAGCCAGTATATGGAGAGATTGTACAGAACTTACACTGAGCTGACACTAGTATATGAGCCAGTTTGTGGATAAATTGTACAGAACTCTCACACTGAGCTGACATTAGTATATGAGCCAGTATGTAGATAGATTGTACAGAACTCTCACACTGAGCTGACATTAGTATATGAGCCAGTATATGGAGAGATTGTACAGAACTTACACTGAGCTGACACTAGTATATGAGCCAGTTTGTGGATAAATTGTACAGAACTCTCACACTGAGCTGACATTAGTATATGAGCCGGTATGTGGATAGATTGTACAGAACTCTCAGACTGATCTGACAGTAGTATATGAGCCAATATGTGGATAGATTGCACAGAACTCTCAGACTGACCTGACATTAGTATATGAGCCAGTATGTGGAGAGATTGTGCAGAACTCTCACACTGAGCTGACAGTATATGAGCCAGTATGTGGATAGATTGTACAGAACTCTTACACTGAGCTGACACTAGTATTTGAGCCAGTATGTGGATAGATTGTACAAAACTCTCAGACTGAGCTGACATTAGTATATGAGCCAGTATGTGGATAGATTGTACAGAACTCTCACACTGAGCTGACATTAGTATATGAGCCAGTATGTGGATAGATTGTACAGAACTCTCACACTGAGATGACATTAGTATATGAGCCAGTATGTGGAAAGATTGTCCAGAACTCTCACACCGAGCTGATATTAGTATATGAGCCAGTATGTGGATAGATTATAAAGAACTCTCACAGAGAACTGACATTAGTATATGAGCCAGTATGTCGATAGATTGTACAGAACTTACAGACTGAGCTGTCATTATTATATGAGTCAGTATATGGATAGATTGTAAAGCACTCTCACACTGAGCTGGCATTAGTATATGAGCCAGTATGTGGCTAGATTGTACAGAACACTCACACTGAGCTGACATTAGTATATGAGCCAGTATGTGGATTGATTGAACAGAACTCAAACACTGAGCTGACATTAGTATAGGATCCAGTATGTGGATAGATTGTAAAGAACTCTCACATTGAGCTGACATTAGCTTATGAGCCAGTATGTGGATAGATTGTACAGAAATCTCACACTGAGCTGATATTAGTATATGAGCCAGTATGTGGAAAGATTGTACAGAACTGTCACACTGAGCTGACATTAATATATGAGTCAGTATGTGGATAGATTATACAGAACTCTCATTCTGAGCTGACATTACTATATGAGTCAGTATGTGGATAGATTGTACAGAACTCTCAAACTGAGCTGACATTAGTATATGAGTCAGTATATGGATAGATCGTAAAGCACACTCACACTGAGCTGACATTAGTATATGAGCCAATATGTGGATAGATTGCACAGAACTCTCAGACTGATCTGACATTAGTATATGAGGCAGTATGTGGAGAGATTGTGCAGAACTCTCACACTGAGCTGACAGTATATGAGCCGGTATGTGAACAGATTGTACTGAACTCTTACACTGAGATGACAGTATATGAGTCAGTATGTGGAAAGATTGTCCAGAACTCTCACACCGAGCTGACATAAGTATATGAGCCAGTATGTGGATAGATTATAAAGAACTCTCACAGTGAGCTGTCATTAATATATGAGCCAGTATGTGGATAGATTGTACAGAACTCTCACACTGAGCTGACATTGGTATATGAGCCAGTATGTGGATAGATTGTGCAGAACTCTCACACTGAGCTGACATTAGTATATGAGCCAGTATATGGATAGATTGTAAAGAAGTCTCACACTGAGCTGACATTAGTATATGGGCCAGTATGCGGATAGATTGTACATAACTCTCACACTGAGCTTACATTAGTATATGAGCCAGTATGTGGATAGATTGTTCAGAACTTCGACACTGAGCTAACATTAGTATATGAGCCAGTATGTGGATAGATTGTACAGAAATCTCACACTGAGCTGACATTAGTATACGAGCCAGTATGTGGATAGATTGTGCAGAACTCTCAGACTGAGCTGACATTACTATATGAGTCAGTATGTGGATAGATTGTACAGAACTCTCACACTGAGTTGACATTAGTATATGAGCCAGTATGTGGATAGATTGTGCAGAACTCTCACACTGATCTGACATTAGTATATGAGTCAGTATGTGGATATATTGTACAGATCTCTCAGACTGAGCTGTCATTAGTATATGAGTCAGTATATGGATAGATTGTAAAGCACTCTCACACTGAGCTGACATTAATATATGAGCCAGTATGTGGATAGATTGTAAAGAACTCTCACATTGAGCTGACATTAGCTTATGAGCCAGTATGCAGATAGATTGTACAGAAATCTCACACAGAGCTGACATTAGTATATGAACCAGTATGTGGATAGATTGTACAGAATTGTCACACTGAGCTTACATTAGTATATGAGCCAGTATGTGGATAGATTGAACAGAACTCTCACACTGAGCTGACATTAGAATATGAGCCAGTATATGGATAGATTGTACAGAACTCTCACACTGAGATGACATTAGTATATGAGCCAGTATGTGGAAAGATCATCCAGAACTCTCACACTGATCTGACATTAGTATATGAGCCAGTATGTCGATAGATTGTACAGAACTCTCAGACTGAGCTGGCATTAGTATATGAGCCAGTATGTGGATAGATTGTACAGAAATCTCACACTGAGCTGACATTAGTATATGAACCAGTATGCGGATAGATTGTACAGAACTGTCACACTGAGCTGACATTAGTATATGAGCCAGTATGTGGATAGATTGTACAGAAATCTCACACTGAGCTGACATTAGTATATGAACCAGTATGCGGATAGATTGTACAGAACTGTCACACTGAGCTGACATTAGTATATGAGCCAGTATGTGGATAGATTGTCCAGAACTCTCACACCGAGCTGACATTAGTATATGAGCCAGTATATGGATAGATTGTAAAGAACTGTCACACTGAGCTGACATTAGTATATGAGTCAGTATGTGGCTAGATTGTAAAGAACTCTCACATTGAGCTGACATTAGCTTATGAGCCAGTATGCAGATAGATTGTACAGAAATCTCACACTGAGCTGACATTAGTATAGGATCCAGTATGTGGATAGATTGTAAAAAACTCTCACATTGAGCTGACATTAGTATATGAGCCAGTATGTGGATAGATTGTACAGAAATCTCACACTGAGCTGACATTAGTATATGAGCCAGTACGTGGATAGACTGTACAGAACTGTCACACTGAGCTGACATTAGTATATGAGTCAGTATGTGGATAGATTGTACAGAACTCTCAGACTGAGCTGACATTACTATATGAGTCAGTATGTGGATAGATTGTACAGAACTCTCACACTGAGCTGGCATTAGTATATGAGCCAGTATGTGGATAGATTGTGCAGAACTCTCACACTGATCTGACATTAGTATATGAGCCAGTATGTGGATAGATTGTACAGAACTCTCAGACTGTGCTGTCATTAGTATATGAGTCAATATATGGATAGATTGTAAAGCACTCTCACACTGAGCTGGCATTAGTATATGAGCCAGTATGTGGATAGATTGTGCAGAACTCTCACACTGATCTGACATTAGTATATGAACCAGTATGTGGAGAGATTGTGCAGAACTCTCACACTGAGCTGACAGTATATGAGCTAGTATGTGGATAGATTGTAAAGAATTCTTGCACTGAGCTGACACTAGTATTTGAGTCAGTATGTGGATAGATTGTACAGAACTCTCAGACTGGGCTGACATTAGTATATGAGCCAGTATGTGGATAGATTGTACAGACCTCTCACACTGAGCTGACATTAGTATATGAGCCAGTATGTGGAAAGATTGTCCAGAACTCTCACACCAAGCTGACATTAGTATATGATCCAGTATGTGGATAGATTATAAAGAACACTCACGGTGAGCTGACATTAGTATATGAGCCAGGATGTGGATAGATTTTACAGAACTCTCACACTGAGTTGACATTAATATATGAGCCAGTATGTTGCTAGATTGTGCAGAACACTCACACTGAGCTGACATTATTATACGAGCCAGTATGTGGATTGAATGAACAGAACTCTCAAACTGAACTGACATTAGTAGAGTAGCCAATATGTGGATAGATTGTAAAGAACTCTCACATTGAGCTGACATTAGCTTATGAGCCAGTATGTGGATAGATTGTACAGATCTCTCACACTGAGCTGATATTAGTATATGAGCCAGTATGTGAATAGATTGTAAAGAACTTTCACAGTGAGCTGAGCCTAGTATTTGAGCCAGTATTTGGATAGATTGTACAAAACTCTCAGACTGAGCTGACATTAGTATATGAGCCAGTATGTGGATAGATTGTACAGAACTCTCACACTGAGCTGACATTAGTATATGAGCCAGTATGTGGACAGATTGTACAGAACTCTCACACTGAGCTGATATTAGTATATGAGCCAGTATGTGGCTAGATTGTACAGAACTCTCACACTGAGATGACATTAGTATATGAGCCAGTATGTGGAAAGATTGTCCAGAACTCTCACACCGAGCTGACATTAGTATATGAGCCAGTATGTGGATAGATTATAAAGAACTCTTACAGTGAACTGACATTAGTATACGAGCCAGTATGTCGAAAGATTGTACAGAACTCTCAGACTGAGCTGTCATTATTATATGAGTCAGTATATGGATAGATTGTAAAGCACTCTCACACTGAGCTGGCATTAGTATATGAGCCAGTATGTGGCTAGATTGTACAAAACACTCACACTGAGCTGACGTTAGTATATGAGCCAGTATGTGGATTGATTGAACAGAACTCTCACACTGAGCTGACATTAGTATAGGATCCAGTAAGTGGATAGATTGTAAAGAACTCTCACATTGAGCTGACATTAGCTTATGAGCCAGTATGTGGATAGATTGTACAGAAATCTCACACTGAGCTGATATTAGTATATGAGCCAGTATGTGGATAGATTGTACAGAAATCTCACACTGAGCTGTCATTAGTATATGAGTCAGTATATGGATAGATTGTAAAGCACTCTCACACTGAGCTGACATTAATATATGAGCCAGTATGTGGCTAGATTGTGCAGAACACTCACACTGAGCTGACATTAGTATACGAGCCAGTATGTGGATTGAAAGAACAGAACTCTCAAACTGAGCTGACATTAGTATAGGAGCCAATATGTGGATAGATTGTAAAGAACTCTCACATTGAGCTGACATTAGCTTATGAGCCAGTATGCAGATAGATTGTACAGAAATCTCACACTGAGCTGACATTAGTATATGAGCCAGTATGTGGATAGATTGTGCAGAAGTATATGGATAGATTGTAAAGCACTCTCACTGCTGACACATTAATATATGAGCCAGAATGTGGCTAGATTGTGCAGAACACTCAAACTGAGCTGACATTAGTATAGGAGCCAATATGTGGATAGATTGTAAAGAACTCTCACATTGAGCTGACATTAGCTTATGAGCCAGTATGCAGATAGATTGTACAGAAATCTCACACTGAGCTGACATTAGTATATGAACCAGTATGTGGATAGATTGTACAGAGTTGTCACACTGAGCTGACATTAGTATATGGGCCAGTATGTGGATAGATTGTACAGAACTCTCACACTGAGCTGACATTAGTATATGAGCCAGTATATGGATAGATTGTACAGAACTCTCACACTGAGATGACATTAGTATATGAGCCAGTATGTGGAAAGATCGTCCAGAACTCTCACACCGAGCTGACATTAGTATATGAGCCAGTATGTCGATAGATTGTACAGAACTCTCAGACTGAGCTGTCATTAGTATATGAGTCAGTATATGGATAGATTGTAAAGAACTCTCACACTGAGCTGGCATTAGTATATGAGCCAGTATGTGGCTAGATTGTAAAGAACTCTCACATTGAGCTGACATTAGCTTATGAGCCAGTATGCAGATAGATTGTACAGAAATCTCACACTGAGCTGACATTAGTATATGAACCAGTATGTGGATAGATTGTACAGAACTGTCACACTGAGCTGACATTAGTATATGAGCCAGTATGTGGATAGATTGTCCAGAACTCTCACACCGAGCTGACATTAGTATATGAGCCAGTATATGGATAGATTGTAAAGAACTCTCACACTGAGCTGGCATTAGTATATGAGCCTGTATGTGGCTAGATTGTACAGAACACTGACACTGAACTGACATTAGTATACGAGCCAGTATGTGGATTGATTGAACAGAACTCTCACACTGAGCTGACATTAGTATAGGATCCAGTATGTGGATAGATTGTAAAGAACTCTCACATTGAGCTGACATTAGCTTATGAGCCAGTATGTGGATAGATTGTACAGAAATCTCACACTGAGCTGACATTAGTATATGAGCCAGTACGTGGATAGATTTTACAGAACTGTCACACTGAGCTGACATTAGCATATGAGTCAGTATGTGGATAGATTGTACAGAACTCTCAGACTGAGCTGACATTACTATATGAGTCAGTATGTGGATAGATTGTACAGAACTCTCAGACTGTGCTGTCATTAGTATATGAGTCAGTATATGGATAGATTGTAAAGCACTCTGACACTGAGCTGGCATTAGTATATGAGCCAGTATGTGGATAGATTGTGCAGAACTCTCACACTGATCTGACATTAGTATATGAGCCAGTATGTGGATAGATTGTACAGAACTCTCAGACTGTGCTGCCATTAGTATATGAGTCAGTATATGGATAGATTGTAAAGCACTCTCACACTGAGCCGACATTAGTATATGAGCCAATATGTGGATAGATTGCACAGAACTCTCAGACTAATCTGACATTAGTATATGAACCAGTATGTGGATAGATTGTACAGAATTCTTACACTGAGCTGACACTAGTATTTGAGTCAGTATGTGTATAGATTGTACAGAACTCTCAGACTGGGCTGACATTAGTATATGAGCCAGTATGTGGATAGATTGTACAGAACTCTCACACTGAGCTGACATTAGTATATGAGCCAGTATGTGGAAAGATTGTCCAGAAGTCTCACACCAAGCTGACATTAGTATATGAGCCAGTATGTGGATAGATTATAAAGAACTCTCACAGTGAGCTGACATTAGTATATGAGCCAGGATGTGGATAGATTTTACAGAACTCTCACACTGAGCTGACATTAATATATGAGCCAGTATGTGGCTAGATTGTGCAGAACACTCACACTGAGCTGACATTAGTATATGAGCCAGTATTTGGATTGAATGAACAGAACTCTCAAACTGAACTGACATTAGTATAGTAGCCAATATGTGGATAGATTGTAAAGAACTCTCACATTGAGCTGACATTAGCTTATGAGCCAGTATGTGGATAGATTGTACAGAAGTCTCACACTGAGCTGAGATTAGTATATGAGCCAGTATGTGGATAAATTGTGCAGAACACTCACACTGAGTTGACATTAGTATATGAGTCAGTATGTGGATAGATTGTACTGAACTCTCACACTGAGCTGACATTAGTATATAAGCCAGTATGTGGATAGATTGTACAGAACTCTAACACTGATCTGACATTAGTATATGAGTCAGTATGTGTATAGATTTTGCAGAACTCTCACACTGAGCTGACATTAGTATATGAGCCAGTATGTGGATAGATTGTACAGAACTCTCACACTGATCTGACATTAGTATATGAGTCAGTATGTGTATAGATTTTGCAGAACTCTCACACTGAGCTGACATTAGTAAATGAGCCAGTATGTGGCTAGATTGTACAGAACTCTCAGACTGAGCTGTGCTTCGAGCACGTACATTTTGAGATTTAAACTCCTGGCGTTGAGTAGCATAACCCTCATTTTTTTATTTGTGCTGTTTACGGAGGTGGGTTTGACTTTTGAGCCTTGCCTAAAAAAGGCACTATGGCGGCAGCAAGAGCCTTGGCCAGTATTTGAAAGCCTGGGGTGACAGGTGCAGGCTGTCTCTTGTGAACCAATGAGGCTTGTCGAGCATGTCGTCCCAGACTGACAGACACTGGATCACCTTTGAATGACTCCAGAAGCTTAGCCAATTGTTGAAATTGATCATTTTTTCTTTATACTGCAGTATCATTGTTGGTGAGAACAGACCACAGGAACCAAACTCCACTCTGCAAGTTGATGAAAGAAGTACTTTTAATACAAAGTGAATTGCACCCTTCACGTGCAGCAGGTCGGCCTGCATAGTAGCTATGTGTTTTTTTATTTAGTTAGATTTAGAAAGAAATGACTTTCATAATGAAATGATTATTGTTTTTTAAAATATTTTGTTTAATGAATTTAGTACCGCCTATTTGGCCACGTCATTTGACATGGGCTTTTTAAACTGTTTGTAATTCGGAGCTTAGTATCTGAGGAAGTCTGGATAATATCCAGATGAAAAGCGCTTATTGCCATTGTTTGTATTGTTGTGATTCCTGCCGCATGTGAAGGGGGCAATTCACTTCATATTAAAAGTACTTTTTTCATCAACTTGCAGAGTGGAGTTTGGTTCCTGTGATCTGTTTTCGTATTTAAAGTTGTGTATTTGTTTGCTGTTGTGGATCATTCTTGGTGAGGGCAGGATGCTACTCACGGTCAGGGTCATACCCGCCTGGGCTACATGATCAGAGAGCTCTTCCATGTTTCTTTTCATGTAGTCCAGGGAGGTACTTCTCACATCATTCACACCAACATGAACAATGGCAGAGTCATATTTGTACTTGTTCTGGAGTGACATGAGTGCATGTGTTATGTGGCGGATTCTGGCTCCCGACAGGCAGATAACAGTAACCTTCTCCTTGTCCAGCCTAGT
The DNA here is from genome assembly GCF_019279795.1 of Protopterus annectens. Taxonomy (NCBI): domain Eukaryota; kingdom Metazoa; phylum Chordata; order Ceratodontiformes; family Protopteridae; genus Protopterus; species Protopterus annectens. The sequence goes on along the minus strand of NC_056741.1, from coordinate 575,683,609 downwards.
GAGTGGGACGTCAGTGTGCCTGACTGTAGAGATGCCTATTACTAGTGTGTTAGGTATGTTATTTTGCCTTAAGGGCTGTGAATGTGCGGCACACTGATTTTGTGTTTTTTGTGTTGTCTGGTTTGTGACGGGAGGTGCAGGTGTTTTGGGTGTCTGCTTTGGAGGTCTCTGATGCTTATGCAGGTTTTTATTTAGAGCCTCTGAGTATGATTTTGTGTATTTATGTGTATTTTTGCCAGTGCTGGTTTAGTATGTCTATTTGAGGCTGGAGGTGTGGTGCAAGTGTTAACCTTCTCCTCATGATTGCCTGTTTCAGTCTTGGGTAGAGAGAGCTTAGCCTCCAATTTAGCTATATAATTGCATCTCTCACATATGTTAATGTTTTGTGATAGGAAGAGAGGGTTGTCTGTGTACATGAGGCAGTTGTAACATTGCCTCAGGATACCCAGGTTCACCAGCTGGACTGGAGAGTATACCTGAAATTGCCCTTTGGTCATGCCTGAATAGTAGGGTGAGCTGCTTAGTCACTTGGTTGGTGAGGGGTGAAAAATGAGCCTTGCCTTGCTGGGCAATCAAATGTTGGGGTATATCAGTGCTTGCTATTAGGTCTGAGCAAGTGCTGGACTGTAGGCTGCTTTTTAAGTGCTTAGGTTGAGAGTTAAGACTGCTTTCAAGGGAAAAAATGAAGAGGAGACTTGGTGGAGCTGGGATAATTTAACCCTAGCTAACTGGTGCTGCCTGGATGTGCAAAACCATGCAAACAGGGTTTTTACAGCAGGGAAATGAAAGAGAGAGAATTTAGACCAAAATGGCCTATAAACTACTAACTTCTGGGCTGGAACCACTCCTCCAGGGACAGATGGCTGCTCAAAGCTCCCTCTCTCACAGGTGAACAGAGACACCTCCTTCTATCCAAGTAAGGTATGGGCAACTCAGAAACTTGTAACACAGACCTGAATTCAGCACTAGCCTGAAAACTGGACAATACTAGCTTAGAAAGGCGGGAAACAAGGAACATTTTTAAAAAAAAAGATAAGACAAAAACAGTAAAAAAAACACTTAAAACAGCTTTAAATGACTACAAACAGTAAAAAATACACTTAAAACAGCTTTAGATGACTACAAGCAATCAGAAAAGGAGGCTTTTAAACAAATTACCCAATTAACCAGTAAAAAAATCTCAAAACTGAGCCCTGTTCCTGTAGTCTTCAATCAGACAAGTTCTAACTGCACACTCTTGCCACTGGGGTGCAGGGGAACCTTCTCCAAAAAAGAAGGCCTGGATTAGTGCTCGAGTTATACAGACAGAGCTAGATTCAGCAGGCCTGAATCTAGTTTATGAGACAGCAAACAAGGCACACCAATTTCAGTAAGAAACTGTTTAAATATGCAGGCACTATAAGCCTCTAACCACAAATTTCCAGCTCAGAAGGGCAGAGTCCAGCCTCTCCTCCCACAAGAGTGCAGACCACAAACCTTCTTAATGTAAAATGACTGGCCTGAAGCCCAAGTACTTAAACCAGGACTAATACACTTTTAGAATAACAGACACTGAGCCTTCAATCAGCATTTTCCAACTTAGAAGGATGTAAGCTACCTGTCCTGCCACAACAGTGCACACCACAAACCTTCTTAATGTAAAACAACTGGTCTGAAGTTCAAGTGCTTAAACCAAAAGGCTTAGAATGATAGTTACACCAAGCAGTAATAAATACAATTGAGTACTTTTAAAATGATGCAAAAGCAAAATAAAGTAATAAAGTAGGAAGAAACACAAATACAGTAAAAGCAGATGAATAAAGCGCAATTTTTTTTTTGAGTGAGCAAATGAGATGGGCCCAAGAGGAGTATCCTAATGCAAATTTACAAGAGGGGTGGGCAGTTTCAAAGCCAACAAGATTAACACCAAAACAAATGCAGGGAGGGTGGGTGGGGAACTAACTGAAAAAACAGAGCCACAACTTCCAGCTAGATAGTATTCAATGCAACACAAATAAATCAATTTAAATGATGTATTATTTGAAAAAAATGCAGATAAAGATTACTTAAATTCACTTCTACGTCCAGTTGACTGCAGGTAGGTCTTAGCCGGCAAAAGCTCAGAATTTAAGCAGAAAATAATCCAAAATGCACCACTTATATAAGGCAGAAACCGAATATCAATGAAGTGAAACAACCCCCACTTATCACTGGCTATGCAGGAATTCTAAGAAGCACTAAATTCTAACAAGCATTAACTAAAAAAAAACAAAGCCACAACTTCCAGCTAGAAAGTATTCAATGCAACACAAATAAATCAATTTAAATGCTGCATTATTTGAAAAAAGTGCAGATAAAGATTTACTTACATTCACTTATACGTCCAGTTGATTGCAGGTAGGACTTAGCCAGCCAAAGCTCAGAGTTTAAGCAGAAAATAATCCAAAATGTACCACTTATATAAGGCAAAAACCAAATATCAGTGAAGTGAAACAACCCACACTTATCACTGGCTATGCAGGAATATTAACAAGCACTAAATTCAAAAAAGCATTAACTGAAAAAACAGAGCCACAACTTCCAGCTAGATAGTATTCAATGCAACAGAAATAAATCAATTTAAATGCTGTATTGATTGAAAAAAGTGCAGATAAAAATGTACTTAAATTCACTTATACATCCAGTTGATTGCAGGTAGGTCTTAGCTGGCCAAAGCTCAGAGTTTAAGCAGAAAATAATCCAAAATGTACCACTTGGATAAGGCAGAAACCGAATATCAATAAAGTGAAACTACCCCCACTTATCACTGGCTATGCAGAAATTCTACCAAGCACTAAAGTCTAACAAGCATTAACTGAAAAAACAGAGCCACATCTTCCAGCTAGATAGTATTCAATGCAACACAAATAAATTAATTTAAATGCTGTATTATTTGAAAAACTGCAGATAAAGATTTACTTAAATTTACTTATACGTCCAGTTGATTTTAGGTAGGTCTTAGCCAGCAAAAGCTCAGAGTTTAAGCAGAAAATAATCCAAAATGTACCACTTATATAAGACAGAAACCGAATATCAATGAAGTGAAACTACCCCCACTTATCACTGGCTATGCAGGAATTCTAACAAGCACTAAATTCTAACAAGCATTAACTGAAAAAACAGAGCCAACGCTTCCAGCTAAATAGTACTCAATGCAACACAAATAAATCAATTTAAATGATGTTTTATTTGAAAAAAGTGCAGATAAAGATTTACTTAAATTCACTTATACATCCAGTTGATTGCAGGTAGGTCTTAGCCGGCCAAAGCTCAGAGTTTAAGCAGAAAATAATCCAAAATGTACCACTTATATAAGGCAGAAACTGAATATCAATGAAGTGAAACAACCCCCACTTATCACTGGCTATGCAGGAATTCTAACAAGCACTAAATTCTAACAAGCATTAACTAAAAAAACAAAGCCACAACTTCCAGCTAGATAGTATTCAGTGCAACACAAATAAATCAATTTAAATAGTGTATTATTTAAAAAAAAAGTGCAGATAAAGATTTACTTAAATTCACTTATACATCCAGTTGATCGCAGGTACGTCTTAGCCGGCCAAAGCTCAGAGTTTAAGCAGAAAATAATCCAAAATGTACCACTTGTATAAGGCAAAAGCCGAACATCAATGAAGTGAAACAACCCACACTTATCACTGGCTATGCAGGAATTCTAACAAGCACTAAATTCTAACAAGCATTAACTGAAAAAACAGAACCACAACTTCCAGCTAGATAGTATTCAATACAACACAAATCAATTTAAATGCTGTATTATTTGAAAAATGTGCAGATAAAGATTTACTTAAATTCACTTATACGTCCAGTTGATTGCAGGTAGGTCTTTGCCGGCCAAAGCTCAGAGTTTAAGCAGAAAATAATCCAAAATGTACCACTTGTATAAGGCAAAAACCGAACATCAATGAAGTGAAACAACCCACACTTATCACTGACTATGCAGGAATTCTAACAAGCACTAAATTCTAACAAGCATTAACTGAAAAAACAGAACCACAACTTCCAGCTAGATAGTATTCAATGCAACACAAATAAATCAATTTAAATGCTGTATTATTTGAAAAAAGTGCAAATAAAAATTTACTTAAATTCACTTATACATCCAGTTGATTGCAGATAGGTCTTAGCTGGCCAAAGCTCAGAGTTTAAGCAGAAAATAATCCAAAATGCACCACTTATATAAGGCAGAAACCAAATATCAATGAAGTGAAACTACCCCCACTTATAACTGGCTATGCAGGAATTCTAACAAGCACTAAATTCTAACAAACATTAACTGAAAAAACAGAGCCACAACTTCCAGCTAGATAATATTAATTGCAACACAAATAAATCAATTTAAATGTTGTATTATTTGAAAAAGTGCAGATAAAGATTTACTTAAATTCAATTATACATCCAGTTGATTGCAGGTCAGTCTTAGCTGGCCAAAGCTCAGAGTTTAAGCAGAAAATAATCCAAAATGTACCACTTATATAAGGCAGAAAGCACAAAATTCTAACAAGCATTAACTGAAGAAACAGAGCCACAACTTCCAGCTAGATAGTATTCAATGCAACACAAATAAATCAATTTAAATGCTGTATTATTTGAAAAAAGTGCAGATAAAGATTTACTTAAATTCAATTATACATCCAGTTGATTGCAGGTCAGTCTTAGCCGGCCAAAGCTTAGAGTTTAAGCAGGAAATTATCCAAAATGTATCACTTATATAAGGCAGAAACCGAATATCAATGAAGTGAAACTACCCCCACTTATCACTGGCTATGCAGGAATTCTACCAAGCACTAAATTCTAACAAGCATTAACTGAAAAAACAGAGCCACAACTTCCAGCTAGATAGTATTCAATGCAACACAAATAAATCAATTTAAATGCTGTATTATTTGAAAAAACTGCAGATAAAGATTTACTTAAATTCACTTATACGTCCAGTTGATTGCAGGTAGGTCTTAGCCAGCAAAAGCACAGAGTTTAAGCAGAAAATAATCCAAAATGTACCACTTATATAAGGCAGAAACCGAATATTATTGAAGTGAAACAACCCCCACTTATCACTGGCTATGCAGGAATTCTAACAGGCACTAAATTCTAACAAGCATTAACTGAAAAAAAACAGAGCCACAACTTCCAGCTAGATAGTATTCAATGCAACACAAATAAATCAACTGCAATGCTGTATTATTTGAAAAAAGTGCAGATAAAGATTTACTTAAATTCACTTATATGTCCAGTTGATTGCAGGTAGGTCTTAACCGGCAAAAGCTCAGAATTTAAGAAGAAAATAATCCAAAATGTACCACTTCTATAAGGCAGAAACTGAATATCAGTAAAGTGAAACAACCCCCACTTATCACTAGCTATGCAGGAATTCTAACAAGCATTAACTGAAAAAACAGAGACACAACTTCCAGCTAGATAGTACACAATGCAACACAAATAAATCAATTTAAATGCTGTATTATTTGAAAAAAGTGCAGATAAAGATTTACTTAAATTCACTTATATGTCCAGTTGATTGCAGGTAGGACTTAGCCGGCCAAAGCTCAGAGTTTAAGCAGAAAATAATCCAAAATGTACCACTTATATAAGGCAGAAACTGAATATCAATGAAGTGAAACAACCCCCACTTATCACTGGCTATGCAGGAATTCTAACAAGCACTAAATTCTAAAAAGCATTAACTGAAAAAGCAGAGCCACAACTTCCAGCTAGATAGTATTCAATGCAACACAAATAAATCAACTTAAATGCTGTATTATTTGAAAAAAGTGCAGATAAAGATTTACTTAAATTCACTTATATGTCCAGTTGATTGCAGGTAGGTGTTAGCCGGCCAAAGCTCAGAGTTTAAGCAGAAAATAATCCAAAATGTACCACTTATATAAGGCAGAAACCGAATATCAATGAAGTGAAATAACCCCCACTTATCACTGGCTATGCATGAATTGTAACAAGCACTAAATTCTAACATTCATTAACTAAAAAAACAAAGCCACAACTTCCAGCTAGATAGTATTCAATGCAACACAAAGAAATCAATTTAAATGCTGTATTATTTGAAAAAAGTGCGGATAAATAGTTACTTAAATTCACTTATATGTCCAGTTGATTGCAGGTAGGCCTTTGCCGGCCAAAGCTCAGAGTTTAAGCAGAAAAAATCCAAAATGTACCACTTATATATGGCAGAAACCGAATATCAATGAAGTGAAACAACCCACACTTATCACTGGCTATGCAGGAATCCTAACAAGCACTAAATTCTAAGAAGCATTAACTGAAAAAACAGAGCCACAACTTCCAGCTAGATAGCATTTAATGCAACACAAATAAATCAATTTAAATGCTGTATTATTTGAAAAAAGTGCAGATAAAGATTTAATTAAATTCACTTATACATCCAGTTGATTGCAGGTAGGTCTTAGCCGGCCAAAGCTTAGCATTTATGCAGAAAATAATCCAAAATGTACCACTTATACAAGGCAGAAACCGAATATCAATGAAGTGAAACTACGCCCACTTATCACTGGCTATGCAGGGATTCTAACAAGCACTAAATTCTAGCAAACATTAACTGAAAAAAAGTGCCACAATTTCCAGCTAGATAATATTAAATGCAACACAAATAAATCAATTTAAATGCTGTATTATTTGAAAAAGTGCAGATAAAGATTTGCTTAAATTCACTTATACATCCAGTTAATTGTAGGCAGGTGTTAGCCGGCCAAACTCAGAGTTTAAGCAGAAAATAATCAAAAATGTACCACTTATATAAGGCAGAAGCCAAATATCAATGAAATGAAATGACCCGCACTTATCACTGGCTATGCAGGAATTCTAACAAGCACTAAATTCTAACAAGCATTAACTGAAAAAATAAAGCCAGAACTTCCAGCTAGATAGTATTCAATGCAACACAAATAAATCAATTTAAAAGCTGCATTATTTGAAAAAAGTGCAGATAAAGATTTACTTAAATTCACTTATACTTCCAGTTGATTGCAGGTAGGGCTTAGCCGGCCAAAACTCAGAGTTTAAGCAGAAAATAATCCAAACTGTACCACTTATATAAGGCAGAAACTGAATATCAATGAAGTGAAACAATCCCCACTTATCACTGGCTATGTAGGAATTCTAACAAGCACTAAATTTTAACAAGCATTAACTGAAAAAACAAAGCCACAACTTCCAGCTAGATAGTATTCAATGCAACGCAAATAAATCAATTTAAATGCTGTATTATTTGAAAAAAGTGTAGATAAAAATTTACTTAAATTCACTTATACGTCCAGTTGATTGCAAATAGGTCTTAGTCGGCCAAAACTCAGAGTTTAAGCAGAAAATAATCCAAAATGTATCACTTATATAAGGCAGAAACCGAATATCAATGAAGTGAAACTACCCCCACTTATAACTAGCTATGCAGGAATTCTAACAAGCAATAAATTCTAATAAGTATTAACTGAAAAAACAGAGCCACAACTTCCAGCTAGATAGTATTGAATGCAACACAAATAAATGAATTTAAATGCTGTATTATTTGAAAAAATAGTACAGATAAAGATTTAATTAAATTCACTTATACATCCAGTTGACTGCAGGTAGGTGTTAGCAAGCCAAAGCTTAGAGTTTATGCAGAAAATAATGAAAAATGTACCACTTATAGAAGGCACAAACCAAATATTAATGAAGTTAAACTACCCCCACTTATCACTGGCTATGCAGGAATTCTAACAAGTACTAAAACCTAAAAAGCATTAACTGAAAAAACAGAGCCACAACTTCCAGCTAAATAATATCCAGTGCAACTGTATTATTTGAAAAAGTGCAGATAAAGATTTACTTAAATTCACTTATACGTCCAGTTGATTGTAGGTAGGTCTTAGCCGGCCAAAGCTCATAGTTTAAGCAGAAATAATCCAAAATGTACCACTTATATAAGGCAGAAACCAAATATCAATTAAATGAAACAACCCTCACTTATCACTGGCTATGCAGGAATTCTAACAAGCACTAAATTCTAACAAGCATTAACTGAAAAAACAAAGCCACAACTTCCAGGTAGATAATATTCAATGCAACATAAATAAATCAATTTAAATGCTGCATTATTTGAAAAAAAGCGTAGATAAAGATTTACTTAAATTCACTTATACTTCCAGTTGATTGCAGGTAGGTCTTAGGGGCCAAAGCTCAGAGTTTAAGCAGAAAATAATCCAAACTGTACCACTTATATACGGCAGAAACCAAATATCAATGAAGTGAAACAATCCCCACTTATCACTGGCTATGTAGGAATTCTAACAAGCACTAAATTCTAACAAGCATTAACTGAAAAAACAGAGCCACAACTTCCAGCTAGATAGTATTCAATGCACACAAATAAATCAATTTAAATGCTGTATTATTTGAAAAAAGTGCAAATAAAGATTTACTTAAATTTAGTTATACATCCAGTTGATTGCAGGGAGGTCTTAGCTGACCAAAGCTCAGAGTTTAAGCAGAAAATAATTCAAAATGTACCACTTATATAAAGCAGAAACCAAATATCAATGAAATGAAACAACCCCCACTTATCACTGGCTATGCAGGAATTCTAACAAGCACTAAATTCTAACAAGCATTAACTGAAAAAACAAAGCCACAACGTCCAGCTAGATAGTATTCAATGCAACACAAATAAATCAATTTAAATGCTGCATTATTTGAAAAAAATGCAGATAAAGATTTACTTAAATTCACTTATATGTCCAGTTGATTGCAGGTAGTTCTTAGCTGGCCAAAGCTCAGAGTTTAAGCAGAAAATAATCCAATCTGCACCACTTATATAAGGCAGAAACCGAATATCAATGAAGTGAAACTACTCCCACTTATCACTGGCTATGCAGGAATTCTAACAAGCACTAAATTCTAACAAGCATTTGTGGATATATTATACAGCACTCTCACAGTGAGCTGACATTAGTATATGAGCCAGTATGTGGATAGATTGTACAGAACTCTCACACTGAGCTGGCATTAGTATATGAGCCAGTATGTGGCTAGATTGTACAGAACTCTCAGACTGAGCTGACATTAGTATATGAGCCAGTATGTGGATAGATTGCACAGAACTCTCAGACGTAGCTGTCAATATGTGAGCCAGTATGTGGATAGACTGTACAGAACTCTTACACTTAGCTGACAATAGTATATGAGTCAGTATGTGGGCAGATTGTAGAGAACTCTCACACTGAGCTGACATTAGTATATGAGCCAGTATGTGGATAGATTGTACAGAACTCTCACACTGAGCTGACCTTAATATATGAGCCAGTATGTGGATAGATTGTACAGAATTCTCAGACTGATCTAACATTAGTATATGAGTCAGTATGTGGATAGAGTGTACAGAACTCTCAGACTGATCTGACATTACTATATGAGCCAGTATGTGGATAGATTGTACAGAAATCTCACACTGATCTGACATTAGTATATGAGCCAGTATGTGGATAGATTGTACAGAACTCTCACACTTAGCTGACATTAGTTTATGAGCCAGTATGTGGATAGATTGTACAGAACTCTCACACTGATCTGAGATTAGTATATGAGCCAGTATGTGGATAGATTGTACAGAACTCTCAGACTGAGCTGACATTAGTATATGAGCCAGTATGTGGCTAGATTGTACAGAACTCTCACACTTAGCTGGCATTAGTATATGAGTCAGTATGTGGATAGATTGTACAGAACTCTCACACTTAGCTGAGTATAGTATATGAGTTAGTATGTGGACAGATTGTACAGAACTCTCACAGTGAGCTGACATTAGTATATGAGTCAGTATGTGGATAGATTGTACAGAACTCTCAGACTGAGCTGATATTAGTATATGATCTGTTCTTATGTCAGTTTTGTTTCTAAAATATTTGATAGGAGACACGTGTTGGCTATGAGACTGAAGATGGATGGATTTTTTGGTGATCTAACTTTAAGAACTAGAAGTGTGTGCGTGTGTGTGCGTGCGTGTGTGTGTGTGTGTGTGTGTGTGTGTGTGTGTGTGTGTGTGTGTGTGTGTGTGTGTGTGTTTGTGTGTGTGTGTGTGTGTGTGTGTGTGTATGTGTGTGTGTGTGTGTGTGTGTGTGTGTGTGTGTGTGTGTGTGTGTGTGTGTGTGTGTGTGTGTGTGTGTTTGTGTGAGTATGGCACTAGTGGTCAGTATTATGTTACAGATTTCTGTGAGGGTGTTAGCTATACAGCCAGAGGCTTCCCATGGTTATGACTTTTGGATGCAACATTTGAAGACCTGAGTATATGGAAGTACTGAGTCTTCGGAGAAGTATATATATACTTCCTTAGATGTCAAAACTCTGAAATGAAAGGAAGGCTTTACTAGATGTTCATACATTCCTGACTTATGGGTGATGGTGTACTTTGAAAACTGCTGCTATTAGGATATGGTGGGATGAGATTAATATAGGTTCATAGGTTGGTACTAGGCTATCAGCCCTAGGGCCTATACTAGCCTAGCCATAACAATTCCCTGGCTATTTCTTCCCACACTTTTTACTTCCCTGGACCCCTGTCTAGCAGGGCGACTGACGTGATTCCCAGGGTGAATTTCCTTTCTCCCGTCCAATTGTCAAGGTTCCTTTTGAAGAGGGCCAAAGAAGCGCTCTGCTTGACATGTATGGGCGATCTATTCCAGAGTCTGGGGAGTCTCTGGGTCAGGAACCTATCCCTCCAGCATGTTTTGTTTATTGTGATGACAAGGTTTAGATCCCTGGAGCGTGTGGCTCTGAGGGATTGGGATTTCTTTAAGTGTAGCATGTCCAACAGCTCTGGGTTTGACATGGCCTTGTATGTTAAGCAGTAATCGCCTCTGAGTAGACGATATGCGACAGAGTATAGCTGGAGTTTTTTAAGACGGTCAGCGTAGGGCATCTGCTTTAGGCCTGTGATTCTTTTAGTGAGGTATTTCTGCGGCCTTTCCATTGTTGCAGATGTCTTCAGAGGTACATACCAAATGGGGTGTTGTATTCTATAATGGGTCTAATGAGGGATGAGTACAGTGGGAGAATGACCTCCTTTTTTCTGGATGAAAAGCCCTTAGTGATGAGGTGTGCCACATAGAAGGATTTCCTGACTGCTGTGGCAATGTGGTTATCGAAGGTGAGACCACTGTCCACCTGTGTCCCTAAGTCTCTTATCACACTTTCAGTGTTTAGTGTACTGCCACCTATATGGTAATTCATGGGTACATGTTTTTTCCCAAAGGGGATAACTATACATTTCTTGGCATTGAGCTTGAGCCCATGGCTCTGGCACCAAGCATCTGTTTCTGTAAGGCCCTTTTGTAGAGTATCCACATAATTTGAGGATTCAGTAATGGCTCCCAGTTTGCAGTCATCTGCAGACTTTGTCAGCCAGAGTCCCTTAGTGTTGGCCTGTACTTCAGAGAAGTAGATGCCAAACAAGAGCGGTCTCAGGACTGAACCCTGAGGTAGTCCACTTGTCACTTGTCTGGAGCTAGATTTGGAGTCGGATACTTTTACAGTGTGGGTTACATCTGGATTTTAATTTAGAAGTGTGATGTCAGTTATGTGCACAGGATTGTAACTGATACCTAGGATGCTAGTTGGTATTTTAAGGGGCTTCCAGAACAATTTAATTTAATTTCTCCTAGCTGAGACATGTGTTACCTCCTAATATAGGTGTTTTTGTTTGTCCCTTTAGCAATTCTATAGCTGGAAATCAAGTTGTTAACCTGCATCATTATGACCTGTCTTCTATGTGTGCCAGGCATACTCATGCAGCTTAAATTGTGTTGTAATGTCAAATGTCAACCCCAAACACTGCATATCTCTTAGACTTCTACACCTGAGGGGAAATCATCTATCTTAGACAGGTACAAACATGTTGTTTAACACAGACAGTGTAGTGATTGCGTTCATAAGTTCACAAGTTCACTGTACCTTTGCAGACCTAATTGTTCGTGTAGGAACACCAGTTCCCTTATGTTAGCATCATATGCTCACTTTCTTACCCATTTTTGAAGATTTTTCTTAAAATGATTAATTTTCTGGAATACTCATATATAACGTGGAAGCTTATTCCACAAATGTGGAATTATTTGGGTTACATATCCTTCATAGAAGACTTGTGTCTGAATGTTCATGTGCTAGAATAAATGTCTAAATCAAAGTTTAAAACAGAATTTCATACTTGCATATTCCACATGCAAACAGAAATTATCCTCAGTAATATCTGTAGTTAATGGAAAAAAAAGCTTCAGTCTTTTTCCATATGTAAATATTGAAGTGCAGTCTAAAAAGTCTGGCCTTACTTTCCAAGTCTTTTGTAATTGAGCCTACTTTCATTGTTATAGATGGTATTCTGAGTACTTTAAGTCTTTGAGTAGCAATGCTACACAAGTGGACAGTTATTGCTCATTTTGTTAGGGAATACCTACTCATAATGGCATATACCTTTGTTACTTCTAATGTTAGTGTCCAGTAATGTGGTAGTATTGGACCTTGGGTACAGTCTAGTGCAGTGATGGTGAACCTTTTGGACTCGGTGTGTCAAAAATTCAGAAAATGCCTAACATGACTCTGCTGGCATGTTGCCACTCCCCCCCCCCCCAAAAAAAAATAAATAAATAAAACAGCATTGCTCTCAATACATCGGGGATAAATCTCAACAGAAGCAGGGAGAAATCTAGAAATAAGAGACATGGACAGTTTTAAACTACTAGTAGTATTAATATGAGACACTGACAGAAAAAAATGAATGTGAATTAATATAGCTTTTCTGAATTCTATACATCTAAATATTGTCATTATTAAGTGTAAAAAGTCACCAGTTTTAGAAGGTATTAAGGAGGACTGTTGAGAGGAATGTAAAACAGCACACTTAGAAATGCAGACTACTTGCTCTTTGCAGAAGTGTAACTATGAAAAGAAAACAATATCAGCACTGCCCTTTGCAGGCTATCAAGACATTATACTGCAATAGTCTTTGAGGTTAATAACTTCCTTAGCTCTGCAGCAGTGTTGTTGAGCTGGCTCCTGGCACAAAATAATTCAGTGCACTTCACATGAGCCACGGATGCAAAAGCAATTTCTTTGATAACTCAGGTGTTGGTGAACGCTGGCTTGTCATGGTGTGTCACCTTTGACATGCATGTCATAGGTTCGTCATCATTGGGCTAGTGAGATTCTTAACTATCTGGGTAAAATTATTCATGGCTAACATTGATCACTGAAGCTTTCTTATCAATTATTACAGTTCAAATCTCTCTGAATAATTAATTATTTAGCTTGTTATAGCTGTACTAAGCTATTAATAATTCATGTATATGCTCAACAATTGTATTTTATATATATATATATATATATATATATATATATATATATATATATATATATATTTGTCTACTTCAATTGCTCAAAGTTGCAAAACATCGAACCACACATCATCGAGGACTGGATGATCAATGTTCTACAACATTGAACATGAAATAGACTAAAAAAAGATAAAAAACCTCTGCTTGTAAGTCTTTGCGGGGGGGGGAGCCCCCCTGCACCTCCCACACCCCCTGCTACATAAACATACCAGTTCCGAGATCGCACTACATTGAAGAGAATATAGTAAATTTCCCATTCAGTGCCATTCTCTTCATTGTAGTGTATTCTCGGCGTTGGTATATTTTAGTAGCAGGGGGTGTGGGGGGTGCAGGGGGGCTGCCCCCTGCAAAAACGTAAAATAAGAAGTTCTCACATTTTAGGTTTTTTTTTTTTTTTAGTTCAATATTACAGAACTTCGATCCTCTGGTCCTTGATGATCAGAGGTTCGATGTTCTGCAATTTCAATACTCTGAAAGGGACCTATATATATATATATATATATATATATATATATATATATATATATATATATATATATATACTTTACCTCTTGCAAAGGCTGACACTGAATTTGATCATTTGTGATCAGTGCTCTACCCCAGTTACAAAAGTTAGATAGATAGATGGTAGATAGATAGAGAGATAGATATGGTCCTTGTCTATATTATTTGGGGATGCAGAGTATAGCTACATGCAGTTTAGTTTCTTCCTCCAAGGACAGTTTGTACCAGCATCTAGTTAAGATCGAAGTCACTGTTGGTTGTGCTTCCAATGATTAAATGTTATGTGTAATGAGGGGCATTTTTAACCTCAACTATTCTGCCTGGCACTCTGACCTGTTATAATAAGAGAAGATAAAGTGCTACTGTAAGGATGCAGATGCATATTATTTATCCATTAGATAGGATTCTGAGATTCATATAATGGTGAGTGGATACTGGATTGTCTGGTGTTCTAGCATGCTCCATTTATTACTTGCACTACTCATGTTAAGTGTACCAATCTTGAGGCTGTTTGTTTTGTTTATAGGAGGCACTGTGTGATTGTTACTTGTGGAAGTGGATGGGACTGGGATAAGTTCTAGATCTTTTGCACGGCTCTAAAAGGTGTAAAAAATGGAAGCTGTAATCATACCTCTCAACCTCTTAGAACAAGAAACCTTGAAAAAGCCATAAATAAAAGTAGGACAAAGGTCTAAAAATAGGGACAGTTTTTAAATATTGCTCTTACAAACTTAGAAAGTTGCAAGAACTACAGGTTTTGCATTAGCAGGAACATTCTGAAGGGTATGATATCTGAAACTCAAATGTCTGTCATTATTTTCTAACTTGAATCTACGATGACTTGCCACTAATTTGCCAGAAAACCACAATTTTATAAAAAACGGGCCAAAAATATGAAGCAAAAATCTGGACATTCTGCAAAAATCAGTATGGCTGAGATGTGTGACTGTAATGCAGCAATAGGGACTTCTCAGTTAATGCAAGGTATTTACTTATGAATGGTGCCAGGTTTACTTATTATGTATTCATTGGTGTACTCATACTAGGCCTGAGATCTAATTTTGAGGAGATCAAAGTTGGTATTCATACTAATTAGGGGAAATTTCACCAAAATACTGGAGAATTTCCCTATAATTTTTGAGTAGGCCAAACATATTTCTGTAGAGCAAGATGGCAGAACAAGAGTGCAGAGTGGAGGTAGTGTTTGAGTTGACTCCTGGAAGTTTAATGACGGGGAGACAATAATAATAATAATAATAATAAGATATTATTGTACACTTTAGTGATGAAAGACTGAACAATGAAATCTTTCAGTAAAACAATTGGTGAAAGTGAAAAAGGTGTTGGAGCAACTTTGTGATATGAAATCATGAAAAAAGGTGCCTAGTGGAAACTGAGTTGCTTGCATCTGTTGCCACTGTAAACATTGTTTCTAATGACATTGTTCCTCTTGCAAGGTAGGTAGTACTGTATAAGGAATAAGATGGGAAGTATATGGTTTTCAGGTAACTAAATCTTATACTGTATCTGGTATTGGTGAAGCTGCTGGAAAATCTGCTGAAAAGAAACTTGAGTTAATTGCCCTATAGTACATATCAGTGTTAATGAAGGCAGTGTTATCAACAGATATATACTGTGCAACAGTGCAAGGAGACTTTTAAGGTTTAAAGCATCCAGTTTTAGATCCCTGATATATCTGGGATTTGACACATTTGCAGACATAACTTCTTAAAATCATGAGTTAACATGGAAGTTTATTGACTACTTTAATAAAAATGTTGATAAAAGGTTATGGAAGGAATGTTATTTGAGATATGACTATGTTGATAAGATAAGTGTTACGGCTGCAATTCTGTACTGGCAAAACTGAGCAAAGTGATACTGAGACTTTTTAAAGTGAATCCTGTTGCACACTGAATGAAGTAATGAAGGCTTTGAAAGAAAGCTGAATATTACCCAGACTATGGGAGTAATACATTGCATAGGACATTAACACAATAAAATGTGTCATGTACTTTTATATATATATATATATATATATATATATATATATATATATATATATATATATATCATGTAAAAAGGTCAGGGGCAATATGCTGGGGACAGGCAAAAGCATATTTTGTAACAGATATGATCAACTAGGACATTGTAATCAGTGCAGGAGAAAAGGGTATTCAAAGATACAAACATATATATATATATATATATATATATATATATATATATAGGGAAAATAAGGAAAATTAAAGAAAAAAAAATATTTTTGTAATGACATCTCTGAAATTTAACAGTTTAGTTAATGACATAGAGAATGGCAAATTTGAAATGTTATAAGGGAGAGAAAGGTTTATAACACAGCATCTCTCCCTGGTCTGGAATAGACTTTCTCTGCAAATTAAGCAATGTGACCCTCTGTCTTTTTTCAGAGATGTAAAAGTACAACCTGGGAATTATTAAATCAAAAGGTGCTTCAACAAAGTATTAGTTTAAGGGTGTGCACACTTATGCAACCAGCTTATTATAGGTTTTTTATTTTTTATATTTTTCCCCTAAATGATTTGTTTGTTTTTCAATTGAATTGTACAGGATATAGGTCACATTAAAGGTGGGAAAAGTTTTGAAATGATTTATTGTGGTCTCATTTTTTTTTATATCACAAAAACCTGGCATTTTAACAGGGGTATGTACATTTTTTATATCCACTGTAGGATCATAAGAAGTTACTAGGCTATTGGCCCTGAGGCCCTTACAAGCCTAGTCAAGAATTTAGCTCATGTTCCACCAAGTCAGCACCCTATGCCACTGTCCATAAGGGACATAGGTAGAATCCCAGGGGTGTAGTTTCTGTTTCCCATCCAGTTATCCAGGTTGCACTTAAAAAGGTTTAATGAGGTGCTCTGTTTTACGTGGAGAGGGAGTTTATTCCGCAAAAGGGGGAGTCTCTGGGACACAAATCTGTCCCGCCAACAAGTCCTGTTGATATTACAGACCAGGTTGAGGTCTCGTGTGCAGGTTATTCGAGTGGAGCTTGACTTGCGGGTATGCAGCAGTCCCATCAGGTTGGGGTCTAAGGTTGATTTGTATGCCAGACAGAGGTCACCTCTGAGGAGTCTGTAGGAGACTGAGTAGAGGGACAGGGCTTTTAACCTATCTGTGTAGGGTAGGTGTTTGAGGCCCTGGATTCTCTGGGCGAGGAATCTCTGTGGTCTCTCCAGCTGTTGCATGTGCTTTGTGAGGTACATGCCGAAAGGGGCATTGTATTCAATCATTGGTGTTATAAGGGAAGAATACAGGGATGTTATGACCACCTTGTCCCTGGATGAGATACCCTTACTAATGAGTTGGGCCATGTAGAAAGCTTTCCATACAACAGAGACAATATGGTGGTCAAAAGTCAATTTGCTGTCAATCTGGGTTCCCAAGTCCCTTACGACTGATTACATGCTTAGTGCCTTATTATCAATGTGATAATTTGAGGGGACATCATTCTCTCCAAAAGCAGCATTCAGTTTGAGGCCATGTTTCTAGCACCGGTCATTTGTTTGGGTGAGACCCTCTTGGAGGATGTCCACATCACTAGGGGAATTGATGACAGCACCCAGCTTGCAGTCATCTGCAAACTTGGTCAGCCATAGGCCACTAGATTTGGCCTGCACCTCTGAGAAGTATATCCCAAACAGCAGAGGCCCTAAGACTGATCCCTGGGGTATACCACTTGTTACGGGTCTACTACTTGAGGTGGCTTCCCCTATTTTGACTAGGTGGGTTCTATCAGTGAGCCAGTTTGCTACCCATCAGGTAACATATGGATTAATGCCTAGTTGAGAGAGTTTATCTATTATACCTGAGTGGGGAATAGTATAGAAGGCCTTGGCCGTGTCAAGGTAGCTGGTGTGCCCTGTCTTCACCTCATCTATGGCCTTGGTGACTGTCTTAAAGAAGTCAGCCAAAAGTTTACAGGCATGACCTTCCCTTGACAAAACCAAACTGTGTGGAATCAAGTATCTGGAGGTTGCCAATGTCCTTGTTAATGAGGTCCATGATAATCTGCTCCATGGCCTCCGGAACCATAGAACATGGGGGGGCCCCCCCAACTTTTGCAGATCATCCATAC
Organism: Protopterus annectens; assembly: GCF_019279795.1. Classification (NCBI taxonomy): domain Eukaryota; kingdom Metazoa; phylum Chordata; order Ceratodontiformes; family Protopteridae; genus Protopterus; species Protopterus annectens. The sequence continues at coordinate 575,665,558 of NC_056741.1, read as the reverse complement.
CTCTGCCCTTTCGTTTTTCTGCACCTCCAACTGCCACAATGATGTCAGTGCACGTATTACTGCTTGTTGTGCAAGCAGGAATGCAGATTTATTCAAGCTCTGCTGCCTGCAGAAAGAGATCGGATTTAGTCTCAGAAGCCCGAGATGGGGCGGGTTTGCGTCTGGACTGATTTAATTGCAGAGTGGAGTGGGAACAGACAGACAGAAGCTGTTGTAGAGTGAGTACACACTGTATATTGTTGCAGAGGTGTGTGTGTGTGTGTGTGTGTGTGTGTGTGTGTGTGTGTGTGTGTGTGTGTGTGTGTGTGTGTGTGTGTGTGTATGAAAATGCCCCCAGCAGGATACATCTGGTGGCTAGAGGTACTCAGGCTCAAACCCTGTACCTTGGGTAAAGGTAAAAAGAGCCTAAAGTCCCTAGCCACCATCACTTGTGAAGGACTGGTAAAACAAAACCTTTTATTCTAGCAATTGTCTAAGGTTATAAAATCAGTATTTGAAATGTGTCCCTAAACCTTTTATTCTAGCAATTTTCTAAGGTTATAAAATCAGTATTTGAAATGTGTCCCTATTTTGGGGCTGTATTCCCCCATTATTGGCTTTGTTCTATATTTTCATGCTAAGAGGTTAAAAGCTATGGTGAGAAGTAAGAACTGAATTCACTAAATGATATGATAGCCATTTAAGTTTGTCTTCCTGTCTTTCAAGAAACTGCTGGTTTAGCTTAGTGGTATGTTGTCCTGATTGTAGTGCATAAGGTTCTGGGTCCAAGACTTGGTAGTGAAATACATGGTGGTAACAAGATTTTATACAAGTAATTTCCAAAATTATACAAGCAACGTTTAAAATGTGTCCCTGGTTTTTGGCCTTTTGCCCCCCCTCAATTGAAAATAAGTTCAAGAAGCTGTGCAACATGCCTATGGCTTACACTACTGTGATTCTGTATTTATATATTGTGTGTAGAAGTAGACTGTTATCATGGAAATGTTCTGAATAGGGCAGTTTTGTCATTATTGGTGCATGCAGTTTGCTTCATTGCCTACTGGAAAAATGTTCAAATAATAAATTTAAAATGCAGTTGTGTGTGGAAGTAGACCTTTATGATGGAAATGTTCTGAATAGGGCAGTTTTGTCATTTTTGGTTAATGCGTTTTTGTTTCATTGCCTACTGGAAAAATGTTTAAACAATACATTTAAAATGCGCTCTAACTTAAGTCTAACAAGTGTGCTGTATTATACAAGGAATATAATTTAATACAATCAGGAAGGTGAATCAAGGAATGCATACATGTATGCATGGCCCTAAAATGTGTTTGAAAACAGCCCAGAGGAAAGTGTGAAAGGCTCAAAATCATGAGCAAATTTTAAGCTTTACTCTTTTTACCAAAGCAATGGATGAAGGTAAAACAGTTCACACCACATTACCTTGACCTGGCAAAGCCTTTTGACGCAATGTCCTACTCAGGTATAGTACAAAAGATGAATAATGTAGGAGCAAACACTTACATCACCAGCTGCTTTGCCAATTTGGCTCACAGGATGCAGGAGATCAAAACAGGGGACGAGACCAGTCACCAATGGAGTCCCCCAGGGTTCGGTGCTGAGACATTTTTCTGTTTGGCATATACGTCTCAAAAGTGAAAGGAAATACCAAAGAGCATTTGCCAGCTAAGTTTGAGATGACTGCATGGTAGGAGAAGTTATTGAATCCCCAAATGACTTAACCATCATGCAGGAAGGTTTGCCCCAAATAATAACTGGTGTCAAAATGATGACAATGCCCTCTGAGAACTGATCCAATTTTTTGGCATTTGGGAATTTGTGTGTACTGTGACCTAACTTTTGCCCAACATGTGCCCAGAGTCATAAGAAAGCCTTTCTATACTGCACAGCTTATAAACAAATTGATTGTGATTGGATCTAGAGATGATGTTGTCCCTCTTTACAAAGTTCTCATTATGTCAATCATTTTGTATAATGCCCACTTTGGCATGTATCTGTCCTGCCCCATGCAACAATTGGAATACCTTCAGAGATACCTTACTAAAAGGATACAAGTCCTAAACAATAGGTCTTGCATGGACCACCTCAAAGATTTATTACTATACTCAGTATTCTACAGAGTGCTTAGAGGTGATATGTCTGGCATACAAACCATCCCCCGACATAATACAGATGGACCTACTGAACATCAGCAAGCCAAATGGCATCAGAAATACTCAGTCCAGGTATCTAAACTGAATGTTGTGGAGAGATGGATATATATCACAGAGGCTACCACTGTTCCGGAACAGACTATCCATAAAAATAAAGCAAAGCTCATCCATCCATATTCAAATGCAGCTTGGATCTAAGGATGAGTAATAGAAAATGTACTCCAGGATTTCCCCTCATGCCACTAATGGATAGAGGTGGTTTCTAAATGCTGCATCCGTTACATGGCCCCCTCAAATTATCTATGGTATGATCACAGTTGTTCTCACTAGGGCTAATATACAATTATCAGCCATGGGGATAGCTAAGACCAATCAGAAAATGTTAATTCAAGCACCAAAAGGGAATTGGCTAAGCTTAAAATGTCCTCCAAGTGAAGCTATGTTGTGGTAGCAAGTAGTTATAAAAAAATTTCCCTTTTTAGTTCACTAAGTGCCCCTGTCACCCTCCGCCCCCCCCCCCCCAGTCTTTAACAGCTTCCGTTGCCTATGCATGGCCTTGCAGATCAGGCTAATTAGGCTGATGGGTCTATAATTTCCTGGATCAGTGGACGCTCCACCTTTGTGCAAAAGGATAACAACAGATGTCCTCCACTTGGCTTGGATGAAGCCAGTACTCAGGCTTTGGTTGAATAGGGTGCCTAATGGTGCTGGCCCATATTCATACATGGCTTTGCATGCATGAATATGGGCCAGATTCCAAAAGAGTTGCTCTCAGTGTAAGTCTGCACTGATTCTAAAAGACTTGCTCTCAGTGTAATTGACTTACTTCAGTATAAGGCCTATTTATAAACAGGCTTACTACAGGGACCAGCTTTCAAAACACTTGCTCGCAGCATGCTCTCAGTGTAAGTGGTCACTTACATTGAAATCAAGTCTTTTGGAACTGTGGCCTAAGTGATAAGATTATTAGATTAATAACAGTTTATGCACCAGTAAAGTTTTGTCAAAGTGTGCGTTTTTTAGAAGAATTAAGAGACGTTGTTACTTTTAATATGAACATGGTTATAGGATGATTTTAAATGTGATATAAAGAAGGAACAATGGAGATTGCTCATTTTATTAGGAAATACAGAAGCATTTTGCAATTAGAAAACTTGGAGTTCAAAAAGGAAGATGGTATATTTATCATAAAGGTAGGATAAAAACAAATATTTTTATTTATGTTTTCAAGCATGTTGAAGTAAGTTAAAGGATAAAGGTATAAAAGAACTGAGAGATAATTGCAGCATTTAGGCAGTATTTGAATTAGTAGGGAAGTAATTAGATTTGGGAAAGGGTTAAAAAGATTAACTGCTGAATAAAGTAATGAAGGATGATAGAAGTATGAGATTTAACAATCTCAGAAAGATCTTAGTGGGATGAGAACATTAATGGATTTTTTTTTTAAGGAAAAAGGATTATACTGAAAAAAGAAAGGTAAAGAATTTATTTAAGGAATAGAAAATATGAGTGTTTAGTTAAATAATTTGATGATATATTAAAAAGTCAAGATATGTTTTGTTATAAAAAAGAAAGATAGAAAGCAATTTTTAAAAATAATAAAGAAAGGATGAAGGATTTCATAAAAGGGAAGGATTCTAATTAAAAGGGAAGAAAGAAGTTACACCATTTCTGGGTGAATATGTTAGAAATCACGAAAATGCAACACATTTGAGAGGCTGAAGAGGATGTGAAAGATATAGCTAGAAGGTAATATTTATGGTAGTAAAGGAATATGTAGATGGAGTGTATGCAGACAAGGACAAGAAACTGTTGATGCAAGGCTAGATGGGTAAGTGAGGAACAGAACCTTTAAAAAGATAATAAAATGACTATAATTGAATTAAAGTTTTAACCATCCTTACAGTCAACTTTACAAGCATATAAACTCGCTCTGACTAGTTTAGGACACTCCCATGCTTTCTGCTATGATAGTTGTATGTAAAGAAGTGTATGTACTAAGTGAAACTATTATTTCCTACGAGCACTGCTACCCCTCAGTTATCTTTGACAAGAAAGTACTTGAGCTAGATTGGAACACTCTTATACTATTTATTGAGATAGATATCACTGTTTATTATGTATTTAGCTATAATAAAACATTCTGTTTAATAGAAAGTACAACTGACCAAGTTACAGCACTGGGACTGTATAAATGCAGTGTTCCTGTGGTCTCCTGATCCTTGTTCTATAAACAGCACTTTATGAACCATCCTAAAACTTGCCATGAAGTAGTATTTATCTTCTGTATAGTTTTAATAGTCTAACTGCACCACTGTAGCTCTGCTTTTTGGGCCCTACAGGAGTTTCTCCCTCAACAGCAGACTCCCTTTCCAGTGGCCAGATTTACTGAACATAATAGGGGCAAGATCAGCAGTGACAAACTTACCTGAATACTTACCTGCTCTAACTGCATGGCCTGCATGCCAGTTGCTTAGACTAGACATGCACACACTGAGGGGCTCACACTAGAAGGAGCAGGAACAGAGTGTATCCTGCTTCTCTCCCCTCCCATTCCTAAGCTTTCCTCCACCTGGCAGATCATCAGATTTATTCAGTCCATGCAACAGCCACTATTACCTCCCCCAACAATGCCTCTTAAAGCAAACCATAAATGTATTTATTTATTGTTTATTTATTGTGTATTAAGCAGGTGAGTGGGTTAGTACATGACCATTTTCAGCCACATCATGGTCCATAAGGCTGAAACAAAAGAGTTACAAACATTTAATTCTCAGAATTTGCAGGTAAACAGTAAATCATATATATATATATATATATATATATATATATATATATAATGGGTGACAATCAGAATTTCAAAGTGGGTTCAATCTAACCCACTTCAGTCAAAGTCTGGAGGCCGAACGGCAACAATGTCGAACCCGACATTGTCGAAGTACAAATCTCACCCCCATCTCAACCCATGTTAAAGCCCGTTCCAAGGTTTACGGCGAGTCATATTTCGATGATGTCAGAATTCGACATTGTCTGTTTCTCAGAAAGGGGTCAATGATCCCATAATTCGATGGGGTCAGGTTCAACCTTCTCATGGTAAACATATATATATATATATATATATATATATATATACATATATATATATATATATATATATATATATATATATATATATATATATATATACATAATATAGACTTGAGCAATGAGACTGAAACAGTAAACTGGTTTGCTTACATGCAGTTTAGACAACTTGAAGTAATATAATTTGTTTTAGTGAACAATGCTAATAATATACTTAGAGTAATGCAAAATGCAGAACTGGAAGTTGTTATAAAACATAAGGATTAAACAATATAAAGCTTTTAACACTGAAAATAATATACAAAGATTAAAGCAAAATATTCAGATGAAAAGTATTACAAAATATAGGAACTTGACAATAAACAGCTTTTAACCAAGTTATGTTCACTCCACAGGGTCAACATTAATAAGTAATCATCAAAGGTAAAAAGAATGGCTGAAATAAAATTAACTATCTGTAAAACAGTTGTATTTATATCCCTGAAGTAGATAAGATATTACCAAAGTGGATCCAGACATGTCGAGATAGCAAATCTTCCTATGTGCTACAATCACCTTAATGATGCCAAACAAGCAAATCTCTACTACACCAAAACATACTGTACATAAATACCTAAAATACAGTTTATTCCTTTTGTCCTCATCCTCTTCACATACACGTGTACACACACACACACACACACACACACACACACACACACACACACACACACACACACACACACACACACACACACACACACACACACACACACACTGCACACTACCAAAAAACCCAGAAGAATACTCAGACCAGACAAGCTCCCAGAACTTCAACAACCCCTTTTAACACTATCACGTCACACTTTTTAGTGTAGTATAGCTAACCCTACCACCCTCCCACACTTCATAAACAATCAAAACAATACTTGTACAATCTACACACACCAAAAAAAAAAGAAAAATCATCATTAACAATATAATCAAGCCACATCACAAATGACCTACCAAACTACTGAGCACCCGAGTTCCCAAATTCACTATTAGGATAATGCTATTACTTAACATATTCCTCCAACATAGCCACATAAAATCTGACCCATTTCCATGCCAAACTTTCACTCACACACACCCTAACCTATCTCCCAACCCATAACCAACAGATTAAAATAAAGCTATTCAGTGTAGGAAGCATGCTCAGTAGACTAGAATAAATTGATGCATTTATAAGCTCATAAAACCCTGAAATAACATGGATTACTGAATCCTAGCTCAGACCAGTAACCCCAGACCTAAACTACCATTTCCTAAATTAGCAGTGCATTTTTTTTTACAAACTGCCACTACATTTTTAATCCAAGAACAGGCTCCAGACAAGGAAGAGGCACATTCACTCTTACCAACAACAGCTTACCAACATCTCTTTGGGGCCAGAATGCCTCCAACAATGCTTTCAATACTTAAGAATTAAATTGCAGGAATTCCTCTTTCTTAGCAATTATATCACCTCTATCAGCTTCCCTCCATCACTTTCAAATTTTAAGACATGCTAAACTAATATATTAAATACACCTTATCTGTAAAAAAAGTAATTCCAGGAGATTTCAACATCAATTTTTAGGACCTGACAAACATCATATATCAGACATAGTAGCAAACCTTGGGCTGACGCAACTTAGCACTTGCCCACCAGGCTAAACGTTTTTACTGGCAACAACTGTCTCATTCGCCTACTCATCACACACTCCTTTCTCTAATTTCAAACATTTAAGCCCTTCCCTCTAGCTTGAGTGACCGCTGTCATATATTTTTCAATCTGCAAACTTCTAATAGCAAATTTTCAACCCTGCTAATATCACTCATTCCTAAAACACAGAAAAACATCACTGCTCTTAAAGAAAGAACTGAAAAGTATCAACTGGATCTTAACACTATCTTCTAACAATTCTGCCATCATTGTAGAAACTCTATCAAACTCCTTGATTTACAAAATAAGTGCTACTCTGTCATCATAAGACAACCCCAAAACAATAACCAGTGGCATCATTGTAGAAACTCTATCAAACTCCTTGATTTACAAAATAAGTGCTACCTGTCATCACAGGACAACCCCAAATCAATAACTAGTGGCTCACACGTGAACCAAAGTCTCTATACAAAGTATGTGACAGAGCATGAAAACAATGGAAACATTAATCACCCCAAAAAATCAATATAAATATATGCAACTTTAGTAACTTATTAAAAAATCACTAGAAAACACCAATGAAATTCTCTACAAAACCAACAACAATCACTTAAAAACAGATAAAACAGTCCTAGAAACTAGTGAATAACATGACAGAGACAAACTCAAAGACTACACCCAGAAGAATGCCATGCAAAGTACCTCAAGATCAGTCTGCCCTAAAGGCTTATATACTGAAGTCTGCACCCTATCCATCACACATTCCTTACCATCAAACATTTCCAACACCGTCCCAATACCCCAGTAGTTTACGTCTAAAAAAATACAAAAAAAGAAGTTAATTGCATATTTGACCAGATCTCAACAGATGTCTCACCAGGGGCAAATGGCATACTACTTTGGTTTATACTACTATATAAAGTTCATCTTCAGCACCCACTCAAATACCTCTGAAACCTCTGCCTCACTCAAAACTTCATTCCCTCTGAATGGAAAGATCCATGTGCAAAGTCCCAAACCACAGACACCACAGAGTTTTTCCCATTATCAGTACTCCCCACACCGAGAAAGATTCTTCAAAATAATATTTTTACACAGTTAGCAGACTAGATTAAAATACACCATCCTGACATCACACCAAGATGAATTCTTGCTTGGATGCAGGACCATGGCTGACACATATATACACTGACAGGTGACATCCTACAATATGCAACGGCTGTGTAACTGGGCATAGTATTCATTGACCTCATCAAAACCTTTGTTGTAGTAGATCATGAACTCCTACTTAATTCCTTGGTCTCTGAACATATCAGTTCAAATCAACTATCATGATTTAAAAGCTTCCTCACCAACAAGAAATTCAAACTTCAAATAGACAAAAGTTCATCAGTTGAAGCCATTCTCAGTGAAGACATACCCAGGGGCTCCATTATCTCACCTCTGCTATGCTCTCTTTCCAGAACAAGCTACCAGAAAATGTCACAGAGATCCACATAATTATCCATGCAGATGACATGGCCATCTACAGGTCCAACACACTAATTTCTACCATTAAAAGATTAATAAAATGACATCACCACCCTCTCTTAAGGGCTCTTATCTACCAAACTCATCCTAAATATTAAGAAAACCAAAGCCATGATCCTCATTTCCTGACAAAAAGTTACTGCAGTCCATTCCAACTGGATAATTTAGCACAGTAGGGAAGATCATATAGAAACTACCCCACAGTTTAAATATTTAAACACCTGACTAGACCAATCTCTAACCATTCAACACCATGTGGTTATTACAAAGTCTAAAGTCAACTCCCTCCTAACCTGGCCAAAAAAATATTACAATTTGTCTTAATTAATGCAGAAGAGCTATAGGCAAAGGTGTCTTTCTTGCAGAGCATGAGAATAGACCTGATAGCTACAACATCCAATAAAAAAAATGTCTGTCCTCCAAATTACAGTAAACCACATCTGCAGATTCTTCACCCTTGACCCCCCCCCAAAGAGCATCAGTGCACATTTTTAACCAAATCCAAAACAAAGATGCACACTACTCCTCACCACGCTATCATATAAACTAATGCACAACAAAACATTTAAATTCTTCACTGCCCAACTCACCAAAAGAACCACCACATATAATTTAAAATAACAATCCTCTTCAATCTCAACAGTCCAAGAAAAAAAATCCATTCCACCAATCACAGCTTTTCAATAATGGCTCCTGATATTTGACAATTTCTGTCAACAGAACTACTGTGCTCTTCCCCCATACAATACACTTGCTGATAATACCCTAGCCCACTAAACTCCCATCTCTCTGTCAAACATAAGCAAAGCACCATCAGGAAGCATATTTAACAACCTCACATCCCCTCTCTCACTCACCTCAACTTCACTCCCTATATTTTACTCACCCTACCTTAACACCTTCTTCTTATCACCTTTCATTCCCTCTGTTTTTTTCTTTTGTGTATATAGGTTCATAGGTTCATAGGTAGGTACTAGGCTATCTGCCCGAAGGCATTTATAAGCCTATCTAGAATTTGTTGGCTTTCGTCGCCCCCTTAGATTAGTTCCCTGTGCCTCTGTCCAGCAAGATTTCTCTTGAAGAGTGTTAGAGAGGAGCTCTGCCTAATGTAGATTGGAATCTTGTTCCAAAGCATGGGAAATCTCTGTGACAAGAATCTATCCCTCCAGCACGTCCTATTTATTGTTGTGGTGAGGTTTAGATCCCTAGAGCATGTGGCTCAAGGGGATAAGCTTTTCTTTAGGTGGAACATGTCCATCAGTTCTGGGTTGGATATGGCCTTGTATGTCAGGCAGAGATCACCTCTGAGTAGGCGGTATGCAACCGAGTACAGCTGGAATTTCTTCAGTCGAGCTGCATAGGGCATCTGTTTGTGGCCAGTGATCCTCTTGGTGAGGTACTTCTGTGATCTTTCCAGCTGTTGCAGGTATCTTGTAAGATACATCCCAAATGGGGCATTGTACTCTATGATGGGTCTGAACCCTTTTGTGATAAGGTGTGCCACGTAGAAAGATTTTCTAACCACTTTGGCAATGTGATTATCAAAGGAGAGTTTACTATCTACTTGGGTCCCCAGATCCATTATTATGTCTTCCGTATTTAGCTGTAAATACACATCCTGTGCATACTATAAATGTAGAATGCATTAAATATTTCATGATCACTTGTTTTACAAAGGTTTACACATACTGCATCTTCGGCTCTGTTATTGTTCTTCTATTGTGAATCCTAATAATGTTTATTTGTATTTACCAATGCTTAACATGCTTATCAGTGTTTAGTATTGTTTTACAAAGGCTGATACTGTCTTATCTTCATTTCTGCTGTTATATTAATTGTCTTAGGCTGACCGTAAAAACAGTGCAATTGCACAACTGCTCTTCTCCAGTCAGCAAAGAATTCCTACATGCATAAATAAATAAACAAACCTGGAGAATGAAAAGAGACTTCTGGGTAAGGATAGTATAGGATATAAGTTTATGTATTAATTGGCTGGTTAAAGAATGGTATAACCCACAATGCTTCCTTACTAAGAAAATCAAGGGTCAAAATCATAAAAACAATGTCATACAGGCTTCTGAGGTGTTATCTCTGCCTCCAGTGGGAGTATAAATACCTGCTCAAGAGATCTCGGTCTCGTTGCAACTGAAATAGAACATGTTGGAATGATAGATATATATCACAGAGAATGCCACTTCTTTAGAATCAGCTTCCTCTCCACAAAAAGCCAAGCACTTACCTTATGATATTCAAAAGTAATCTGGACAAATGGATGGGTAACTGCAAATTCATCCCTGGTTTAACACCCTTGTCCTCAAGGATAGTAGACACATGTAAATGTTTTTCCCATCTCTGGGTTATTTGTGCTTAAAATATAAGGGCTAAAAACTTCATGGAAATGTATGGCTAGGCCTGTAAAGATCCTTAGGTATCAATAGCCTAGTAAGTACTTTCCACCCTAAGAACATAAGAGATTATACAGACATTTATTACGTTTATATAGAAAAAGGGAATAACAAGGAAGCTCATACCTGAAGCTATATAGTACCATGCAATGCAGCTTCTAAAATACTATTTTTTTTTTCAAGTTAGGAGGGGGAGGAGACTGCAAAAGTTAGTATATGAAGGGATGCATGGAAGCGAAGGGAAAATTTTGCAGAAATGTTAATATGAATAAAACAGGTCATTAACGGAAATGTGAGCAAAGCCAAGCTGATGATTTGTGATATTAACAAGGTGTTTGATAATTTATGTCATAAACACTTGTGAAAGATTTTGAAAGGTTATGGATTTTGGGGTAAAGCAATACAATTATTATAGATGGCATATGATATTTCTTGAGCTGAAATAATGAGTTGTGCATGGATAAGGATGAAAGCTAAAATGGGAAATGAGTTAGGCAAAGGTGCCTGTTAAGTGGAACAATTTTATTTGGTTAGGAATGTTGTTATATGTTCATGTGAGAATGTTTCGAGTGCAGCAAAGTGGATGATAAAGATGGTGACAGAAAAGGCAGGAGTGATAATGTATATACTGATAATGTGGTGATTATAGTTAAGAAATTACATGAAGTAGGCTTAACAATAAATAAAGAAAAATGGGAAATGTTTAGGAGATGAAGTTAAGACTGGGGAATTTATTTTTCAGAAAAATGAGGCCAAGACATTAGAGATTACTTTTGGGGATGAGACTGCAAGGAAGAATAATGGAGACCGGCCAATAAAATGAAAGATAAGGTTAGTATGTGGAATGCTTTTCAAGTTATCATTTAAGAAAATGTATCTGATTAATGAGGCATTATTTGAGTAACATTGCATACAGCAAGTGATTGTATATTAGGTTCATAGGTTCATAGGTTCATACTAGGCTATCTGCCCAAGGGCATTTATAAGCCTAGCCCAGAGTTTTGTGGCTTTCGCCACCCCTTTAGTTTGAAGGATACTATGCCCATTATTTTGCTGTGCCTCTGTCAAGCAGTGACACTGAGGTAATCCCTGGGGTATATCTGCGATCTCCCATCCATTGGTCAAGATTTCTCTTGAACAAGGCCAGCAAGGTGCTCTGCCTCACATGTACCGGGATTTTGTTCCACAGCATAGGGAGTCTCTGGGTGATGAATCTGTCCCTCCAGCACGTCCTATTAATAACCATGTCAAGGTTTAAGTCTCCCGCCCTTGTAGTTCTGAGGGATCTAGATTTTTTGAGGTGAAGCATGTTCATCAATTCTGGGTTGGACATGGCCTTGTATGTCAGGCACAGGTCACCTCTGAGCAGACTGAATAGAGCTGGACTTTTTAGTCGGGCAGCATAAGACATATTTTTGAGACCCTTTATCCTTTTGGTGAGGAACTTTTGGGGCCTTTCCAGTTGCTGCAGGTGTCGGGTCAGATACATTCCGAATGGGGCATTGTACTCAATCATTGGTCTGATGAGTGATGAGTACAGGGGGACGATGACCTCCCTTGATCTAGATGTGAATCCCTTCATGATCAGGTGGGCAATGTAGAAGGTCTTCCTAACTACTTTGGCAACGTGAGTATCAAATGAAAGGTTACTGTCAACCTGGGCCCCCAGATCCCTGTTAACCTCTTCTGTGCTCAGTGGATTGCCACCTATATGGTAGCTAGGGGTAACCTTGCTTTTCCCGAAGGGTATGACTATGCATTTCTTGGTGTTTAACTTAAGTCCATGGCTCTGGCACCAGTTATCTGTTTCTATGAGACCCTTCTGAAGGATATCTGTGTCAGATGTGTTCTCGACTATGGCACCCAGTTTGCAGTCATCTGCAAATTTTGTCAGCCATAACCCTCCTGTGTTTGCTTGTACTTCTGAAAAGTAGATGCCGAACAAGAGTGGGCCCAGGACTGAGCCCTGTGGGACACCACTTGTGACAGGCTTTGAGTCTGACATGGCGCCAGCCACTCTGACCCTGTGGGTTCTGCCACTTAGCCAGTTTGCAACCCATCTTGTGACGTATGGGTTTACATTTAAGCTGATGAGTTTTTCGATGATACCTGAGTGGGGTATTGTGTCGAAAGCCTTTGCCAGGTCAAGGTAGGCTGTGTGGACTGCCATTCCCTCATCAATGGCCTTGGTGACTGTTTCGAAAAAGTCAACCAAGTTTAAAAGGCATGATCTGCCTTTGACAATTGACTCTGAAGTATGAGAAAGAGATGTTAGATACATTTTTTCTTTTTATGGAGGGTCATTAGTGAATTCATATAAAATAGTTACTGCATATAATAAAACAAAGAAGGGAGAGATGAAGTTATTATATCTGAGAATTTTATTTTTCATTGCATTTCAATTTCATGTTGGGGTTGATTAAGAAAACAGAGTGAAAGTGTATAGGAAAGCTGTATGAAAAGTACAGGGTTTATGCAAAACGTTTTAAAATATATAAAAAGTAGAAGAATAAAGAGTGACACCGTATGACAATATCAGTTGTGCTACTATATGTGGAAACATGATTTTCTGAGATTAAAGAGTAATATAATGAACTGACACTGGAAAATAAGATAGGTATGGCAATTTGGATCGTGAGAAAAAATAGGGAATACAGATGGACAGATCTGTTGTAAGGGGTTATATGAATGGAGCAATTCTGAATGGCATACATCTTTAAATAGATTACCAGTAAAAGGGAAATTAAATATTAAAAGAAAGGAGGTATAGTGTAAGGTGGTGTAGTGCAATGTGGAAGAAATGGTTGATCAAAAGCTCATGAAATGCAATAGGATAAAGGGGTGCTAGAGAAAAAATATATAAAATGTATAAAATAGAATAACATGTTAATAGGGGCATACTTTTATATGACAGTTATAAAAAGGATTAGAATGAAAGGATTAAGAAGGTAGGTAGGATAGTATCAAATTTATGGAATGTATGGAAGGGAGGTGCGCCTGTATAGCAAGATATGTAAACCAGGTGAAGGAATGAAAGCATGGGCTTGAATTTAATATTTGCTGTTGCCATTTTATTTTTTCTTATTTTTATATTTTATATTTTAATGTATCTATATAGTTGCAAAACTAATCTTTAGTAAATATTATATATATAAATGATTGATTCTATGTTTGTATAATAAAGAAACCCTATTTTTTCATTAAGTTATATTTTATCTTTTAAATATACCTAAACTGCCACCAACTCAGGCAGATGTGACCTTGATTTAACATCTCATGGGAAGGATGCCATACTCAGGAGAGAAGCACTTCTCTTATACTGCACTGCAGTGTGAGTACTGGAAAATTAATCTGCGCACCTTGTATGGGAAGTTAAACACCACGTGGCATCTGCCATTTTTTTGCCCACTGTGAATGAATGAATATAATGTAAGCATGTGGTTCAGAAAAGGGCATAGTTATGTGTATTGACTGTGTACTGTAAGAAATAGTCTGTGCTTACTAGCTTAATAATAATTAATTCAATCACACACAATACATTCACCACTTTGCTGGATGCCCTCGTTTCCTCTTGTCTTCTTCCTGTGTGTCCCAAATCTTCTTTACCAGACTGTCTTCTGCTTTCCTGCACATGTCCAAATGGGTCTATGCCACCTTATCAAATCACTATTTAGCAAATCTTTACCTTTAACATAGCTGAATATAGAATAGTTAAAAGTAGAAAAAAATTACTTCACGGAGACATGCTGTTAGTGACTATATACGAACAATTATAAGTAACTCCTATATGCAGATTTTGGAGTTGAATTAGAATAACATTTATGATAGGATTTTTAACTTAACTGGAGAGATATTGTTAGGGTATTGTGCTATAGGTTGTACTAAGAGAGAGAGAGTAAATGAGTTGAAAATAATAAGTATGGACAGGATTAAACTAATGTCTTGAAAGTGTGTCTTGAAAGTGACACAGTGTGATGTAATGTAGATAAAGGCAAGGTGGGTGGAGATGAGGTTGAGAGGAAATAAATTAGACATGCAACATTCATAGTGCAGGAAAATAAGTTCATATGCAGTTACAAAAGAAAGCAAGCCTAGATCACACACTGAGAAGGTAGATAACCTGTCCTACAACTACCTATAAAAATGGCTGCAGTGTAGTTTAAAATAAATCTGATCACTGGTCTGTGAAATGGCCTAAGTATAATATAACAGATGACAGTGTATTATTAAAAGTTTTATTCATAGGTTCATAGGTTCATAGGTTCATACTAGGCTATCTGCCAACTATACCCATTATTTTGCTGTGCCTCTGTTGAGCAGTGACACTGAGGTAATCCCTGGGGTATATCTGCGATCTCCCATCCATTGGTCAAGATTTCTCTTGAACAAGGCCTGCTCTGCCTCACATATACCGGGATTTTATTCCACAGCATAGGGAGTCTTTGGGTGATGAATCTATCCCTCCAGCACGTCCTATTAATAGCCAAAATAGCTACCAAATAGGTGGCAATCCACTGAGTACAGAAGAAGTTATCAGGGACCTGGGGACCCATGTTGATAGTAGTCTGTCATTCGACACCCATGTAGCTAAAGTAGTTAGGAAGACCTTCTACATTGCCCACCTTATCATGAAGGGATTCTCATCTAGATCAAGGTATACTCATCACTCATCAGACCAATGATTGAGTACAATGCCCCATTCGGAATGTATCTGACCCGACACTTGCAGCAGTTGGAGAGGCCACAAAAGTTCCTCACCAAAAGGATAAAGGGTCTCAAACATCTGTCCTATGCAAAGAACTCCAGCTCTATTCACGCTACACGCTGCTCAGAGGTGACCTTTGCCTAACATACAAGGCCATGTCAAACCCAGATTTGATGAAAAATAAAAAATATAAAAATAAAGTAAAGTTGCAATAATCTGTAACAGAGCAATATTGTTGGTTATCTGGTATTTTCATTCAATATTTAATAGCCCCTACTATGCAACATGAGTCAGAATGGAATTAGCTGAACATCATGGTGGGGTGATTAGTCACAGTACTTTCTCACAATAGAAGGGTCATTCAGCATCGAATACAGACTAGAGGGATGTATAGGTTTGTTTGTTTGTGTCTTTCGGATTTTCCCGGTTAGGGGTCGCCACAGCGGAACTCCGGTCTGCTAATGATTGGTAGTTGATTTTTACGTGCCGAGTTACCAGCTCTGACACACAACCTTCAACGAAGGTACGCCCATTCACGCATGTCTCCATGCAGTAGACGCTATAGCTGTGAATCGAACCGCACAGCGTCTTACTGTGAGGCGACAACGCTACCGCAGCACCACCACCGCAACTAGTATAAAAATATAAGTATGTTTCTGTAGCTTGCTGATATGAAAAACAAAAAGACATAGTGTGTAAGTGGGATATCATCATCATCATCAACTCCTTTTTTTCCCATTTTGTACATGGGGTCGGGGTGTTATGTCAACTGTTGCCATCTCTCTTTATTCAGTGCTACTCTCCTACCTTCCTCAGCACTCATGCTTGATTTCACAGGTCTTCTCTCACACAATCCATTCACCACTTTGCTGGATGCCCTCGTTTCCTCTTCTCTTCTTCCTGTGTGTCCCAAATCTTCTTTACCAGACTGTCTTCTGCTTTCCTGCATGTGTCCATATGGGTCTATGTCACCTTATCAAATCACTATTTAGCAAATCCTCTTCACTGAACAACTTTTCAGCAAACAAACTAATCATCAAACTTAACTTTTCAGAGGAAACTTTCCTATAGTATACCAACTCCGAGATTGCACTACAGTGGGTAAAATGGCAAACTCCAGATGGTGGCCAACCATAATTTTGCCTTAGGAACATTTTCAGTGTAAATTTAGTTCAACGATTCATTTGTTTGCTGAATAGTTGTTCGATGAAGAGGCGTTCGCTAAATAATGATTTGACAAAGTCATATAGACCTGTGTCCAAACCACCGTAATCTGTTCTTTTTGACCTTTTCTGCAATTGCAGATACTTTGGCATCTGCTCTTATGTCCTCTTTTCTTTGTCTGTCCCACAGTACCTTTACTGCCCAAGCTTCTGTACCATACAATAGTACTAGTCATATCACTGTTCTGTTCACCTTACTTTTCAGCTTCTTTGGCATACTTTTGTCATGCACTACCCCTGACACTCTGTGCTAGTCAGCTGCAGCCTCTCTGATTCTATCTTTGACCTCTTCATTCAGACTTACCTTCTCCTCAGCCACCCCTCACAGATACTTAAAGCTGTTAACCTGTTCCACTATTTCCCTTCTCTCTCAATTATCCGTTTCTTCTGATTTCCCCCATTTGCTGCTCTTACAATCTTATACTCAGTTTCATCCCATGTGCCTTCAGTTTTGCATTCCATTCCCCTATCATTTGCTAAAGTTCTTATTCAGGTCTTCCTGAAATGCCACATCATCTGCATACAGCAGCTTTGTTAATTTTTCCCTCCAACCTGTTTGCTAATTTAGTCCATCAACAGTATGAATAGCAGTGGGCTCAGAGCTGAACCCTGATACACACTCTCTACCCCTGGGAACCCCTCTATAAGACTGAACACTTTTTGTACTTGATACATTTGTTCTTAGCCTGCGCTAATTCTACCAATGCGTCTGGGACTTTAAGAACCACAGGACTGCCCAAATCAGCTTTCTTGGGACTTTGTCATGTGCTTTCTCCATGTCTTAGAATGTCCAGCTGGACTCTTTCCTCATCTTGAGCTTCTTCTCAACTATCTGTCTCACTGAACACATTGGGTCAGTTGTGCTGCATTCTGATTGGAATCCTACATTCTACTACTCTATGTATTTATTTGTCAATAACCCTCTCCAGAACTTTCATGGAGTGTGATAGGAGTTGGATACTTCTATGCTGCCCATAGTTGTGAAGGTCCCCTTTGTTCTTGAACACTGGCATGAGTATGCTTATTCTCCAGTCATCTGGGATACACCTTTTCCTCTGTACTGTTATGAGAACCCTCAGGAGACACTTCTCTCCTGTCTCACCCAGCATCTTTATCATATCTGCTGTGACTTCATCTGAGCCTGCTGCTTTCCTTGACTTCATTTTCCTTAGTGCTGTTCTTGCTTCTTCTAGGGTGGGCTACTCCTCCTCTTTCATTGTAGGCTGTTTCTGGGGAAGTACAGCTTCTGTGGGATTTTCTTCATTTAGTAGCTGCTGAAATTACTCCTTCCACTGCCTTTGACATCCTGTGGACTGATGAGCAGTTTGCTGTTGGCATCCCTTATAGAGGGTATCTGACTATCTTCTTTTTTTTCTATCTTTGCTTGCAACCTGATATAGTTTATTTGTGCCATCTACTGAGTCACTTTCCAGAAACTGGTAGAGTGCCTCTGATGCCTTGTTCTTTGCTATTGTAACTTCTATCTTAGTTAGTTAACCAGTATTCCTTCCTAGCTTGGTCCATCTTTTCTATATACCACTTATTCCTGCACTCCTACTTTCTTTTGATGACTTCCTGGATGTCTGTATTCCACCACCAGCTTTCCTTAGCTACCTTATTTCCATACCTGGTTCGGACACATATATGTTCTGTAGTCCTCACACATGCTGTTTTCAGACACTGACTTCTTCTTCAACTCAACCTATTTCTGTTTTTCTTGAGGTGCTAGAGAACTGTAATTCCTTGAACTGTTGTGTTTTCTCTCCAGTCAACTTCCAGGTCTTCCGCCTGGTCTCAATTGACCTTAGAGTCTTCTTTGGCCAATGCTTGCAGATGATTGTGGCAAATTGTGATTTATGCTATAGGATGACTGTATCATTGGGCATGACTTTGCAATCACTGATTCTACCCCAGTCTACCTGTGTTGCATGTTAACTCTTCTTGTATCTGATCTTGTGATTATCTCTCTTGCTGAACTATGTGCTGGCCACCATCAAGCCATTTGCCAGAAAGTAGTCTAGAATGGCTTCTCCTTCTTTATTCCTGTTGCCCTATCTACGTGGACCCAGGCAGTCCTCATATCATGTTCTGTCTGTCCCAATATGTGTATTTAGGTCATCCATTATCAATACCAGTTCATGTTGCCCTGCCAATAGTCCTGTGATTTGGCTTCCATGTTTAATAACTTTGGGAGGCACCATCTCAGATGCTAACAGGCCAGCCAAAAAGATGTGAAATGTAAATACCAGCAATTTATTTACATTGTATTGCAATGCCTTTAATATTAAAATATTTTAAAATAAAGCAACTTCTTTAGCATGCCACCATAGCTTAAAGGTAAGGAGCCTAAACATTTCTGTATGTCTTAACAAATTTTCATTGTTCATCACTGCATTAAATAGACAGATACATTAAAGCAGTATACAATAAAGAAGCTAATGCTTAATATCTAAAATTAAATGCATTTAGCCAGTATATTTAAAAACAATAGGTAAGCACAAACAGGCCATGCATTCAAAGCAGAGCAACACTTAAAATGCATTTACATCAGTAGCTACTTTAAATGTTCGTTAAAGAAATACACCCTGAACGATTTTCACAGCACAATCTAATACAGTTAACAGTAAATGCTGCCAGGTAATGACGTGATTAATTAGAAGGAAAATTGTATCATAAAGTTGTCTGTTTAGTTGTTTCCTACATTAAGCAACAAGCCAATAACGAATGATGACAACACACAAAAACCCATGCAGTCATAACATTAGGAGCAATTGCTTTTCACAAATGTATTAAAGGTTGCAGAAGCATTAATACAAATTAAAATAATGATCATGTGCTAAGTAAAACCTTGTAATGCAAGCTCTACATCTCAAACCCACCTTGTTGGATGCTGTAATCAGTCTCCATTAAGGGTAAAGGAAGAAAACTATTTATATTGATAAGGGGGTGATAGAAACTTTAAACATTTAAAAACTATACCTGTATAGTAGACTAAAGGTATGAGAAAGATAAAGGCTAATGGAGCAGTTTAAAATAAAAATTTAACAGTCAACAGAATTTTCAGCTGAGAACTATGGCTACTTGGTCCTTTCAAACAACGTTGCAGTTTGCAGATGCCATGTGCAGGGAAAAACAGTCATTACACATGTATGCTCAAAAGAGTACATACATATTTTAACCCCGGGGATCACTTCTGTGGCTCTGCTCGAAAGGGGCACAGGAAAATAATGTTCTTGGGTGGCGAACGCCAGGGTACATTTTTGGCTAGGCTTATATAGGCCCTAGGGCCAATAGCCTAGTACCCTCCTATGAACCTATGAACCTAAGAGCATATAAGATAGGAAATGAAAAAGTATTATTCAAAGTTTAATAATCATAACTGCAAACACCTGCAATCTGAGAGCACTGTCTCTTATCTTACACTAGAATGTAGTATTTGATAGTGCCTAAGAAGCTGTGAGTGTTACAGTAGAACACATGCTTGCTAAACTGCTGTGATACCTGGTGGAGGGAAGTCAGAATAGTGTGCCTCATTATGGAAGGATACCTCAGTATCCAATGCAGTTTACAGTGGGATGAGAAATTAACTAGTGCATTAAGCCTTTCGCTGTACCTGGGTGATCTGAGAAAAAAAAAACAAATGCCGAGCAAAGCGAAAAAAGCCTCTGGCAATTCCAATACTCATCAGTGTTTGTTTCCCTTGTTTGATGGCTTTGGCCCAAAGCTGTGGTATCAGACACTAATAAGATAGCCCTAAAGCTTGTTAGACAGTATAAACAGGATGTGTTATATGTATTACACTGGGTAGTTTCTGTGGTTCATCTTATAAAGTACAACTTCAATATGTATTATTTCTGGATAAGCATGTGTCCAGAACAGGTGTAATGATCAGTCTTCTTCCACTTTTATTAAATGTGTAAATAAATAATCATAAACAATTAAAAAATGAATCATTTTAAGTTAATACTACAGAACTAACCAATAAGATTTCAAAACATTCATCAAAATCTGTCCTGCTTTGTATATCACAAGTTTAAACTATGGTTATTACCAACATTTTCTGATGGCATAGTATATACATTTGTATTTTTCTTAACAGCTTGATTGTATTGTGATATACTTCTATCTGGAGTGCCTGTGAACTGAATTGCAGAATATCTTAGGATGCCCAGGGGCTAGCCTAAATAGAAAAAGATCCACAATCCATTAACCTCTCTCATTATACATAACAAAGGTGAAAATCAATGGACTTAGGGGAGCAGGACAATGGTCAAAGATATCATGGTGTAGCAGGTTTCCAAGATGGCTGCACACCAATCAACAGGTTGGTTAGAGCTCTCCCAGTATAAATTTTGGAAAACAGCCAGTAAACCATATTTATTTGGGTAAAATTCAGCTATGATTAGTCACTATGCTACCTGGATTTTAGCAACTAAGAAATCTGGAAAAAGTAAGAGAAAATCAACTAATAAAGGAGAAGAAAAAAACTGTTGTGGGGAAGAGCCTTGCAGCTATTCACCAAAAAAAAAATCAAGTTTCAGTCTCATTAAAGGAGATGACTTCCTTAACTTAGAAGAAAAAAATCAAACATTCAGGTGTTGTTTAAAATAAGTGAATCATTGGAGAAATATACAGTCAAATGATTAAAGGCTGGAAAAAATAGAAAAAGCTTTAGGTGGCAGTTCAGATGAGCTGATAAAATTGCAGAAATCAGAGGGTAAAATGAAGGAATGACTGGCTGAATTTGAACCTTCTCAAGAGAGGTGTTGCAAAAAAAAATAGTAGAAATAGAAGACAGAGCATGCAGTAAAAAGCTGAGATTTTCTGCAGTACCAGAGAAACTGGAAGGAGCAGATTGCATTAATTTAATGAAAATACAAATAAGCAACTGGACAGGTATTCCACAACATAATATGGTAATAGAAAGGCAACATCATGTCTGTACTCCAAATACATCAGTGAGAAAGAAGCCAAGACCTATAATAGCAAAGATGCAGTCATATCCACATAAGGAGCTGCTCCTGACAAAGTTGTGGCAGAAGGGTAAAGCATTATCAACCGGGAACACCAAAGCATTTGTGGAAAATTATTAATCTCTGTGCACCATGCAGAACTGAAGCAAATTTTCCCTGTAATCAGAATGCATCACAGGTAGGGGTAAGATTCAAGTTGCTATAGCTAGATATCTTCAGAATTTTTTTAGAAGAAGTGAAAACATTCCTGTATGCAGAACAGGTGAATGAGAGAGGGGAAAAAACAGTTTATCCAGCAAAAG
Organism: Protopterus annectens; assembly: GCF_019279795.1. NCBI lineage: Eukaryota > Metazoa > Chordata > Ceratodontiformes > Protopteridae > Protopterus > Protopterus annectens. The sequence continues at coordinate 575,643,517 of NC_056741.1, read as the reverse complement.
GTGATCCAACAAGTTGAAAGGGATTCTGTTTCTCATTCCTCTGACAATGGCACAGCCTATCTACAGAAATTGCCAGAAAAAATGTTTTCCAGTGCTCCAGAGGAAAATGATTGAATGACAGAAAAAAAACAGAGAAGCTGACAGGAAAACAGGAGTACCTTGGACTTGAACCAAGACTGCTGCTTGGTCATCAAGAAGAGGAAAAAAGGAGCAACAAGGATTTCAAAGTAGAAAATAAACAGACAAATTGTAAAGGTATATTTCTATAAGATATAATTTAGGCATAGAACTGTGCTTCTGCAGTTTTGAACTGCTTGTAGACTGTAAAGTAAAATGCCCCATTTAATGTTTAGAAGGATAATGAAGGGATTGAAGAAGATTCTCTAAGTAAAAAAGTTTCTTGTCTTTCTTAATAATATGTTTATGAACATTAAGTGAAAAAGTTATTTTTCTTCTCTTTGTATATGTGTATAACAAATTTATTGAAGTCAGATGCATGTAACATTGTAAAGTAATTACATACAGAATTTAACTTGGAGGGGGCTGCTTATCTGTAACTGTTGTTAATGTCAGTGATAAAGCAGAAATGTACTTTTTTTCTTATCTGCCAAAAGATAGCAGAAATGTCATTTTTTCTTATTTGCCAGCAAATCTCTGCAAATAGCAAATGAAATGTCTGCAAACATAGGTAATAATATGACTAAACTGTGAACTGTGAGGTATCTGAATGAAGAAACACTAAAATTAATACTTAAAGAAGTAACAGCTCAATTAAAATAAATAGTTACAAGCAGATGTAGTCCTAGTAGTAATACCCCCCTTAGTATGAATCATAACAATGCAAAATCTATTCATCTAATGAGAACCAGGCCTGTTTTCTTATTCAGTTAATTGAGCATGTTTTTCACATCTGGGAGGAAAGTTAGTAAGGGACAAGAAAGGATGGTATAGGTGAAGAATGGGGCACAGGCTCTAATTTGTGTGGTCAGCATGATTAATCCTAACTTTAGAATGGGTGAAACCTCTGGGTGCAGCTGCCTGTCTGGGCATATGCCCATAGATGAAATGTTAATTTTCCTTTCTGGAAAATGTACATAATTGTGGTACTCGTTGTGAATTAAAAAGTTTGGGGTAAAAATTAAAACGTAGATATTTTTTGTTTTCGAAATGTTTTTATTGAAATGAAGACTGTGGAAATGTGACATGGGTCTAAACAGAGACAAGAAGCTAAAATTACATATATGTTCAGCCTGCCAAAGACTAATGTATGCATATAAGTTGCAAGTTGGTAAAAACTGTCATGTAGAGTATGTGAAAGTAATAAATAGCCTCTTACCAGAATAGCTGTCCTATCAGTCATATTATAGAATGTGAATGGCATTTTAGTTATAGAAAAGAAGCAAGGAGTATTGAATTATATTACGATGTATAGGATACAAATTGCAATGTTACAGGAGAAACACATATAGAAATGAGCTTGTGAATGTGGCAAGAAAGGATTCTAAAATGGTTATTTAGCAGTATATCAGAGGGCAAGTAAAAGAGTGATAATAATACTGATTGCAAGAGGAGCTCTAATATGGCTAGATGAGGGAAAGAAAGACTGCAGGGGTAGATTTGTAGTAATAAGGGGTTACTGGCAGGGAAGGAAGACTACATTGGCATGTATTTATATTTCACTTAAAATAACTATTAAGAAGTTTAATAGATTTATAGGAGAGTCAATAAGGAATATTATTGATCTGTAAGGAGTGGAACCTGGTATGCAAAAGTGAAGATGTATCAGGAGTTCCCAGAAGGGAAAATGTTACAAAAGAGGATAGATTTCTGAAGACATATATAAGAATATTTGGAATGAAAGATGTGAAATTATTATCAGGAACTCAGGAATAATTTACATATTATTCTCCAAAGTACAATACCTGGGCTATAATAGACAGGAGCTACATTTCACAAGAGCATGGGTATTTAATTAAAAGCTTTGAAACACATCCAATAACTATTTCAGACCATGTGCTAATGAAGGCTTGGATAATGACACAGAGTAATCAAATAAAAATGAGACATTGACACATTCCTAATTATCTATTAAAAGAGAGGTTTTAAGGAATGTGTAGCGAAAAAGATTCAAGAGTTGCTAGGGATGTCCACACTTCTTCAGAAGGAATAGCTGAAGAGTGGGATAAAATAACAATGACATTTAAAAATATGGTAGAAATAAGAGAAAAAGATATGGGAAAGAAGTAATGGAATTATTTAGAGGGATGAAGAAACATCTTATTGAACAACAAGAGGAACAATTGTTGAATGCTAAAGAAAAATAAGGGAGTATTTGGATAATATGCATGGTTTTAGAATTATTGCTGTTAAGCGAGTATTTTGATAACTCCAGAGCATGAAAACCTTTAGCATAATAACTTAGGCAACAAAAAATAGAAAGGGCTGTTGCCAAGCTAAGGGAACCTATGACTAGAAAGACAACCAGAGACCTTGTAGTTATATTAAAGATGTTTCAGAAATTCTATGAAAATCAGTATAAAGCAGGAGAATGGGGGATACATGAAAAGACACAAATGGAAACATTTATGGAAGACTGAAATATGCCAAGGTTAGAGGAAGAGGAGGCTAAAAAATTAATAGCTAACGTTGGTGAGAGAGAATATAAAATTGGTGACATATAATCAATCATTGTTGATATCTCCAGGAACATGTGGTATTCCTGTAGAATTAGGAAATTAAGAGGGAAAAAGTGAGAAAGATGTGGAAGGTTTTGTTTAACAATATGTTAAAAGGAGGGATGGTACCAACATCTTGGAAGATTGCTGTGGTGGCTGTACTACCAAAAGAGGGCAAAGACCCTTTAAATCTGACCTTATATAGACTAGTTGCAATTTAGAACCATGATTATAAAACATTTATGTCTATGATTGCTAAAAATGGCTAATGTATTGCCAAAACTGATATATATGGAGTAATGCAATTTTGTGGGGGAGAGACAAGCATTTAACAACCTTAACAGAAGATGATGATCCAAAGGAAAGCAGAATACAGAAAAAATACATTATTATAGGTGGACCTTGATGCAAAGAAGGCATTTGATAGAGTAAACTGGGATTTTTTGAATAGAAGAATGACAGTATTTGTATTTCCTGAAAGAATAATGGGAATATTTAGGAAGATATATGAAGGGTCATAGGACATAATCAAGGTGGGAGGGGTCCTCTATGACAAGTTGGATTTGAATAGAGGAACCAGGCAAGAGTTCTTTTTCTCCTTTTTCATTCACCATATATTTGGAGTTATTAGCAAAATAAATAAATAAGGGACTCACAAATTCAAAGGTAGAACTGATATGATACTCAAGAAAAAGTAGCCTTATTTACAGATGATATTATTTTGTATTTGATAAATCCAGAAAGGGATATTTCAGTGTTGTGGAACATTTTTAGACAATTTGTTGTTTTTTTTCAGGATGTATAATTAATGAGGATAAAACAAAGGCTGTAGCAGAAAATTATGTTCTCACACATGAATTGGTTCAGCAATATCCACATTTTTGGGCAGCACCCCCCCCCCTCAGTAACTGCCATACTGACAACACACCCCTAAGAGTTGACCCAGTAATCTGGGACTTGGGGACACATGCAAACTGTAATCTAGGCTTTAACCATCACGTGTCTATGTTAGTTAGGAAATCATTCTACATTGTACATCTTATAAACAAATGTATGGCATCTAGCTCCTAATAACAAAACAAATATACTAATGTCAGGCTTGTTTTACCAATTCAAAAACATGACACTGAAGATATTTTGACTGTCACCAGCAACAGTGAAGTACACCAGACTATAAAAGCACTCAAAATTAATATAAACCATAGCTTAAAATTGTCCTTTCTCCATAGCACATAACATCAGTATGAATATCACTAGTAAACCGATATCAAAAAGTGATCACTGTATAACTTAAGTATAAAGAATATTCAAAATTCTTAGTGTAATAATGTTTGACACCGGTAAAATAACATTAAATATTAACACACTTTCCGTAGTGTGCTGCCATTTTGAGAGTGTGCTCATCCTGGGAAAATCCCAGGATGCAAAAAACTCCCTGACCAGCCTCAGTAAGAAGCAGAGATCCCTCATAAAAGCCTCCAAAGCTAGTTACGAAAATAAAATTTTCAAAGATTCCAAAGGCAACCTCAAGGCATTCTATAACTATATCAGTAATCTAAATGGCAATGCTGAGATCCGCTCTGAGCTACAGCAGAATGGCATTAAATATATTGATGCCAAAAATATAGCCAGTATCCAGGCAGTTTGCTTCAGTGCCAACTTCACCCCCCACTCACCCCCTAAATGGCCCATCTCAATACCGGAAGACTGCCAAATTCCCGTAATAACAGCCACACAGTAAAAAACCTACTCTCCAAAGCTAAGAATACAGCATCCATGGGACTAGATGACATCCCGGGCTGTGTACTACATGAACTACAAAATGAACTGGCACCTCACCTAAGTGTCATGTTTAATCATAGCCTCACCGCAGGCTTCATGCACAAGTGGCACACAGCTACAGTTATCCCACTCCACAAGGGGGGATCCACCTTGGATCCTAGGAACTACCACCCCATCAGTCTGATGAGCCTGATCTGCAAGGCCGTGGAACGTATTATCAAGGAACTTATAAACAAAGACATTGGCAACCTTCAAACACTGGACCCCACCCAGTTTGGATTTGTGAAGGGCCGATCTTGTCTCATGAACCCGATTGACGTCTTCGAATCATTCTCCAGAGCCATGGATGAGGGTAAGGTGGTCCACACAGCCTATCTTGACCTCGCCAAGGCATTTGACACCATTCCCCACTCTGGAATCACAGATAAACTTACTAAGCTGGACATTAATCCCTACGTCACTAAATGGGTTGCCAACTGGCTTACTGACAGAATCCATACTGCAAAAGTAGCTGACTCCAAATCCAGCTCCACACAAGTGACAAGTGGAGTACCTCAGGGTTCAGTCCTGGGACCACTCTTGTTTGGCATCTACTTCTCTGAAGTACAGGCCAATACTAAGGGACTCTGGCTAACAAAATTCACAGATGATTGCAAACTGGGAGCCATTATTGAATCCCCAAATTATGTGGATATTCTACAAAAGGGCCTTACAGAAACAGATGCTTAGTGCCAGAGCCATGGGCTCAAGCTCAATACCAAGAAATGTATAGTTATCCCCTTTGGGGAAAAACATGTACCCATGAATTACCACATAGGTGGCAGTACACTAAACACTGAAAGTGTGATAAGAAACTTAGGGACATAGGTGTTCAGTGGTCTCACCTTCGATAACCACATCACCACAACAGTCAGGAAATCCTTCTATGTGGCACACCTCATCGTTAAGGGCTTTTCATCCAGAAAAAAGGAGGTCATTGTCGCACTGTACTCATCCCTCATTAGACCCATTATAGAATACAATGGCCCATTTGGTATGTACCTGTCAAGACACCTGCAACAACTGGAAAGGCCACAGAAACACCTCACTAAAAGAATCACAGGCCTAAAGCAGATGCCCTATGCTGACCGCCTTAAAAAACTCCAGCTATACTCTGTCGAATATCATCTTCTCAGAGGCGATCTCTGCTTAACACACAAGGCCATGTCAAACTCAGAGTTTTTGGACATGCTACACTTAAAGAAATCCCAATCCCTCAGAGCCACATACTCCAGGGATCTAAACCTTGTCATCACAATAAACAAAACATGCTGGAGGGATAAGTTCCTGACCCAGAGACTCCCCAGACTCTGGAATAGACTGCCCATACATGTCAAGCAGAGTGCCTCTTTGGCCCTCTTCAAAAGGAACCTTGATGACTGGATGGGAGAAAGGAAAATAACCCCAAGGATCACGGCAGTCGCCCTGCTAGACAGGGGTCCATGAATTAAATAGTGTGGGAAGAAATAGCCAGGGCATTGTTATGGCTAGGCTTGTATAGGCCCCAGGGCCAATAGCCTAGTATCAACCTATGAACCTATGAACCTATTAAAGTAACTGACGTAATGTAACTAACATAGGAATGAACCTCAATGTTACCTCAAGATAATGTAACACATACTGGACAGCAACAGTTTCAAATATATATTTTTTAAAACTTGTCACAAGCTATGTCAACTGAAATTAATTTAAAAATCAGAAACATAAAGATAAGCCCAAAACAGAATGTTTTAAATAACTTCATATAATATGATTAAAAAGAAATTATCACATGAAAATATCACATCTCATGTAAATTCTTCACAAAATGCATATTAACTTGTTTCTTCACAAATTAGTCTAATAAAATGTTTGTAATATGTTTATGTCAAAGAGAAATAGAAAAACAGATGTATGGTTATGCAAAATATAGTAGCTTTATATTTCAAGTATCTTACAATTGCATTCTCTCAGTAGTGCACTGACAGATAATTGTAGGCATAGCAACTGCTAAAGGAGTTAAGGGATGTTATCTTATGTTTGAAAGTGTCCAGTATCTGTGGAAACCAGATTAATCAACAGTATGCTCTGGCCTTCTCAGGCTGGAGGATGAGTCTTTGCAAGGATGTCTGTGAGATAGTGGGTACTGGTACCAAATGTTACAAAGTTTTGACATTGATGTCAGTGTGCAAAAGTACCATCAGTGGGTCTGAAAGTGTGGTCAGTTCTGGACACAGTACTTATCCTCCCTTTTATCCTGATTGCAATGCTGAAGTTGTAAATTTTGATCTCATGATGGGACAAAAACAAGGGGGTACTGTGGGAAAAGGATGATTAAAACCTTCATTGGACAACGACAGAATTCTTACCCTTTCTTCCCTGAATTGTGTGTGATTTGATGTAGTCATTTTTCTTTTCTGAATTACCAGAATCCAGAATCTGTAAGGTAGGGAAAATGGAACAATGTTAACCAGGCAGGATCAAATTCCTGTAAAGGGAACACTTACATATTTTATGTATCATAATTATGGAAAGAAAAGTTGTAAGTATTTGAATGAGTGGTTTCAGCTTACTAAAAATTTCCCTGGTGAATTATTTCCATTAAATGGAATAAATAAAATAATAAATAATAAATTAAAGAATTTGAAGGGTATTTGGAATGAAAAAACAAGGTAATTGAGGCACAATGGACACTATTTTATTCTTGGTACACTGAAACTCTTAAAAGGAAAAATTAAGTAGCATTAAGGGGATTACAGGAACCCAGCCACTGGAGATGCACATGCCAGTGCATTTCTTTGTGCTGGTTCCAAGCCCGAATAAATGGGGAGGGTTGCGTCAGGAAGGGCATCCGGTGTAAAATTTTGCCAAATCATACATGCAGATAACAGTACAGATATACATATCGGATCGGTCGAGGCCTGGGTTACCAACGACTGCCACCAGTACTGTTGGCCAACAGGGTGCTGGTGGAAATTGGGCTACTGTTGGCCAAAGGAGGAGAAGAGGGGAAGGCATGCTCAAAGGCAGGTAAAGGCTAGGACTGTGATAGTGAGGGTCGGAACTTTGAATGTTGGCAGTATGACTGGTATAGGGAGAGAGCTAGCTGATATGATGGACCAAAGGAAGGTTGGTATATTGTGTGTGCAAGAGACCAGATGGAAGGGGAGCAAGGCTAGGTGTATCAGAGGTGGTTTCAAATTGTTTTATCATGATGTGGATGGGAGGAGAAATGGCATGGGCATTATCCTGAAGGAACAGTATGCCAAGAGTGTTTTGGAGGTGAAAAGAGTGTCAGATAAAGTGATGTTTATGAAGCTGGAAATTGATGGTGTAATGATGAATGTTGTTAGTGCATATGCTCCACAAGTTGGGTGTGAGATGGATGAGAAAGGGGTGGGAGACTGGTGATTGGAGCAGATTTCAATGGGCATGTTGGTGAAGGGAACAGAGGGGATGAGGAAGTGATGGGTAGGTATGGTGTTAAGCAAAGGAATGCAGAAGGTCAGATGGTAGTGGATTTTGCGAAAAGGATGGACATAGCTGTGATGAATACGTATTTTAACAAGAGGGAGGAGCATAGGGTGACATACAAGAGTGAAGGAAAATGTACACAGGTGGATTATATCTTATGTAGAAGGGCAAGTCTGAAGGAGATTGGAGACTGTAAAGTGGTGGCAGGAGAAAGTGTAGTTAGGCAGCATAGGCTGGTGGTTTGTAGGATGACATTGGTGATCAAGAAGAGGAGGATGAGTGTGAGGGCAGCACCAAGGATCAAATGGTGGAAACTGAAAAAGGGTAATTGTGAGGTGATGTTCAGGGAAGAGTTAAGACAAGCAATGGGTGGCAGTGAAGTGTTACCGAATAGCTGGGTAACTACAGCAGAGCTAGTAAGAGAGATGGCTAGAAAGATGCTTGGTGTGACATCTGGAAAGAGGAAGGAGGACAAGGAGACCTGGTGGTGGAATGAAGAAGTACAGGAGAGTATATAGAGAAAGCGGTTGGCGAAGAAGAAGTGGGATTGTCAGAGAGATGAAGAAATTAGACAAGAATATAAGGAGATGAGGTGCATGGCAAAGAGTGAGGTGGCAAAGGCTAAGGGTAAGGTGTATGAAGAGTTGTATAAAAGGTTGGACACTAAGGAGGGAGAAAAGAACCTGTTTCAATTGGCTAGACAGAGGGACCAAGCTAAAGTAAAGATGTGCAGCAGGTAAGGGTGATAAAGGATAATGAGGGAAATGTACTCACAAGCGAGGAATGTGTGTTGAGCAGGATATTGCAGACAGTGGATTTTAACTATGCAAAAATTGCTAAATCTTTGACAAATCTTTAAAACAGGATACACCAGAGCCCCTCCCTTGGGATAGTGAAGAGAAAAATTAATCTGAGAATTTAAACATTTTAAAACTAGCTTTAGCAGCTGCCCCAGCTTTAGGTTACCAGATTATGCATAGACTTTCATTTTATTTTGTCATAAAAGAAATGGATTTGCTTAGGGAGTGCTTGCACATAGACATGAGGACAATTATCATCCATTAGCTTATTTTATATATATATATATATATATATATATATATATATATATATATATATATATATATATATATAAAATACAGCACTTGGTTCTGTTGCAAAGGGATTTCCACCATGTTTAAGGGTGGTGGCCGCTGCCACCATTCTAGTTGATCTTTTACAATCATATTGTTCTCTCTGATTCATTTATTTCTCTGATCCATTGTCCTGTTCTATATCCCTGCATCTTTGTTACCTACTGATGAGGATGGTGAAGAGTATGATTGTGTATTTGTGACTTATTATCTGCTTTCTTCTAGGAATGATTTAAAGGACACTCCTATACCCAACACTGATCTGGACCTATTTCTGGATGGTTCCTGTGGAATAGATCGAAATGGAAATCTGGTCGCAGGAATATCTGTCTGCACCAATAATGATGCTTTGCTTCAGCAAAGATTAGAGGGCATACATTTTGCCCAGGTAGCTGAGTTATTGGATCTACAAAGGGCTTATGAGTTAGCCATAGACAAAGCTGCTAATGTATACACTGACAGTTACTATGTTTTTGGTGTAGTACAGGATTCTGGGCAACTTGGAAACAGAGAGAATTTTTAACTTCAGCTGGAACTCAAATTAGAAATAATTTTTTGTAAATGCTCTTTTAAATTATGTTTTGATATCTAAAGAATTAACAGTAGTTAAATGTAATGTCCATCAGAAAGGTATAGATACGGGTCTATATCACTTAATTAAAATACATATTCATCAAATATGTATTCATTGAACTCTAAACATCGAAATTCATTTCAGCAAACCTCTGACTTTTTTTCAGGGTTAAGAACCACTCACCCACTAGCAGTTTGAAACACACACCGCACTAAATCAAACCCACCCAAGTTGGGATCTTTGCCTCCACACCTCCCAATGTGGAAGGCTGTGCCCCCACACACCGCAACTATATATACCAACTCTGAGATCACACCACAGTGGGGAAAAAGGCAAAGTTGTGGTGATGGCCAAGTGCTTCCTAACCCTGGTAAAAGTCAGAGTTTCACTGAAATGAATTTCAATGTTTAGAGTTCAATGAATACATATTCGAAGAATACATATTTTGATTAATTGATACAAACCCACAGATACTGTTTCAAAGGAAAACAATTTGGCAGATCAAGCTGCTATGCAAGTTGTTGAAGTACAATAATAATGTGTTTGATTTTAAAAGATTATTAGCTTTCCATGCTGAAGTATCACAGAGTAAAGTTCAGAGGTGGCTTAAAGATAGATGCAGTAAATCTGACGATAGTGACATGCGGACAGCTGACTGGCAGCACCTGGTAAGGGCATATCATTTACCAGCCCATGCAGGTAAGACAGCATTATTTAATCAAATTACCTGAAGTTGGTATTACCCTCATGTCTCCTCTATGATACTTCAGTATGTTAATAATTGTGCAATATGTTTAACATACAATGCTAACATACAATGTTAGCCAAAATTTGAATGTCAAAGCTACATGATTACCACCTCGGGAACCTTTTCTTAATGTGCAGCTGGTCTTTGTCCAAATGCCAAAGGTCCATAATTTGCAATTTATATTGGTGGTGGTATGCATATTTTCTGCATGGGTGGAAGCTTACCCATGTCATAAGGCAGATTCTGTGACAATTGTTAAGAAATTACTGTTTGAACTAATACATAGATTTGGGATATCTTATATTATCAGTAGTGATCAGGGAGCACATTTTAATAATTTTCTGACCCAATCATCTGGATTAGTAGAGAGGGTCAATAGGACCCTTAAAAAAGATTTCAGCATTGATATCCTGTCACTGCCTATTTAAGTGGTACATTTTGAAATATTTTCTGCTTAAAACCTCAGCTTTGGCCGGCTAAGATCTAGCTGTATTCAACTGGACGTATAAGAGAATTTAAGTACCTCTTATCTGCACTTTTTTTCAAATAATACAGCATTTTAATTGATTTATTTGTGTTGCATTGAATATTAACTGAACTGGAAGTCTTGACTCTGTTTTTTCAGTTAGTGCTTGCTGGAATTTTATTGCCTGTTAGTAATTGCAGGCAGGGGTAGTCTCATTCATTGATATCCTGTCACTGCCTATTTAAGTGGTACATTTTGAAATATTTTCTGCTTAAAACCTCAGCTTTGACCAGCTAAGATCTAGCTGTTTTCAGCTGAACATATAAGAGAATTTAAATGCATTTTGTCTGCAGTTTCTCAAATAATGCAGCATTTTAAATGATTTATTTGTGTTGCATTGAATAGTAACTGAACTGCAAGTTTTTACTCTGTTTTTTCAGTTAGTGCTAGCTAGATTTTATTGCCTGGTAGAATTCCTACATAGACAGTAATTGCATTTGGGGGTAGTCTCATTCATTGATATTCTGTTACTGCCTATTTAAGTGGTACATTTTGGAATATTTTCTGCTTAAAACCTGAGCTTTGGCCGGCTAAGATCTAGCTGTATTCAACTGGACATATAAGAGAATTTAATTATCTTTTATCTGCACTTTTTTCAAATAATACAGCATTTTAATTGATTTATTTGTGTTGCATTGAATAACAACTGAACTGGAAGTCTTTACTCTGTTTTTTCAGTTAGTTCCCCACTCACCCTCCCTGTTTCTGTTTTGGTGTTAATCTTGGTGGCTTTGAAACTGCCTGCTCCTTTTGTAAATTTGTGTTTGGATACTCCTTCTGAGCCCATCTCATTTGCTCACTCAACTGAGTGCAGTGAGAGCATATTCTGATTTCATGCACTCCTACTGTGTACAAAGAGAGCATCTGGGAAAGAAAAAAAATTTAAGCTTGTTTCCTGCCTTTCCTGTAAGTGGTCTAGACTGTTTGTAGGCTTCTGAGCCCCCAGGCCTTTCTGTGTTGGAGGGAAGCCTTCTAGCTTAATTTTGTTTCTTAGAACTAGCCAGTTTTCTAGTTTCAGCACTCAAGTCTGTTTCTATGAACTCAGCATGTGTTCAGAGCTCATTGTAAGCACTAAATAAGCTGCAAATTACTAAAGCACTCAACTTTCCTCACTTGTCTAGAGGAAAGCAGTTTTTAGTACTTAATAAATAAGCACCTATCCAGGCATGTCTAAGGGTCAGCTCCCAGTGATTTCTCCTGTCTACCTGATGAATCTGGGCATCTTGGGGCAATGCACAAATTACCTCATGTACACAATCAATCCTCTCCTCCTACCACCCAACGCTACAACCTGTGAGAGATGCACTTACACAGCCAAACTGGAAGCAAAGCTGTCTTCACCCAAGACTGGATTAGACAGTCAAGAGGAGAAGGTAAACACTTGCACCACACCACACTCGTCACATAGTCCCTCAAAACCTACACCACCCGAACACACACATAGAAACACAAAACACACACCTACATTTGCGGAGGCTCTCAATAAAAACCTGCCCAAGCATCAGGGACCTATAAAGCAGAAACACAAGCAAACTCCACCCGCCAACACAACCAAAATGACACATAGCCCACAAACTCAGTGTGCCACTCAACACAGCCCATAAGGCATAACAACGTACCCAACACTCTAGTCATAGGTGACTCTATAGTCAGGCACACTGATGTTCCACTCACCAGGCTAAACAAGGAGAAAGTTACTGTCAGCTGTCTGTCAGGTGCCAGAATCCACCACATAATGCACACACTCAGGTCACTCCACAACAAGTACAAATATGACACTGTCATTGTCCATGTTGGTGTGAATGACCTGAGACATACCTCCCTGGACTACATGAAAAGAGACATGGTGGAGCTCTCCAATCTTATAGCCCAGGCAGGTATGACCCTAGCCTTGAGTAGCATCCTGCCATCACCCAGAATGATACCACAGTACAAGGACAAAATGATTGACTTCAACAATTGGCTAAGCTTCTGGTGTCATTCTAAGGGGAGCCAGTATTTGTCTGCCTGGGATGACATGATCGACAGACCACAATGCTTTGCCAGACATGTCCTGCACCTGTTGCCCTTGGGATTCTGGATACTGGCTAAGGCTCTTGCCACACCTATAGTGCCATTTTTAGGCAAGGTTCAAATGACAAATTCACCACCATAACAGGTACAAGCAAGCAAACTCTGAGGGTAATACTACTCAATGCTAGAAGTCTAAACCTCAAAATGCACTCACTTGAGGCACTCCTTAAAATGGAGAACATCGACATCAGTGCAGTGAGAGTGACCTGGTTCAAAGCTCCAGAGAACATCCCTGCATTACCAGGCTATAATTCATACCACACCTTTCGGCCACCTAACCCAGAACAAAGAACTAAAGGTGGAGGCGTGTCCATATTCATTAAGGATATCCACACCTCCAGGCTAGTTGCACAGCCTAATGCATCCTAGATTATCCAAGTGCAACTAACTCTGGGCAAGACCGTAATCCAAATTGTACTTGCTACAGACCCCCCACCATGCCCCAGGATTCCCACTCCTCATTTCTTGATACACTGGAAAGTATTAGGGTACAACCCAACACCCTAATAATGGGTGATTTCAACTACCCCACCATTAACTGGGAAAACTACTCATGTACCAAATCTTTTCCTCAACGTTTTCTGGAATTCATAGATTCCAATGCCTTGGATCAACTTATTCACACCCCCACCAAGGGCAGCAATATCCTAGACCTGGTCATTACCAACATGGGCAACTGGTGTTCCACACCAGAGGTCAATTCCTCATTGGTCAGATCCAACCACAAGCTAATCACCCTAGACATCCACATCCTGCCCTCACCCCCAATTAGGGAAACCACCGTAAAAAAACTTCCCCAAAGCCAACTTCACACTTCTTAAGACAGAAGTGGAAAACATCATGACACCCATGCAGACGTACAATAGAGGCACAACTGCTGAATCCTACACAAATGCACTTTATAAGCACTTACACGAGTGCATGGATCATGCTATCCCTAATAGAACCAATATGCTATCCCCCAAAAATAAGGAAGCCAATCTGTTGGTCCTCTGCCATAAACAAACTCTACAACAGAAGAAAGAAACTGTTGCAAAAAAAGAGTAAAATCCCATGACTAGAGGAACTCCCTGGTCAACCTCAGTAAGAAGCTGAGATCCCTCATAAAATCCTCCAAAGCTAGTTACAAAAACAAAATTGGCACTGACTCTAAAGATAACGACAAAGCATTCTATAGCTATATCAAGAATTGCAATGGCAACACTCAGATCTACTCCGAGTTACAGCACAATGGCACTAAAAATACAGAATCAACTGATATTGCCAACATCCTGGCAGACAGATTCAGTGCTAACTTTATCCCCCTCTCACCCTCTAGAAGGCCCATCTCTATACCGGAAGAATGCAAAGTTCCTGTAATTATGGCTACACAGGTAAAAAACACACCCACCAAAGCCAAGAAGACAGCATCCATGGGACCTGACAATATCCCAGTCTGCATTCTGCACGAACTACAGAATGAACTGGCACCCTACCTAAGTACCATGTTCAATCATAGCCTCACCTCAGGCTTTGTGCTGACTGAATGGTGCACCGCCACGGTTATCCCACTCCACAAAATGGGAGCCACGACGGACCCTGGGGAATTATCGCCCCATTAGCCAGATGAGCCTGGTCTGCAAGGCCATGGAACGTATCATCATGGAACTCATAAACAAAGACATTGGTAATCTCCAAACTCTGGACCCTACCCAGTTCGGATTTGTTAAAGGCAGATCATGTCTTCTAAACCTGATTGACTTCTTTGAAGCAGTCACCAAAGCCATAGATGAGGGTAAAGTGGTTGACACAGCTTATCTAGATCTCGCCAAGACTTTTGACACCATCCCCCACTCTGGAATTATAGATAAGCTCACTAAACTAGGTATAAATCCCTATGTCACAAGATTGGTTGCCAACTGGCTCATGGACAGAGCCCACACTGTGAAAGTAGCGGACTCCAAATCTGACTTCAGACCAGTGACAAGTAGAGTACTACAGGGTTCAGTCTTGGGTCCTCTCCTGTTTGGTATCTACTTTTCTGAAGTACAGGCTAACATAGAAGGTCTTTGGCTAACAAAGTTTGCAGATGACTGCAAACTAGGAGCCATAATCGAAACTCCTAATGATGTGGACATACTACAAAAGGGCCTCACTGAGACAGATACCTGGTGTCAAAGCTCAATGCCAAAAAGTGTATTGTCATCCCCTTTGGTAAAAACTCTGTACCCATGAACTACCACATAGCTGGTAGTCTACTTAATGCCGAAAATGTGATAAGAGACCTTGGGACACAGGTGGACAGTGGTCTCTCCTTTGATAATCACATCGCCACAGCAGTCAGGAAATCCATCTACATGGTTTACCTCATCACAAAAGGTTTCTCATCCAGGAAAAAAAGGTCATTGTTCCCCTCTACTCATCACTCATTAGACCTATTATAGAGTACAATGCCCCTTTTGGTATGTACCTCACAAGACATCTACAACAACTGGATAGTCCACAGAAATACCTCACAAAGAGGATTACTGGTCTCAAACAGATGCCCTATGCAGACCATCTCAAAAAACTCCAGCTTTACTCCGTCGCATATCACCTACTCAGAGGCGATCTCTGCCTAACATACAAAGCTATGTCAAACCCAGAGCTGTTGGACATACTCCATTCAAGAAATCTCAGTCTCTCCGAGCTACATGCTCTAGGGACCTAAACCTTGTCATCACAATAAACAGAACATGCTGGAGGGATAGATTCCTGTCCCAGAGACTTCCCATACACTGGAACAGACTACCTATCTATGTCAAACAGAGCTCCTCATTAGCACTCTTCAAGAAAAACCTTGATGATTGGATGGGAAATAGGAAATTCACCCCAGGGATCACCTCTGTGGTTCTGCTCGACAGGGGCACAGGAAAATAATTTTCTTGGGTGGCGAAAGCCAGGGTACATTTTTGGCTAGGCTTATATAGGCCCTAGGGCCAATAGCCTAGTACCTACCTATGAACCTATGAACCTTAAATGGCCAGAGGCACTTCCCTTAGCATTAATGAGTATGAGGATTATATTAAATACTACAAGGTAATTGAACCCCTGTGAGATATTAATGGGGAGACCCATGACCTTGCCAGCTTCTCCCCCATGTCAAATGAAGAACTAACTCTAATGGACAATGTTATATTGTCTTACTGCACAAAACATATTCATTTCTTGCAGCAGTACAACAGAACTGTATGAGGAGCTCTTCCTCAACCTCCTGACCAGCCTTGTCACCAACTGTGGCCCAATGATTGGGTTTAAGTTAAAACTTTCCAGAAAAAGAACTATTTGAGTCTGAAGTGGAAAGGCCCTTACTACCTCTACTGTAGGACTACCAACTTGGATACATTCATCACATTACAGAAAAAAAACTTGTGTGGGGTTCCCAGATGAATCATCTTTGTCAGCAAAGGAAGATCAAAGTGCAAAGGACAAATTATCTGCCCCAGTGAAGGAGTAAAAGAAAAAAAATCAACTCAGATGACAGTCTATAATGAATCCTGTGACAACAGGTACTGCTACTTTGTTTTTGTTGCTGTTTCCTTTTATAAACTGGTCAAGAGAAAATAGTTTGCTGTTGGTTCTTTGACAGTATGCGGTGGACTTAAATATGACAAACTGTTGTGTGTGTTCACATATACGTCATCATTCTAAAGCAGGGATTCCCATGATTTCAATCCCTGCATCTTAAGTGACAGTTGAAAAGGAACTTAGTGACATTAATCTAACTTGGCGTAATTTGGCTGACTTTTCAAAAGTTGTTTCTCTTCAGCCTGCAACCATAAATTGTGGAGACATATGTTATGCCAGAAATGGGACTGCACAAGTAGGAACCAGTAGATGCAATGACACTAGATATGAAAGTGTGTTGAACTCTTTACACCTAAAAAACTATCACTAAGGGCATGACATGGGCATGATAGAGGATTGCTACTACATTTGTGGTAATTGTGCATACCAGTGGTTGCCTACAAACTGGTCTGGATGTTGTTTTGTAGGCTACATTACTCCTGCTATTCAACATTTCAAGAATCATCCAGCAGACAGAGTGAGAAATAAATGAGCAATTCACTGGGCAGAGCAAGTATTTTTAGTTTTTACCACTTGGTACTCTTTAGGAGTAGCAAACCATATTTCACATCATATCAGAATGGCAAACTGAGACCGGACTAAAATTCAAACTATGGTATTACAAAATTGGCTCGCACTCGACATAATGCTAGCTATAAAGGGGAGGGGGTGGTCATGTTCCCTAATAGGAAGTCTTTGTTGTTCCTATATTAGTGACTAAACAAGATAAACAAGAAAAGTTAGCTAATTTCATGGAGCAAAGAGCCAAGGATCTGGACAGTACAGCTAAACAGTTGACACTTTTTGGATGGTTGGGCAGTGTATTTAGTAACTTGGGAACTAGTATATTACAATGTATCATTACAATAATTGTTATTATTCTTTTAGTTGTTTTAATATTTTGTGCTCTAATGGTTGTGATTACAAAATGCTTAACCTCACCTGCACAAGCAATGCCACTTATAAAGATAGCAAATGATGAAAAAATTATTAAAGATGATGAATATTATGATGCCAAAGCATATTTTATGAAATTAAGAAAAATCAAAATATAATTGTGGATGGCAGTCATAGTGTCAGAGGGAGGACTGTTATGGAAGGTTATTATGTCTTGTGTTTATTCTTCACAAAATGCTTATTAACTTATAGTTTTTTCACAAATTAGTCAAATAAAATGTTTATAATATGTTTATATCAAAGAGAAATAGAAAAACATGCATGATTATGCAAGATATAGTAGCTTTGTATTTCAAGTGTCTTACAATTCGATTCTCTTTGTAGTGTACTGACAGATAAATGAAGGCAAAGTAAGTGTTAAAAGAGTTAAGAGATGTTATGTTATGTTATGTTATATTATGTTATGTTATGTTATGTTATGCTATGTTATGTTATGTTTGAGAGTGTCTGATACCTGTGGATACCAGATTAACCAACAGCACATTCTGGCCTTCTCAGGCTGGGCTGTGAGATAGTGCATACTACTACCAAATGTTACAAAGCTGAAGGCCAATACATCTTAAGCACAGGTGATTTAAGTTTTTAAAAGGCATATTTATGAAGTGTTCACGTGAAGCTCTAAGTAAGAATAACAAAGACATAAAACATTTAAAAATTTTATGATTTTTAAAAGCAATGTAATGTCAGAATTCTGCTTCATAAAATTGATAAGAAAAAGTATAAAACTGAAGGTTTCTTTTATTCTTGGAGACTGATCTGAAAATTTAAGTAGGCAGTCTCCCAGCATTGTTTATGGAATAAACAAGTACTTTATACATCCTGAAGCATTATTCTTGACTGTGACTAAAAGATGAACCTCTTCATTATTTATTTGTGAATTTTAACATATTCAGATACAAAATGAATGGAAATCCCTCCATCATGGAAACATTGGTTAGTATCTCCAATACTTAAGATAAAGATCCTAAAAGATCAACATTTTATAGACCTATCTCATTAATAAATGCAGACTACATATTATTTATGGTTCTTTTAAATGACAGAATAAAACTTGTGGCAAAATATCTACTACATAATGATCACACAGGTTTTATTCTTCGTAGGAAAAATCATGATATAAATAAATTAATATATGTTAAAGACTATGCTAATTTTAATTTAAGTGTTATAAGCTTAGATTTGGAGAAAGCTTTTGATACTATTAAATGGTAATATGTTTCAAATGTTTAGAGTTTCATGGCTTTCCTAATGAATGTATTAATTTGTTAATGAATGCATGGGGTTCTAAAGCTTATGCCAAAGTCAGTGTTATCCTTTTACTGGGTTTAGATATTAACAAGGGTATGAGAGCAAGGATGCCCTCTTTCTACATTATTTAATGTTAGCATATGACCTTTCACTAAATATATAAGAAATAATCTGAATATTAACAGTCTTAAAATTAGTAATATATATTTTTCCAAAATACTGTTATTTGCTGATTGTATTATGGTATGTATTTTAGATTTAAATAACTTTATAGCAGACACATTTCTGAAAAAATATTTTAAAGATGAAATTTAGCAAAGATAAAACTGTGATTTTTTATTAGTAAATCAAAATAAAAATTATATATATATATATATATATATATATATATGGATATATGAAAATTTATATCAAATTATAACTGAAGAATGTAATATCATTATTAAAGATATTGAAACTTTGATAAATAATTGGATAAACTTTTACTTACATTTTTATGATATCTTATAAAACAACAAACTTCTTTTTCTAATCATATTAGGCTACTAAGGCAAAATTACATGTATTCTGTAGTTTGATTGAAGTTTCTGTATTGGCTAGACACTACTTATGAAGGTCAATGGAAACTGATGCATATATGCATTTGTGAAAATTTTCAATGGAAACCTATTTTGAATTCTTTGAATGTTGTTAATATTCAACTGATATAGATATTTAAATATTTTTGAAAACTCTTTTAGTAATTTAACTAATTCAAGCTTTATTAATTTACTTCTTTCAGACCTACTAGGAAAATTACTTTTAAATATTCATAGGTTTATAGGTAGGTACTAGGCTATCAGCCCTAGGGCCTATAGAGGCCTAGCCAAAAAGGTACCCTGGCTTTCGCCACCCAAGAAAATAATTTTCCTGTGCCCCTGTTAAGCAGAGCCACAGAGGTGATCCCCGGGGTAAATTTCTTGTTTCCCATCCAATCATCAAGATTTTTCTTGAAGACTACTAATGAGGAGCTTTGTTTGATATAGATAGATAGTTTGTTCTAGAGTATGGGAAGTCTCTGGGACAGGAATCTATCCCTCCAGCATGTTCTGTTTATTGTGGTGACAAGGTTTAGGTCTCTAGAGCATCTAGCTCAGAGGAATTGGGATTTCCTTAAGTGGAGCATGTCCAACAGCTCTGGGTTTGACATAGTTTTGTATGTTAAGCAGAGATCACCTCTGAGTAGGCGATATGCGACGGAGTAAAGCTGGAGTTTTTTGAGACGGTCAGTGTAAGGCATCTGTTTGAAGCCAGTAATCCTCTTTGTGAGGTACTTCTGTGGCCTTTTCAGCTGCTGCAGATGTCTTGTCAGGTACATTCCAAAAGGGACTTGTATACTCTATAATGGGTCTAATGAGTGACGAGTAGAGGGGAACAATGACCTCTTTTTTCCTGGATGAGAAACCTTTTGTGATGAGGTGCGCCATGTAGAAGGATTTCCTGACTACTGTGGCGATGTGCCCATACTAAGTTTTTTTTATATAAGTAAACAATTTGAATAAATGTTATATCTTAAAGCAAAAAATTTTTTATTTATTGGTTAAACTTTATAGATAAAATACATTTTATCACCAGAAAATACTATAAATAAATCTAATTTTGACTGCTCATACAAACAAGTTATTTGTAATCTTAGTTTAAATTTTATCAAAACTAAAAATGTGACTAGCAAAATATTAATTTAAGAATTTCCTTCATTATTAGGTTATTTTACGGTCATTAATGGTAATGAAGATATAACCACTACATTAGAAGTACTTACACAAAACATTTATTACACCATATAAAATAAGTAAGAGCTTTATAAAAAAAAGAAGATTTTCCATGCTGGACATGTAAAAAGTATTTAAAGGATGATTATTATACTTTTATAGTTATGAGAAAAAAAATTGGTTGATTTTCAAAATTGTTTAAACCCTGTGACAGATGCGAGATATCTGAATCCTTGATACTGATGAACACCCCTATTGCAGAATGTATAAATTTATAGGATTTTTCCATAGTATGGATTCTTTTAGCAGTGGCAAAGAAAGAAACCACCGTTAATTGGAAAAAAATCTGTTCACAATTTTAAAGAATTTATCAAGGTAGCCACTGAAGTGTGTCATAATTTTCAGTGACATCCATGAGATCTAAATAACAAGAAGACTTTTGAACAGATGGGTAAATGTGGCTCAATTATTGAAGAGTTACAGTTATTAGCCAGTTTTGTTTTAAATTACAGTTATTAGCCAGTTTTGTTTTAAATTACAAAAATTCTCATGTCTATATATTATATACTTAAATCTGATATTATTTAGTATTTATGTCTTTGTAAATACGTATATAAATTGTTTTCTGCATTTTTGTGAAATGTATTCTTGGTTTATTTAGAAAAAAAAAACGGACAAATGTTATACATATATAATGCAATAGAAATATTTTGAGAACTACACCAACACAGGAATGGAGAAAAGAGATTTTACCAATGGGTTGACTGTAAGTAGTATAAAATAGGCAAGAGGAAATTAGCAAAGGAGCCAAGGTACTGGGAGAAAATAACTTGGGATGGAAAAGTCAGAGTGGGATGAGGCCAAACAGAAGTTTGGAAAGTGGGATGGAGACTGATTCCTCTACCAGGGATTGATAATAGAGGATAGACATAGAAAGAGGAATAGACAAGTCTTATATGAAAGACCAGCTCTGGTTGAGTTTATAGCTGAGTCTAAAACAGAAAAGAGGAGACAATTAGTAGAGCATAGAAAATGATGGATAATAACTAGAAGAATAAATTAGAAGCAGCTAGACAAAACTGGGAAATGAGAATGGAAAGGTAATACAAAAAGAAACAGGGAGAGGGTTGTTCCCAAGCATGCAACAAAATCTAGAAGTCTTAGGATTTTTGCATGGAAGTATTTACATATGTATTTTATACCCCAAGTAGACATTAGAGATTTTTTGACAGATAGCTGTTGCTAGAGGCAAGATGGGAAATATAGGGGAGCTTGTGATCATAATTTTTGGGAATGTAACAAGTTGACAGATTTTAGAAATTCCCTACAAATACTTTGTCAGAAATGGTGGGGGGGAGAAATTTATTTTAACTATGAAAATGATACTTTTGTGCTGGGATACAGAAATAGAATTGACTAGACATGGTAAATCTTTACTATCTTTAATGCTTTTGACTGTCAAAAAAGCAATTTCTAGGAAATCAAAATCAAACTAAATGTAAAAAGAATTGTTGAATGTTGTAAAGGGGATAAATAAGGCGCCTCAACAGAACTCAATAATTATAGACCAATATTCATTTTTGAATGTTGCAAAGGGGATAAATGAGGCACCTCAACAGAACTCAATAATTATAGACCAATATCCATCCTATCTCCTATAGCTAAGATATTGGGAACATGCACACATACTCAGCTTCTCAATTACTTATAAGAAAAACAAATACTTTCCCTTATCCAGCATATCTTTAGACTTCACAATACTACTACTGCTATATTTCATTTCACTTCAACTGTAAATACACAAAGAAATGAAGGTGATCTAAGCTCTACAATTTTCTTAGACTCAAAAGCCTTTGATACCATGTCCCATGAAAAACTCTTACTCCAACTGTCTAGTATAGGACAAACCAATACCTCTCTACATTGGTTCTATAGTTAGCTTTCCAGCAGAGAACAGACAGTCAAGTGGAAGCATGATAGCTCTTCTTTCCTCCCAGCAAAAATAGAAGTCCCTCAAGGTTCTATATTACATCCCCTGCTCTTTAACCTCTTTATTATTGATTTTTATACTGCCAGCAAACAAGTCATTGTAGTGTAATAAACTGATGACTCTAGCCTAATCTGATCAGAAAAAAGGGTCTATATCATCACATCGAATGGTGATAAGTTTGAATGCCATTTGTTTGAACCGAAAAGCTCGAAAGCCGTAAACCGCGAAGTTATGCAACATCGATTTTTTTTCCGAAGGAAAAAAAATCGGTGGGCCGTCTTTGGGGCTTTGTTATTTCCTCCACTGTAGTGCGATCTCGGAGTTGGTATATTTAAGTAAGGGGTGTATGGGGAGCACAGCCCCCCACGTTGGGGGGTGTGGGGACTAAGGCCCCCACTTCAGTTTGTTTTAAAGCTGTGATTTTTTTTTTTCATGAAGCATTGATTTCTTTCCCTGTTCCGTGAGTTCTCTTTTTAGGGTTTTAAGACTTTTCGGTTTGAACAAAGGGCGTTCAAACGTATCACCATTCGATGTGGTGATACAGACCCCAGAAAAAACACTAACAAAACTTTATCACATAACCTGTCATGCATTCTCCACTGTTGATTAAAGGCTAAACAGATTTAAGCCCTTACGAAATCCCAATAAAACAAAATGAATAGTATTTACTCTAAGCTCCTTTCAAACCAAAAGTCATCTTTTAATATCATCTTTACTAACAACACCTAATATTGAACAAGTTCACAAGGCTAAACTTCTAGGTGTCACCATTGATGGCCAACTGAAAATTGATCAACGCATTAAACAAGTTATAAAGAAAACACAACAGAAACTCAGCTCTTTGTACAAAGGAATATCATTCCTCATCAATGAAGCCAGAAAATGTACAGCATCTGCTTACTTACTTATTTACTACCTTCTCTACTGTATACTTCCCCCATTTTCAGTAACATTAAAGCCATATTGCTGGCAAAGCTAGAACAATGTTTTAACAAAACTGCCATTTTGCTGCAAACCATCACTACCAATCACACCACTGTCTAGCACTCAGTGAACTTAATTGGCTAGAACTATACCACTACCTATCTCTATCACAACTTGCTACTGTACACAAAATCTTGCATAAGCCAGACAATTGTCCAGCCATAAAAAAATCATAAAACTCTATGACCCTGAAAAACAGTTAAGATCAAAAGACAAATATCTGTTCACCATAGTGAAAGCTTACATTTCTGCATGGGACTCCCTGTACTCAAAAAAAAAAAAAAAATCTAGAATTCTATCCTTCTAGCACTAAAGACAGACCAAAATGAAATTCTTAAAAAAAACAAGAAAGAAAGAATGAAACAAAAAACAATTAAAATGTCATCTGAGATAAAAATGGATTTGTTCCTGCATCTCACCAGATTAACTGTCATAATACCAATATATTTTATCTCTTCTCATCACTAGAACAAATCCTGACTGTACTCCTTTCCCCACTGCTGATTTCTCATTATAATAATTTCCTCCTACTCTCATTCAACTATATCTTTTTACCATTACTATCTTCTTAATGTAAATACACTTGAAGCTGGACAGCAAGTGAAGGAAGAGGAAACTGTGGAAACTCAGACACAGTTAATGTTGAGGAGTGATAGGCCAGTGAGTTATCATATTACAGAGCAACGAATGGCACAGGATGAAATTGAAGAGAATGTGCCACAGAAAGATGTAATAGAACTTTATATAGAATGCCCACAGGAAATGGAAAACAAAAAAATGTGCCCTCAGTTTAGAAGAAACCGAGCAAAGAGAAGAGTTGCTTGACTTAATTGAGATAGATAGACACATTACGATTAATGAAAGAAATAGACTGCAGAAGGTCAATAAAACCCCAAAAGTCAGAAGTCTGATAAAGCAAATGAACACAGGAATTAGGACTGTCCATAGAGATTCATGCAATACAACAGAAGTAAACAGAATATTTTACTGTACAGAAAAATTAATAACTGATATTTCTTCCACAAAAACACAGGGTAGTGAAAGAGAAAGGGGAGAAATCGAATACCATCATGGAGCTATCGAATAAAGAAAACCATAAAGCAAGTAAGACAAGAAGTGTCACTATTACAAGAGTATAGAAGAGGGAATAGATCAACAAAAATACTTAGAAAGATAGACATGATAAAACAATGCACAATATTAGAACATGTCAGGATCTATCATGCACTAATAATAAACTAAAAATCTCAGCACAGGCAAAAAAACTTAGAAGATACGTAGACAAATATAAATGAAAAGTACAAATAAGCAATTTATTGATGACTCAAGAAAAGTTTTATAGAGAATTGGGAAATAAGGTAAAAGGAATTGAAAGACCATCAAAAAAGAAGCAATAGATACATTTTGGAGATGTATCTATGAAGATCCTATGGAACAAAACAAAGATGCTAACAGGATAGAAGATATAAAAGAAAGAATAAGAGGTTTAAAGGTACAGGATATGAAATGGGATGAAGTAACAACCAGAGAGATTGAAACAAAGTTAAGAAAAGCCTCTAAATGGAACCCCAGGCCCAGATGCAGTACCTAACTTCTGGTTAAAAGTATTAACATCTTTGCATGAAGATTTAGCCATGAGTAAGAACTATTTATATGTACACCTTGAACAGACACCAACTTGGCTAACAACAGGAAAAACAATGCTCCTACTTAAGAGTGAACCTGCAAGTGACCCTAAAAATTATAGAACAATAACTTGACTTCTGATGACGTATAAACTATATACTGGAATTGATGCCGACCGAGTTTATAGTCATTTAGAAGAAAACTCAATTATGGCAACAGAACAAAAGGCCAATAAAAGAAAGTCATATGGAACAAAGGATCATTTGTTGTTAAATAAATTCATAGTGGAGAACTGTAAAAAGGGGAATAACTTAAGTATGGCCTGGATTGACTACAAAAAAGCATTTGATAGTATCGCACATTCATGGATAAAAATGTATAAGATACACCCTACACATCAATTACATTACAGTGACCATGAAACAGTGGCAGACCACTTTGCAATTAAGCCATGATAAAGGACAACTTATTATTTCAGTGTTAAAAATCCAAAGGGGGATATTCCAGGGTGACTCTCTGTCACCACTGCTATTCTGCCTTACCCTTAATCTATTAAGCTATCTACTTATCAACTTAGGTCATGGCTATAATTTGGCTTCTAGAAAACATCAAAGTACAAAGACTTTTCATCTTCTCTTTGTTGATGATTTGAAACTGTATAGCTCATCAGATGAGGAACTGAAAGTACAACTGCAAGTTGTCAAAACTTTTTCAGATAATATAAGAATGTCATTTGGTGTTGATAAATGTGCAAAAGTAACCTGTAAAGCAGGAAAACTGCAGCACCAAGAAAACATCAGTTTGGGACAAGAATGTGATATAAAAGAACTTGGGCAAGAGGGAGTGTATAAATGTTTGGGAATTGATGAAGGATCAACAATAAAACATGAACAAATGTGAATAAGACTTAGTAAGAAGTACTTCAGAAGACTTAAATTAATCCTGAAAACAGCAATGACATTTAGGAACAAAATACAAGCTGTAAACCAATTTGCTCTTCCTGTCCTAGTTTACAGTTTTGGAGTGATTCACTGGCCTCAAATGTGCTAGATAGATTAGATAGGAAAACAAGAAGGATGCTTCATGCCCACCAAATGATCTATAAAAATCAGTGCATACCAATATTATATATAATATTCCACATTCTGAAGGAGGGATGGGCGTCCTTGAAACTGATTACATGTATAGATCTGCAATTGTGGGACTACACACATATATACTGACCTCACAAAACACAAATGTAGTGAAAGTTTTGAAACATGGGGAGAATAAATCTAAGATTACTTCCCTGCTTAGGCTAGCAGAAGCATATCGGCATCAAGCAGGAATGGAAATCAAACCAGAAGTAGATAAAAATCAGGCACAACTGAATGTGCCAAAAAAACAAAAGAAAGAATATAAGGTGAAGGACCAGATGAGAAGGTAAGAAATGTGGAAAAAGCATCACTATATTTGCAAGTATAGAAAACTTTTGGAAGAACCTCATGTTGATCAGAAATGAATGTAGGAATGGTTAGAGAGAGGTGAATTTAAACCAAGAGATGAAAGGTTAATATTGGTGGCCCAAGATAGTGGGCTACGCACACATTGGTTTGCAAAGTCCATTGAACATGTGGGAGAAACAGACAATGTAGGTTTTGTAAAACAGAACTGGAAACAGTTGCACACCTTGTTGTTGGTTGTGACTTATTAATGGCAGCTGTACTGTAGACTGAAAAGCATAATAATGTGGTGAGACTGCTGCTGGGGTTGTGCAAACATTATTTTATTGAAGTGGCTGAAAACACTGGAAACAGTCTACATCACATGGGATCATCCATTGCCAACAGTTCAAAAGGCAGATGCTAGAAAACGAGATGTAGTGGTCCAAGAAAAGAAGACAAAAGTAACATTGATAATTGAAATTGCCACACCCAGTGACTACACTGTCTTGTGCAAATAGATACACAAAGTCATAAAATATTGGGATTTGCAAGCAGAAATGAGAGCAATGTGGAAGAAAGATACCCAGATAGTTCCATTGGTAGTAGGAGCAACAGGTCTTATAAAAATGAGTCTACAATCATATTTAGATATGCTACCAATACATGTAACTTCATACGAATTACAGAAGGAGTCATTATTGGGCACATTGCAGGTGCTGCAAAGAGCACTTTTGACTGACACCAAAGAGTGAAACAATGCTAATTTCATGAACTTTAATCGTACTTTGACTTAGGAATGGGGTCCATTGCCATCATGGTATTAGAAACCCAAAACATTTGGAGAAATTAAAAAAATAAATTTTTCTTCTCTTAGAAGTCATTTTTAAGCAAAAATTATTTTACCACATCAAATACCTATACTGAGACTAATGTATTCCCATAAAGTAAACCTCATGGCTACTCATAAACTGTTTCTATGAATAAATATCTCCATCTTATAGGTATGTGATGCATACATTAGATGTGGATTATTGTACTGCATGGAGAGTCTCTGTGACAGGAATCTATCCCTCCAGCATGTTCTATTTATTGTTGTGGTGAGGTTTAGCTCACTAGAGCGAGTGGCTCGTAGTGACTTGGAGTTCTTTAGGTGGAGCATGTCCATCAATTCTGAGTTGGACATGGCTTTGTAAGTCAGGCAGAGATCACCTCTGAGTAGGCGATATGCCACTGAGTACAGCCGGAGTTTTTCCAGTCGGGCTGCATAGGACATATGTTTGAGGCCAGTAATCCTCTTGGTGAGGTACTTTTGTGGTCTTTCCAGCTGTTGGAAGTGTCTTGTGAGGTACATCCCAAGTGGGGCATTGTACTCTATGATGGGTCTGATGAGTGATGAGTAGAGGGGCACTATAACCTCTTTATTTCTGGATACAAACCCTTTAGTAATTAGATTGGCTACATAGAAGGATTTCCTAACTACTTTGGCAGTATGGTTGTCAAAGGAGAGATTACTATCTACCTGGGTCCCCAGATCTCTTATTACCTCTTCTGTATTAAGGGGGCTGCCACCTATGTGGTAATTCGTGGGTGTTTTGTTTTTTCCAAATGAGATGACTATGCATTTTTTGGCATTTAGCTTGAGACCATGACTTTGACACCAGCTGTCTGTCTCAGTAAGGCCCTTTTGGAGAATGTCCGTATCAGCCGGAGAGTCAATTATGGCTCCCAGTTTTCAGTCATTGGCGAACTTGGTTATCCATAGTCCTCTTGTGTTTGCCTGTACTTCTGAGAAGTATATGCCAAACAGTAGGGGTCCCAGGAACGAGCCTTGAGGGACACCACTTGTGACTGGTTTAGAGTCAGATCTGGAGCCCGCTATTCTTACCGTGTGAGTTCTGTCTGTAAGCCAGTTGGCAACCCATCTCATGACATAGGGGTTTATGTTCAGGCTGGTGAGTTTTTCTATAATTCCCGAGTGGGGAATGGTGTCAAAAGCATTGGCGAGGTCAAGGTAGACTGTGTAAACCACCTTCCCCTCATCTATGGCCTTGGTGACTGTCTCGAAGAAGTCAACCAGGTTTAGTAGGCATGATCTGCCCTTAACAAAGCCAAACTGGGTCAGGTCAAGTGTTTGGAGGTTCCCAATGTCTTTGTTAATGAGTTCCATGATGATGCGCTCCATAGTCAGAGTCAGTTGTGGCCCCTCCTTTGTGAAGCGGAATAACCGTTGCTTTGCACCATTCTATGGGCACATAGCCTGTGGAGAGGCTGAGGCTGAACAGTGTGTTTAGGTGGGGGGGTTAGTTCATTCTGTAGTTTGTGCAAGATGCAGCCTGAGACATCATCTGGCCCCATTAATGATGTGCTTTTGGCTTTTGAAAGGGCTGTTTTCACCTGTGCATCTGTGATTTCCAGGACACTACACTTTTCCGGTATTGTTGTGGGCCCTTTTGGGGATGAGAGGGGGGTGAAGTTTGCACTGAATCTATCTGCCAGGATGTTGGCAATACCAGTAGGTTCAGTATATTTTGTGCTATTTTGCACTAGCTTAGAGCATATCTGTGAGTTGCCACTTAGATTCTTGACATAGCTAAAGAAGGCTTTGTGGTTATCTTTTGAATCCTTGGCTATTTTTCTTTCAAAGTTAACCTTAGATGATTTTATGAGGGACCTTAGCTTCTTACTGATACTAACCAGGGATGTCTTTCCTTCTTGGGATTTGCTTTTTTTCTGAACTAGTTTCCTCCTTCTATTGTATAGCCTGTTTATGGCAGGGGTCCACCAGACTTGTTTCCTTCTCTTAGGGGAGTGAGTCTTTGTTTTGCTAGTGATGGCATGATCCATGCATCCTTGAAGGTGCTCATAGAGTGCATTTGTAAAGGTTCCTGCATCTTGGACACTGTTATCCTTTAGTGTGGGGGTTGTGAAACATGCCACCTCTGTCTTAAGTAAGGTGAAGTTTGCTATAGAAAAGTTTTTCACTGTGGTTTCCTTGGTTGGGGGTTTTAGTGTGGTGTAGACATCCAGAGTGATTAGTTTATGGTCTGATCTAACCAGTGACGGGTTGACCTCCGGTGCGGAACACCTGTCGCCCATGTTGGTGATGACCAGGTCCAATATGTTTTCACCTCTGGTAGGGGAGTTTACCAGCTGTTTCAGGGCATTTGAGTTGATAAATTCAAGGAATCGCTGGACCTGGGAGTTTGTACTTGAGTAGTTTTCCCAGTTAACAGTAGAGTAATTGAAATTGCCCAATATCAGGGTGTTTGGTAGGACCTTCATGTTTTCCAGTGTCTCCAGAAAGGTGGAGTGGTGGTCCTGGGTCATGGAGGGTGATCTGTAGCAGGCCACAATTTGCATTGCAGATTTTCCCGATGTTATTTGCACATGGATGTTCTCAGAGGTATCAAGCTGCGCCACTAACCTGGAGGTGTAGATATCCTTGATGAATACGGATACACCCCCTACTTTTGTGTTTCGGTCCATGTTCTGTGGCCGAAATGTGTGGTATGAGTTGTAGCTTGGTAGTGCTGGAGTGCTCTGTGGAGCTTTGAACCAGGTTTCAGTTACTGCACAGATGTCGACGTTCTCCATACTGAGGAGTGCTTCGAGCACATGCATTTTGAGATTTAAACTCTTGGCATTGAGTAGCATAACCCTATTTTTTTATTTGTGCTGTTTACGTAGGTGGGTTTGACTTTTGAGCCTTGCCTAAAAAAGGCACTATGGGGGGCAGCAAGAGCCTTGGCCAGTATTCAAAAGCCTAGGGGTGACAGGTGCAAGCCGTCTCTTGTGAAGCAATGAAGCCTGTTGAGCATGTTGTCCCAGGCTGACAGACACTGGATCCCCTTTGAATGACACCAGAAGCTTAGCCAATTGTTGAAATTGATCATTTTTTTCTTTATACTACAGTATCATTCTTGGTGAAGGCAGGATGCTACTCAAGGTCAGGGTCATACCCGCCTGGGCTACATGATCAGAGAGCTCTTCCATGTCTCTTTTCATGTAGTCCAGGGAGGTACATCTCAGGTCATTCACACCAACATGAACAATGACAGAGTCATATTTGTACTTGTTCTGGCGTGACCTGAGTGCTTGTGTTATGTGGCGGATTGTGGCTCCCGACAGGCAGCTAACAGTAACTTTCTCCTTGTCCAGCCTAGTGAGTGGAACGTCAGTGTGCCTGACTATAGAGTCACCTATTACTACTGTGTTAGGTATGTTATTTCGCCTTAAGGGCTGTGATTGTGTGGCACACTGATTTTGTGTTTTATGTGTTGTCTGGTTTGTGATGGTAGGTACAGGTTTTTTGGCTGTCTGCTTTGGAGGTCTCTGATGCTTTTGCAAGTTTTTATTTAGAGCCTCTGAGTATGATTTTGTGTATTTATATGTATTTTTTGCCAGTGCTGGTTTAGTATGTCTATGTGAGGATGGAGGTGTGGTGCAAGTGTTAACCTTCTCCTCATGACTGCCTGTTCCAGTCTTGGGTGGAGAGAGCTTAGCCTCCAATTTAGCTATATAATTGCATCTCTCGCATATGTTAATGTTTTGTGGTAGGAGGAGAGGGTTGTCTGTGTACATGAGGCAGTTGTAACATTGCCTCAGGATACCCAGGTTCACCAGCTGGACTGGAGAGTATATCTGAAATTGCCCTTTGGTCATGCCTGAATAGTAGGGTGAGCTGCTTAGTCACTTGGTTGGTGAGGGGTGAATAATGAGCCTTGCCCTGCTGGGCAATCAAGTGTCGGGGTATATTAGTGCTTGCTATTAGGTCTGAGCAAGTGTTGGTCTGTAGGATGCTTTTTAAGTGCTTAGGTTGAGAGTTAGACTACTTTCAAGGGAATAACTGAAGAGGAGAAGATATCACAGTATACTAGGGTTCAGCATTTTTTTAAGACAAACACTATTGCTTGCTGTGATTCCTCCACCTAGTATTAATAGCAGGCAGTAAATGGAAGGCAATACTTCCACATTCTCAAGTCAGTTCCCTAACTGGACCATTATGTGCTATAGTTGTATGCTAATGCTTCCTGTTTTCCATTTGAAGGGAAAAGGTCATTGCCACAGACTTGGTTCAAATGAATGCCTCAGTAGAAGCATTCATGCTATGGCTAAATTGTCTCAGTCCAATAAAGATACTTGATTTGTATTGATAGCTGGTGGTTTATTTTCTTTTGGTTACCAGTTTGTCTCAATAGGCCAAGCTCAGTTTCACACACAGTCTGCAGAGAAAGCACACATGTGCATCATATAGGATGGAACTTGACATTTAATGCACAGTTTAAAGATTTTGTTAAAGTTGGTACTGTGCCTTTAATGGATATATTTTTAAGGAAACAGGATGGTAACTTTTTAGATTTTGATGAAGTGCTCAGTCTGTTATCCTACTTTAATAAATAGGAGACTTCTATTATATGGTGGTTTGGAAAGTCAGTTGAATGATTTCCACATAAAAAACTTGTCAGTATAAACTTGAAGAAGTTTAACTAACTGACTTAAGTTACAAAGTTTTCTTCTTACTGTCTATTGAGTCACTCAATCCACTATTATCTAAAAAGTTCCAGAATTTTGCATTGAAATTATTATTATTATTTATAATTAACTTATATGGCTTGGACAAGCTTCCTTTGTAGGTCAATCTGCCTTCAATAATAGCATTTATGTATTCATATAAAGGGGGAATAGTGTTATGTTCCTTTTCACTCATATTATCCACAAATTGATTTAATTTCTTACTGATGGATAATATTAATTGGTTAGCAGATTCATCCAACTTTTATTCTTGTGTTAAATATTGTGGGGACTTAGCTTTTCCTTTTTTCAAATCAATCAGACCATAATACTAATCCGTTCCTTTTTAGTAAATTCATTTTAACATTATCTATGTTTTCTTATTCTAGAGATATGTGCAATAGGAAAGCACAATTTCCATTTTGATATTAATGAAGTTTTAAAACATTCTTCTTAACTGTTTTAAGAGCTGACTTCATATATACAGAATTTCCTTCTAAGGTAAATTATGTTAACCAGCTGAAAGGATTATTACATATTTCTAATTTATCATCTTTAATAAACTTAGATTCTACATCTGGGAAGTTAATAACACTATATTTCCATAATTTAATATGATTTCTATAAGTAATTCTCAGCTTTTTAGGATACCATAAGAATGAAGTTAACATTCTTTCCATTTTCTTTCTAATATATATATATATATATATATATATATATATATATATATATATATATATATATAAATAACATTTTAATAGGTACTAACCTATCCTCAAAAGTAAAAAAAATCATTCCATTTTAATAAGAAGTAACACTTCTTTAATTACTTTTTTCAAAATTGTTATTAATAAACTTACTCACATCTTGATGGATTTTTATTCCTAAATATTTTAGTTCTTTTCCTTCCCAATTCTATTTATATATTTATCTTTAAACTTACCATCTAGTAAATGATTTAACACTAAAGTTTCAGTTTTATTATTATTAAATTTCAGTAATGATACTTCTTGAAACTTTTCAACTTCCGCATCTGCTTCTTCAACTAACTAATTTAAATCTCCTATAGTTAGTAAAATAGCATCTGAAAAATGTTGTATTTTAGATTGATAATCTCTATTAATTGAGAATACATTGATTTTTTTATTGCTTCATATACTATTAGCTAAGGGTTTGATAAGTAATGCAAATAGTAAAGGGGACAAGGGGCACCCTTGATTTGTGCCTTTGTTTAAATTGAATTCTTAAGAAATGTAAGATCCAATTTTAACATATACTTTGAGGTCTATATACAGTTTTTTTAATATTCCAATAAACTGTTCTGGAAATGCAAATGCTTCTAAAGTTTTAAACAAGTAGCTGCAAGCTACAAAATCAAAAGTCCTCTTGATATCTAACCTATTAGCACCAAGTTCGTGTTCATTCCTTTTGCTAAATCTAAGATAGCTACAGCCCTTTTTATATTATTGTGCATTAATTGTTGACTGCAAATGTTGTTTGATCTTTATTGATTAATTTATCTACTATATCCCTTAATCTTGTGGCAAAAATGGAAGCAAATATTTCATAGTTATATTTAATAAAGAAATAGGTCTATATGAGGAGACTAACTTATTATCCTTTCCTTGTTTAAGTATAGGTGAAATTACAGAAAATTTCCTTGAGGGTGGAATTATTTTGTCACTCTGAATTATCCTGAAAATGACACTCGGTAATTCTAAAATATTTAATAGAAGCAGACTATATAATTCTATACTTTACCTTTTTTAAACTTCTTTAACTTCTATCAGGGTTATAGGCTTATTCAACAGAGACATTTGTTGATTATTAATTTTATTAGTAATGTTTTTTTTTAAATAATTGTCAATTTTGTAATCATCAGGATGATTATTTTTATCTTCATTAAGATTCTCATGGAATTTTTTAAAAATATTAAACATTTCTTCTATATCTGAAGTAGCTTATTAGTGTGAGGTTTTGGATATTATTTATGTGTGCTTTTTTGCTTAACATCTTACTTCTGTTGACTAATCTATGTAGATTTTTTGAAGTCATCTCATAACTATTTAATTTTATTTTTTCTAAAGCTATCTCCACTTAATGCATTAAAACTGTTTATTTTCTCATTAATTTTTAATGACTTTAGTATTATATAATTTCTTTGCATGTTGTTCAAACCTCACTTTGTGTATTTCATCTTGTATTTTCAACAACTCTTTATCCCACCCTTTCATTTTATTACTAGTCCATCTTCCCATTATATCCTTAATATGCATTTTTAAGGAGTCCCATGGTATGACTTTACTAACCTGCCTATTATCATTCAAAGTTAGAATATTCTTGATTTGCTCTTAAGGCAACTCTTAAACTCTTTTAATGTCATCATTTATACTGGGATTCTATAAATAATCTGAAATTTCCTTATGTCCATTACTATATTAATACTAAGTGCATTATGATCACATAAAGGACAAGAAATAGATTTAAAATAATTCACTTTATTAAGTAAATATATTGAGGTATAAATCCTATCAATTATAGTTTGCATCCCATGAGCATCAGCATAATGAGTGAAAAACAATTACTTATCTTCTGCTTTTGCTAGTAAATCAATGAAATTATTATTACTAATCCATTTATTTAGTGCCTTAGCTGATGATAGTATTTTAGCTTTCTTCTGTTCACTTGTATCTTCTATACTAGACATGCAGTTAAAATCCCTTGCTAAAATTAAACTACCCTTCCAATGACTTTGTAGTAATTTTAAGTGATCTTTAGCCATTCTTGTACCTATTCCAGGGATCCAGTAAACATTAGCTAGTGTACAGAGTTTGCCATTATATTTAATTATTACAAATGTATACATTCCTTTGGGTCTTTAACAGACTGCATGACCTTAGGCATTACAGTGGATTTTCTCCAAAGTAAAGCAGTTCCTCTCCTCTTTTTGTTAAAAGACACAGATGATAACATTTCATAACCTAAGTTTTATATATATATATATATATATATATATATATATATATATATGTGTAAATCTTTATCTAACAAGTGAGTCTCTTGCAAGAATATAATGCCTCCTCTATTTAATTTTAGATTACTGATTTATGATTTCCCTTTGTCAACATTATTTAATTCCATTTACATTAATAGATAATAGATTAAAACTATCCATACTGTGTATTTAAAAAGATTTTTTAAAAAATACATTATGACACATTTATCTACCATATTAATTTAATTTTGTATAAGACTAATGCATTCCTCCAACATTATCTTAACATTCCAGATTTTTTGAATTCTCCCTTTCTACAAACTAAACTACTAAAACTCAAAAATAACAAAAACAAAGACAAGTCTACATATATAACTGTATATATTGCTAGCAAAACA
Organism: Protopterus annectens; assembly: GCF_019279795.1. Taxonomy (NCBI): domain Eukaryota; kingdom Metazoa; phylum Chordata; order Ceratodontiformes; family Protopteridae; genus Protopterus; species Protopterus annectens. The sequence goes on along the minus strand of NC_056741.1, from coordinate 575,608,045 downwards.
CAACCGACTATGCATACCAAAGTTTCTAGTTTGCCTATTCAATAGTCAAACTACTATACTATTGCTATACCTACCAACACCTAAATATTCATCAAAAATCTAGCCAAAAGCTACCGTTACCTACAAATAATTAATATAATATTATATATAGGTAAAAATGATAAGACACTATTAATTTAGTTATATATTTTAAAACTATGCCCCCATTACTACATAAAAATGTAATAATCCTATTCTATTAATCACAAATATTAAATAATCTAACAAATGGCATATTATATACTTATTTATATAATAATAGTATAAATTATCCATTAACTATTCGTAAATTATTTGCTCATTCAACATTATTATAACTAGATCTCTAAATAAATAACAGAGTAGGACCTAAACAGATGAAGATATCTGTGAACTTACAGGTGACATGTAATCTTATCATACTAAACTATAATACAAAAGCAAGATCAATGTACATATATATTTATTATATCAAAAAAAAACTCACACATATTTTATAGGTCTAACAAAAAGCATTGAATTAATTTTTTACGTAAAAGTGTCTATATCTCAAATTTCTGTAACACTCAACACATCAAATATAAAAATATTTAAAAATCTTTTAGCTTATTAAACTATTTCATAAAAATATGTACATTACTGAGACTGAAGAGAATGTTTTGCTATTTCCATGGAATCAAACATATTTGCAGTCTATATTGCATTCAAAAGTTACAATGTGTTCAATTCAAATCCCATTCTCCCTTCCCAGATTCAAACATATTGAAAAATCTGCTTTACTTTCTACCAAAATGGATGTACTGATTTAGTAATAAAATACTCAAGCTTCAGCTTTGACTTATGAAATGAGCTATTTCGGGAAGTCTTAGTGAATCTAATAGTATGCAACATGTTAAAACCTTCAAAGTTCACATGACCAAACTTCACATTTCAGCTTTCAGATTATTTTCAAATATTTTATATGATTTTCTATGTAAAATATACAAGATCTTGTATATTCACATTTCTGTCATATGCATGTATATGTAATAGACATCTTTCTTAAAAAATCAGTTTGCTATTTAAATATATTTTTCTGTCTTATTTTCCACTAGTATTCTACCATATTCTATATATCTTGCATTTCTAAAATCTCCCCTCCAAGAGCTATTTAATCATCAGCTCTCTATTAAAGATTATAGTATGTGTACATATTTCTTAATTTACTGATACTGCTGTTTTATTAATCTTACATAGTAGATATTACATTCCTTGTGTGTAAGCATATCCATAAGAAGTTTATTCTTATTAATTCTAGTATTACAAGCATTCTTGACTATATACAAAACAATTCTTGCTTATTCAATTTAAATATCTGTTTTTAGCTATTGTGAACTACTGTTCTGATCTAAGCTTTACTTGCTGGCATCAAAATTTGACTACAACATGTGAAAATCACAACTCATAGCACACAGCAGCTGTTAATTTCCTCTGTATGTTTCTCATTCTTCTTTGTTCTTTTAAGCTGTTCTAATCAGTAACAAGCATCTAACATTTAGTTTTCAATTAATATGTACAGTTAATATGTATAGTTAGAGTTAATAACACTGCAGTATAAGCTATAGCATGTAAAATGTAAGCAAATTATATGTTACAGTATCTAAGTATTAAACATTACTATAGCTTTTGTCTTAGTGATTCTTCACTTCTAAGAAAAAAAAAGTGTTTTTTGAGTAAATTTCTTGAATACATACTATTTTTAGCAAGAAATGTCTTTATTAAATTATCATATAAGAAATAGGCCGTGTTACATTTATATAAATGACAATAAACCATAGTGACACAAACTGTGTTGCAAACATTATACATTCCAAACAGTGCAACAGAACTGTAGCTGCAAACATTATACATCACGTTTAACATATCCAGTCATTGTTAGTCAACCATTACATAGCTTATTCAAACCCTGTCTTCTTTTAAACCTCTTTCCTCCTCTGTATGTATTTATCACAGATTTTACATTTTCCCTATGTAATTTACTCCCACCCTTTTCTAAAGATCCCAGTTCCAGTTGTTTTAACTCTATTACTACCTTCACTACTTCTAGTAAAGTTGGTTTAGACTTTGATTTCCATGTTCTAGTAATTGCTTTTTTGGCACCCATCATAATTAGACTCAGCAAGGCTTTACTATGTCTAGACAATTCCGAGGTTGTATTATAACAACTCAAAAAAATAATTTCCCTAGTCACTCCAACTTGTTCACCCAGCATCTCCGACAGAGTAGTCTGCAGAGGGATTTTTAAAGTCTACCAACTCAATACACTCCAAGAAAATATGTTCCCAGTTAGCTCTTTCTGCCCCATCACACCTCCAACATGCTGTCTACCCGAAAAAAAAATATTTGAAGTTTGCTTGGGGTATAAAAATGCTATGTAAGCACTTTCAAGCAAAGATCCAAAATCTTCTAGATTTTATTGCATGTTTGGAAGACATATATATATCCTCCCATTGCTTCTTTGTGAATTGCTTATCTAATATCTATTCCCAGTCATTCCTAACCTCAACTGATTAATTCTTATAGTCATCATGCAATATTTTATATGCTCTACTAATTATTCTTTTCTTAATGGCAACTTCTGTCCTAGATTCTACTAAAAACTCCACCAGTGCTAGTCTTTGATTTAGGACCCCCTATTTCTTTCTCTTTGCCTATACTCTGATATCAGTCCTTGATATGGAAGGCAGTCTTTAGCCTGCAGTCCAAATAAGTTCTTACCATCTTCCCATTCTATTACCTTTCCCCCTCTAGTTATTTGCTCCCAGTACCTTGATTCCTTTGCCAGTTTTCTCCAATACATTCCTGCCCCCTCTTGCCTATTGTCTGTATCCCTAATTGCAGTCATCCCTATCGGCAGAATCTCCTTTCTCCATTCCCTTGTTGGCTTAGTTCTTAGAAGACCTTCTGCTACTTTATGAATATAATATTCGGTATGATTACTGTTGTCCTCCTTAAAGGTCTGCATCCAAAATTCTCTTGTTACTTCAGCTTCCCCCCTGTTTCATCATCATCTCTTTCCACTTTGAATTGTAGTTTTCTGCTTGTGCTATGTATAGGAACCTTAACTGTGTTGCTCTGAAATACCCCTTTGACTTGAGCAATCCCAATCTGCCCTGTTCTATTGAAAGAATAAGCTTATCCCACTTGACTTTTGTTGTCTTCCTCTCCCATATAAAATCCTTCAGCTCTTTATTAATTGCTATCCACAACTTCTCCTCTGGTTGATTTCTCACATATAGGAAAAAAAAAAAACATTCTTTTCTTCTTTCACAGACATCAGTGATGAACTTTGACCTAGATTTTCTTCAGAACAGCTCAAGGTGGGAAGAATCCAGCATTCTGAAGAAATGGAACATTCCTTTGTTCTCAAGCTTTCTAAGAGTGAGTTGTTTCATAAATGACCTGTGAAAGGAATGTTTTGCACAGGAACAAAGAAAACTAAATTACCAACACTTTAACACTCCTTATTAGCATATTACTTAGATCTGACATTCAGTTAACCCAGCAATGCACATACAAAGCAAAGATGAACAAATAAAATAAAATTCTTAACTGCTGACAGATTCCATTAAGGAACACCTGTATCCTCCTAGTACACCTGTTTGTCCAATGATATGTGCCCTTCAGATTCAATAATATGTACTGTACAGAACCTATCTAATGACTTTCTATTTTTGCAATCATCATGTATAATGCATAATGTACTATAGCTGTACATATGTTTATATGTATTCTTTTATTTGTGCTCATATGTATTCTTCTATACTTCCTCATATGTGTCATTCACGTACTTTATGTTATTTGGAGCTTTTCTCTCTGGGCCTCTGCTGAAAATGGACCTGTGTCCAGTCAGACTTTCCTGGTAAACAAATTTAAAATAAATAAAAAAAAAATTAAAAACTGATATACCTTTAAAGTTACCAATTCAATTGTTTGTAATATAATGACATTCTCTTACAGGAAGTATTTGTTTAACATTTAGAAACACACTTATAGGTTTAGTTAAATGAAATATATTAAGTCTTTTGCTGTAAATATAGTAAAACAGTAAAACTAACCCTTTACATTCCTCATCATGAAAAATGTTTTAGCCTGAAATATAAATACATACTTACAAATGTTTTGAAGTTTAAAGTCCTGTACAAACCGTTTACTTAAAGGGCAAGTCTATTGTTTCAGAAAATAGTAGTCCTGTGATCAGAGAATGAGAGTCACTTGTTTTGGGGATTTTATTTTTAGAAGCAGTTTTCCAAGAATTCAGCTCACTCTGTCTCTTCAGGTATATACTGTTCCACTCCTTTTCTTCAATATTATTAAGGATTTTATTGCTGTTAACAAAAGTGGATGCCTCCTCCAGCATGTTAAATATTTGGTTTCTTCAGAAAGGAATAATTTGATCTTTGCATGAAATACCAAAATAGCTTTAATATTATCCTTTTTAAGTTCCTTTGTCAGTGGTAAACAGGATTTTATTTACTCATTACTTTACTGGAATAATCATTGTCAAATCTGATTACAAGTTTACCTATTTTAATAGGTGGGCTGCACCATGCTGCTTTGAATATTTGATCTTTTTCTAAGCTAGACATTAACGTAACTATAATTGAATGTGGTGGTGAGTTTTCCTTCTTAGAAGGTGCTCTCAGGTGTCAATGTACTCTTTACAAATACAATACAAACAAAAAATTATTAACTTTAACAATTGGCTTATTTTCTATTGTCATTCAAAGGGAAACAATATCTGTCAGCCTGAGATGACATGGTCGACAGACCTCGATGCTTTGCCAGAGATGGTCTTCATCTGTTACCCTTGGGGTTTTGGTTACTGGTTAAGGCTCTTGCCATTCCCATAGTGCCTTTTTAGGCAATATCACAAGAACAAAATTCGTGATATAAAAATACCGTCTAAAAACTGCCTCAAGGTTATGCTGCTAAATGCAAGGAGTCTAAACAAGAAACCGTACAGTCACCGAGACATGGTTTAAGGCTGTGGAGAGTATGCCAGCCATACCAGGTTACATTTCCTTCCACCCATTCAGACCACAAACTGAAGGTGTGAGAACTAAAGGAGGTGGTGTATCAATATTCATTAAAGATAAATACACCTGTAGATTGGTTAAACAGCACGATTCCCTTGAATTACTTCAGGTGCAATTGATTGCAGGTAAGACAAATCCTCAGGTCATCACTAGCTATATGACCCCATTCATGAATCAGGACATCCACTTAGCCTACTTGGATCTACTTGAGGCAATCAAGATACAACCAAACACTCTGGTTTTGGGTGACTTTAATTATCCATCCATAAACTGGGTAAATTATACATGTTCTAACTCACTTGCCCAAAGATTCCCAGACTTTGTTAACTTCAATGCCCTGGACCAGGTGGTTGACACACCCACAAGGGGCTCAAACATCCTGGAACTTGTGCTTACCAGCATAGGGCACTGCTGCGCCACCCCCAGTGTGTGGCCATCCCTGTTGAGATCTGACCACAAATCAGTCTCACTAGACATAACTATGACACAAAGACCCCCCAAGCAACAACTAGACTAAAAAACTTCTCTAAGGCCAATTACAACTGCTTATGTGATGGCATAAATAGCTTCATAGCCCCTCTGTCCACTGATGGAACAGACACCTATGCTGAGTTATACACCAATGCATTATACAAGCACCTGTACAATTGTATTGATTCTGCCATACCCGCTAGAACTAAAGCAAGATCTTCAAGAAAAAAACAAACATGCCTGGTGGACAACTGCCATTAATAGGCTATACAGCAGGAGAAAGAAATTGTTAAGAATAGGAAGGAATGGACTCAACACTGGAAACAGTTCCTCCTCAACTTAAACAAGCAAATAAGACTTCTATTGAAGTCTTCCAAAATAACTAGGAAACCAAATTAACTTTCCTAACTAAGGATAACCACAAGGCATTCTTTAGTTATATTTGTAACCTCAAAGGTAAGGCCAAGATTTGCATTGAACTCATAGTTAATGGTAATACATGTATAAAACCTGTGGATATAGCAAACCTGCTGGCTATCAGTTTCAGTGTCCCCGCCACATATACCGCAAAGCATCCCTAACACCTGTCCCCCACCTAGTATTTCCAAAGAGCTGGTCTTAAATGCCCTCTTCAAAGCCAAAAACACAGCATATATGGGACCAGACAACATCCCAGGCAGTGCTCTACATGGGTTAAAACAGGAATTAGCATCACCATTGAGCACACTTTTCAATCACAGCCTAAGCACTGGCTTCATCCCAGCTGAATGGAAAACAGCTACCATCACCCCTTTGCACAAAGGGGGTGTATCCATGGACCCTGGGAACTATAGACCTATTAGCCTGACCAGCCTTATCTGCAAGGTCATGGAATAATTATCATGGACCTTAAAAAGGATATAGGAAATATCCATGCACTTGACACCACCCAGTTTGGCTTTGTCAAGGGGAAATTATGCCTGTTAAACTTGGTGGACTTCTTTGAGACAGTCACCAAAGCCCTAGATGAGGGCAAATTTGTGCATACTGCATATCTAGACTTAGCCAAGGCCTTTGACACAATCCCCCACTCAGGCATCTTTGATAAGCTCACCCAGCTGGATATCAACCCATATATTGTCAGGAGGGTTGCAAACTGGATCACTGATAGAAGTCATATGGTCAAAAAAGGGGACTCCATCTCCTCCAGCAGACTCGTAACCATTAGTGTTCCACAGGGATCAGTTCTGGTACTCCTACTGTTCGGAATCTGCTTCTCCAAAGTACAAGCTAAAACTAAAGAACTGTGGCTGGCAAAGTTTGCTGATGACTGTAAACTGGGAGTGATCACTGAAACTCCTAGCGATGTCAACATCCTGCAAGAAAGTTTTACCAAACTAATGACTGGTGCCAAAGTCATGGTCTTAAACTTAATGCAAAAAAAAATGAATTATCATCCTGTTTGGCAAGGGTGATGTTCCTGCAAGCTATCACATCAATAGCAATACCCTAAGCACACAGTCAGTGGTGAGACATCTGGATACACAGGTTGACAGCAACCTTAACTTTGATCACCATGTCTCCACAGTGGTAAGAATGGCATTTTATATTGCTCAGCTCATAAGTAAGGGCACTGCCGACAGAAAAAAGAGGTTATAACCCCACTGTACTCTTTTTCTCATTAGGCCAGTAATAGAGTACAGTGCTAATTTGGTATCTAGTTTATCTATTTTTAGTACTACATCCTGCATACTAGATAATATTGACCGGATGTCTTTTTAACACAAGAATCCCGCGTTCCATTTTTTGAGTGACTCATGCTGAAGTCTTTTCTCCCTTAACCAAGCAGTTGAAATTGAAGAACATGAAGCTATAATTCATTTCTCTATTAGTGAATAAAATTAGCTAACAAGTATCTCCAAATTTTGATTTTTTGATTACATTGTCTGTCCAGAGAAAAGTTTTCAGTCACAGAGCTTTCACCAGTTGCTGCACTCAGTTAACCACCTTGGCTATGCCTCCTTAATATATGCATATCTTACTGCAATTACAAGTCAGATTGACTCACAAGATAACTGAGCAATACCAGGCATTCTTTACTTTGTACAAAATAAGTTTTGATACATCAAGAAAAGGGAGAAGAAACAGTTTGTGCTGGTGTTCTCAAGGACTGCTTTAGTTATGTGCAGTCTGCATGGAAAGAACTGCAAAGTTCTAGCAAGTTGATTACATGAGTCTGCTTATGAGATACTTCATGAGAATTCCATTTTGGACACTCCTTTTAGATAAGAAGTTTATAACATGATTTGCCGTCAGTTTAGTCATCTATCTTTAGTCATCTGCTACAAAATATTCCATATTTCCTGCTTTTAGAGGAAATCACTATGTACTCTAATCTGTCTCATATTGCTGTTTTAGTTAATCTTCTGTCTAATGTCTATGAAATAAAAGGTACTGCTGCTATACTGAAATGTTATGGACTCAGTAATACCTATTATTTGCAGCAATGGCAAGTCAACCATGATATATAGTGATCTAGCTAGCTGGTTTAAATAACCAGAGGCATAGCAACACAAGGAGAAAAAAGCTATATCTGATACACTGACAATCAAAACAAAATTCAGATTGCAGATGTTAACTCTGTGAGTGCTTCAAGTTTACCGAGACATCGTGCTGTGATGGAGAGTTTACTTAAGGAAGTAAAAAGGATGCTTATCATGTTGTCAGAAGGAAATTATAAAGATGGTACTGTTGGAATCTCTCCTGACCAGATGCATACAGTAGGAAATATATTCTATTTTGGTTTAAAGATATCATAGAATGCAGGCAGACAAGTGTAGTTTGCATCCAAATGTTAGTATGAATGGATATTTGGAGCACAGGAAGCTCTTTTTAAAAGATAAACCATGGGATTAACAACCATATAGGCACCATGCTAAGCCTACACGACGTAAGCATGTTAGTGCGATGAACAATAGCATTGACTGAATATGCATACTGCTTATCATGCCTACACATTTGCAAGCACCGTTTTGTGGCCAGCAATGGTGTTCAAGGCAATGGTAAGGTGTTTACATGCACAAGTGCAGAATGTAAACAAAACGGCTTATTTATAGGCAAAGCTAAGATATGAGCATGTGCTGTAGTTTGGTAATATTAATGGCAAGTACAGTGAAATAATTATGAAGGAGTGGAAGTGAAATAAATAAATTATATACAAAGAATAATGGTTTGCACTACACAATAATTCATATGGGAGGGGAAATTGGATAAACTGTAGTCATATACTGGAAGCAAATGTGCTGAAGTGTCAAAGAAGCATTTCTAACATAAATCATCCCATATTTTCCACAAAGACATATATTTGCAAGGTAAAAAGTGTTTTGATGTACTAATAATGTGACATTGTATCAAATCATATTGAAAAACAGAAACAAGTTATGAAAGTTGATAATTGTAATGATAATTAAAATATTAATGACGATACTGGTGTTATGAACATAAATAAAAATGGACATGCTACAAAGGATGTAATGGAATAATAAAGCTCCAGTGTAACAAAGGGGAGTTAAAATGTGATATACATGTTAATAAAATACTGAGTTGAGATAATAGCTAACAAGGACAGAAGATACATTATGGGATGAAAGCATAGACTGCAGTCAATGTATATGAGATGTATATACATGGAATTTATGTATGTAAGTCATTACCATTGCTGTATTCTCCACATCAGCATGTACACACAACAACAAATGGAACTTAAAGCTGTAATGTCTTGTTCATCAGAAACTGACACGTTTTTGCAAAGAAATGTCAATGACACTGATAGGAAGGGAGTTTATCACCTAGAAACGTGTAATAGACAAGCAAGTATTGTACAGTCATGTAAATGCTAAATAATAATATAATAACACACAACATGCATAAATGACACAGATTGGATTACATTACGTGATTTTAAGTTTTGTGCATTTTTTTCCTATATTCTTCTGCATGTTGTGATTGGAGCTTTTCTCCCCGGGCCTCCGCTGAAAATGGACATGGATCCAGTTGGACTATCCCGGTCAACAAATGTAAAATAAATAAATAAAATTTTTCCATTGCAAATTTGCAAATATGTTAGCCATTGTTTTACTGAGGATGCTCACATGGAATTATAGAAACAGTTAACATAGCAACAATTGAACAGCACCAACACACACGAAAGTGTTGTAATAGAGGACCAGTCACAGTTTCTGATGGTTTAACTGCATGCCATACAGTAAAAAACATTTATGGAAGCCCTCATCTGCCATTAAGCTGTATAGTGCATCAAAAACAATAACAGTAATAAAGAAACGTTCAGATGAAGACATGTAAAAAAGAACATAATTTTTTGGGAATAGGTAATCTCTGTGAACAATGAATGACATAGTAAACAATCATAACATGTCATTTCCAGACACATGTAAGGACAGATACCAGACAGACACATACTAATCATGGATGCCACAGAAATACGCATATGGGTTATGTCATTAACACCATTGAAGGGCTTATAGCACTTTCCTGTCATAAGGGGTATGGATGCCCTTACCTTGTAGGACAAGGCTTGAAAAAGGTGTCTCTCTGACTGTGCTATAACTATTGTCTGTGTGCAAGCCACTGCTGTTTAACAGATGTTACCAGATTCAAACACCTGACTATTATACTAGGCTGTCTCCAGACCTCTGTACTCACTGCATATGCCACATCAGATAGGAATGGAGGCTGTCATAAATAACTGAATTAAAAGTGTGCATTAAGAAAGGAGTTATAAATATAATATGAACAATCGGATTTAGTCAAAATGCTGGAAAGGAGCTACACATGTTACTGCCCACACAACAGTGAGCAGTACAATATCAATGCTTCTTTGACAGTGGAGTTGTTTCCATTGTATACTACACACACTGTCCCAAAACTGAACCACAGGCTATCTGTGTAAGTATGCTATACAAGCTAGTACTCACTGCACATGCCACAGGAGCACTCACAGCATGATGTGCCCCGAATAACCATTTCACTGTCATGCAATCACAACCTGGATACATCAATGTCCAATATAAAAATGGATAAGAATAACTAGATAAAATGGGGTTAATGTAACATCAGTACATTCATATAATGTTGCCCTTTCAGTTCTTTCAGGAACTGAACGGCAAGCTATATGACTCTACTAACTAGTGACATGTGGATGAACCACAAGTGCCACAGTGGAAGTCTTAACACAGCTGTGCCTCTCCATCTATGTTCTTATTACATCAGATGTTTGTGAAGCAATCTGTTTAAAATAAAAGGGATGTTGGAGGCCTCTCCAACTGTAGATGGGCACATTATAACTGTGGTGGATGCCATTCATGTGTTACAGTATAAGGTGCAACAATGCTAACAGGCACTGAATGTGGATGTTGAACATATGAGCCTTTGACAACAGAAGATACATGATGTTGTACAGGATGAATGTAACATGGTAGAAGTATCACTGCAATTGTGACATAAGTTGGTATGTCAGGGTGGCTCCCACCCTAATCACTGAAATTACAGTTGTCCGAATCTTAGTTAGCCAAGACCTGTTCTTTGAAACCACACTACTCCAAAATGGCACTTTGCTGATCTTCATGTCCGTGAAATGTCTGCTTTCATGCAAGTAGGTGTACAGCTTGTTGTCACTGTAGTGCGATCTCGGAGTTGGTATATATAATTTTCAGGGGATGTGGGGGGGGCACAGGGGTGCTTGCCCCCCTGCAAAAATTAGAGAAAAATAGAGGCTTTGGTGTAGTTGCCATTTTGGAGTACTGTAGTTTCGGCGAACTGGTCTCGGCTAACTGAGTTTCAGATAACTCTAATTTCGGTGATTAGGATGGGATCCATCAGGGTAAATCATGTTATTTGCTGCAAGGGATATGTGTGCTTATAATTGCTGTACTAAGGGAATAACATACAGAGTGTCATCTCATTCCCTCATGCCAGAGGATAATGCTTATTACATATGTTATGTAAGGAAAATATAATCACATGCCATCATTACTCTGAATAAAAGTGTTGCTATGTGAGAAATTTCAGAGCTTTTTGCAAGAGGAAGCAACATGTATACATGTAAACAGCAGATGTGTTTGACAACAGTGTTAGTGACATGTACAGTCACAATAAGACTGACACAATGTAGTGTGAGTAGTAATGATTGGATTTGAACTAACTGCCTAAGATCACAAGCTACAAATCTGTGTCTGAATCACAAATTCCACATGACATGGGGCAGTGCACATTTAAATGGACAACATCACCATTGTTTATTAGCTGGATGCTTATGCTAAAAAGTTGTTGAAGTGTACAATAACATTGCACAGCTACAGATCATATATGTATTGAAAGAGCAGTGTACACACTGAGGGTGAAAGGCACACTCACAGCTGGCCTACCTCAAACATCCTATATAAGTAGTTACATAATGTACAAAGCATAGTAGCAAAATCACACAACACAAGAGAATTTACACTTCATCTGTGAGATACTGCAGTCATGGTTGAATTATGTAATTATTGTGTGACCAAAAAAGGTGTTTTCTCTGGGGGTACTAGGGTTTGCTAGTGTAACAGTGGGCCACTGTAAATCAGTAGAAGTAGAAGTGCACTTAAAGGTGGTTGTGAAGTGGCTAATGGCATATGACTGCAATTATAGTCACAGTATTTAAGCAGGGATAGACTCAAACCAAGCACCTACCCAGTTGCACCATCTATGCAGCACATTATCAGTAGCCAAATCCGCAGGAGAATACTGAGGACAAGTGAAGCATACAGCATCTATGAAGAGATGACATCAGCAGTGTATTGCCAAGGAGGTGTTGACTCTTATAGCCATCTGGGGCCGTAAAAGTTGCCACTGCAAATTTGTGTAAACCAACCCTGAATTTATTTGCAGTCACACACATACTTGCAAAAGTTAAGCACTGTATTTGAATCTCGTACTATTTACATATTCTAGACAATAGTGTAAGAAATGCAAGTACCACAGGAGGCATCTGACATGTAAAGTGTGACAGTTCACTTTAGAAAGAATGGCCTCATTGATGTGTTGCACCAGGGATGTAGTCAGAGAATATAACTTTGTAATCCCAGAGCAGCTATAACATTAAATGACGGAATTGAGACAACATAATTCTTAAATCAAGATCCACTGCTGACAAAAGTAGTACAGCCAAACAAATCTTGTACAACCTAAAACAATAATTATGTTTTTTTTGTTATTCTTTGAGCGCAGCACTGCCAAGCTGAAATGTGCTGCTGATGGCAAAGTATTAGTGTATGCCTAATCATATCTAGTAGTGTTGAATATAGAATGGGAATTAGCAGTACTCTATGTCACTCTGTGCCAACTTTTATGCAAAGACCAGCACAAGACAGGCTTCACAATGGGGAGCAGGCACATTAATAGAGTAGCAGGATAAAGATGTGTTAAAGAAAGTTGTAACCAACAATTGCAGACCCAGGAGTTAGACAAAACATTCTGAAATGTTTTTTCATTCACCTGGATTTGAACCTTTAGAGCACTGCAAGAAAATCCTTTATATCTGAGTATTATCTAAGCATGCCACATAGAAAGTAATACTTCTGATAGTCCACATTTAACAGCAGATTTCAGCAAATGTGAATGCATATACTGATCACCATTATTCCATTGACCACTGTCATCCGTACTCCTAACTGTTCAGCTTGTTAAAAAATACATTTAACAATACACATAACTAGCGTGAAGTGCAACAGTGTAATCTGGCCAAAGGCAATAAAATCATAAGATATTGCCATAAGTTATGCATTTTCATTAAGTGTTATTACCGTTTGTTGCCTGGTGCTAGACAATGCACAAAAGCAGAGGGATAGAAATAATGATACAGAATACAGAAGATACATCAACAGGGTGAGATGGAGGAAGGGACAAAATAACCCATGACAGAAAAAGGATAATAATGGATCGTTACAATATTTAGACAACATGTAGATATCAAATAGTGTACAAAATGGCTGGATTAGAATACTTGAAAGTAGTCAAAAAAAAGCACAGTGAAAACTCACTGAAGCAGAAGGGATGAACAGGGATAGAGACAGTTGCAAAGAGAAATTACAACAGTATGCTCTGTGTGACATGTAGGAACATCTGCATAGTGTATTAGTATGACTTATTAAATTATCATTAATCTATCATGTACTGCACAATAAAATGCTTGCTACAGGGGAAAAATAATGGGTAGGAGCGTGCGACTCACATAAAGACATAAGCAGGATAAGGTTGGTTTACTAACTTTCCCTGTTGTTGCTGCAATGTTTTAGCAAAAATATGTGTTGCTGCACTCTGCAAATTTTATGATAATGAAATGTTGCACATGGAGACTAATACAGACATTTGAAGTTAAATATATGAAAGTAATATGAAATATCAAGAATCAATACATTGACCTACAGTTGTAAATGAACCCATGACACTATACAAAAACATTACTCTAAAACTGAGCAATTATCTCAGCAAACCACATAAGAACTCCTACTTAATTACATCCAGCAGCCTAAAAGCTGCTATATTAACTATTTCACAGTACTGACTTGAATGTGATTTACTCTGCATTCTCACAGTGCAGTGGATTTAAGCAGATTTGTGCAAAAGTAACCTGACCATGGCATATTAAATTTAAATCATCAGCTTAGTTAAACAGCATTCACTATCATTCAGCATTGCTGCACTATGTCAACCACCGCGCAAATGCTTAGAACATAAAGTAAAAACTTTTAAATGGGCGATTTCTGATCATGTGTGTTGCATGTAAATCTATTTTTGACCAGATTAAACATGTGAAAAAGGGATTGCTAGGACTGTGGTGAAAATGGGATTGGCAAGTAGAGGATAGGACACAAGGGGAAGAATACAGGAATATGCAGGAGGGTGGTGGGAGAGCAGCATAGCTATCCACATCTTCATAACATAAATGTGCAGTTGCAAACACAATTTCATGATTTTGAAGAGGCACCACAGAACAGATGGCTGACAGCAAAAGAATAATGTATGGCCAATTAGACCAAATCGAGTGTGTCACGATGACACAAAGGCAAAGTGGAGAGTTATGTATGGGACATATTTTTTGGTGGGATAGTTGGCCATTTTTATTATTTATTGGGAGAGAGATGAATGTTGGGAAAGGTGCTTAGGAATGAAAGAGTCAGGTAAGTACTGTAGGTTAGGAAGCATGCACAGACATACAGGACATACAAGATAGACAGGGATGGTGATAGAGACAAAAGTTTAGGGGACACCATGATTGTGTATAGGTAGGGGACATTGGAGGGGCACCCATGTCCAGCTTGAAAGCAGTGAGAATCTAGTCCTCATCGTTAGAACTGTCATCTCTGACTCCTGCAGCAGGGGTCTATATCATATGAGCGAATTACAGAAATTGCGAACGCTCATAATATCGAACGTACCGGAACTTGAAGTGCTTTTTCTGAGATCGTGGTACAGTGAAGAATGGGATATTTGTCCTTACCTCACTGTAGTGTGATCTCAGAGTTGGAATATATATTTAGCGGGGGGTTGTAGGGGGCGCAGCCCCTCACAATAGGAAGTTTGAGGTCCGGTACTTTCGATATTATGAGCGTTCGCAATTTGTGCAATTCGCTCATATGATATAGACCCTGCAGCAGCTACCTGTGTCAGTGTTGGGTGTGGCATCATCTTTGCAAAGCAATGTAGGATCTTTTTAACCCTGCTGATACATGTACCAAGGCCCCTCTCCATGATATCTTCCACCACACCTGTCAGCTCTTGCCAGGTGAAAAAATTGTCATCTCCATTAGTACTACTCCAGGAGGGTACCAATGCACCAGCAACAAGGACTACCTGACACAGTTGGAGTAGATTAGGAAAAAGCAACAGTAACAGTCTGTGAACCTAAACTGCTGCGAGTCTATGCTGTCATCTGTGGAGGTATGGCAGGCCAAGCCAAAGTGGTCAGTCTACCTCTGTCTACTGTAGGTCATTTATTTTTCAACAGTAAGGTATGCAAACAGAAGATTGTTAATAAATTATACCCCCCAAAAAAGAAAGAGATAGGGTGGGAGAATAAAAAAAATAATTGGATACATGACATGTCAAAGTACTATATTTTTTCAATAAAGTTTATTTGACAATACATAAACAATTACTGCCACATCCATATATGATGGAAAGTTATTAACATGTCATGAAATAAACAAATCTCACTGCTATGATATAAAAAAGAGCGCCTTTAGTTCCCTATGATGGACAGGCAATATGCATTCAAATGTAATAATTTCAATTACTATAAATGGATTGTTCCTGACATATCTAATGATGTTAACATTTTCTAAATACTTATCCAATAATAAAAAGTAATTGCTGGTTCTGGGTATTGAACTGACGCACATTTAATCTGGTGTTCTCATTGCTAATGCAAGC
This sequence comes from Protopterus annectens, assembly GCF_019279795.1. Lineage (NCBI taxonomy): Eukaryota > Metazoa > Chordata > Ceratodontiformes > Protopteridae > Protopterus > Protopterus annectens. The sequence continues at coordinate 575,592,014 of NC_056741.1, read as the reverse complement.
AGCAAGACTTATTTTGGAAGGCATGCATGCTTGAAATCAAAGTTGAGGTATGCATGATCAAGAAGCTACAGACTAATGGAATTAAATGAGATTTGTGGCTTAAATTTGGACCTGAGTCATATTTATCCCATGCCTTTCTCATGTGAGTTAATATCTTCTGGTGTGCCTCATGGTTTGCATCTATTTCCTCTGCATTTGTACAGTACAAAAAGAAAAGAAAAGAAATATATATGAACACATAATGAGTAGCTATGTGGGATGGCTAGATAATTTATGCCATATTATAGATAGGTTATAGGTTAGTATAATTACTTAACTGTGGGGAATTTGTGGCCCTAAATTCAGCCTCCCATTGGCTTAGGAGGTCCTGCTTGTGCTTTTTAAGGTCACTATAGTGGTGATGACATTGATCCCCAGTGCACGGGATACCAGTTGCACTGAAGGCAGCCTTGGCTAAGCTATTCCAAGCCTTAGCCTTATACTGATACTGAGACCCAGTATAATCCCCCTTGCAGCAGCTATGGCCGATGATTTTGTATTGAGAGGATATGATTCAGAACTAATTCAAAACATTATGTCTTGTAGTAAGTCAGAAAGAGATAAGAATAGTAAACCTTATTTGTTTAGGAACCAATCTGATTTAACTGAGAAACATAAGACTGTAGAACATAGACATGTTATTTATATTACTAAGTATAACAGATGTACACCACAGGTGATATCTATTATTGAAAAAAAAAATGGTGTATCCTTAAATCAGATAATGAGATCAAGGAACTAATTGGTGATAGACCTCATTTTATTTACAGGAAGATAAGAAATTTGAAACAATATTTATGTTACAAAGATATTAATCATTCATAATAATAAGAGATCAGGTCCATGTATTAATAAAAAGACAATGATCCCATGTTATAATTATACGTTCTGTAAACATATTAATTTATCTACAGAATTTTTGCATCCCATTACACAGCAGCCCTTTATTTTTAATGTATATACCACCTGCACTACAAAAAATGTGGTTTATATAGAAAATTGTGAAAAAATGCCACTGTTTTCATATTGCCAAGACCAATCAAAATTGAAAGATAGAATCTCCTCGCATCTTTATGAAATTCATAGAAAAATTGAGTGCAATGCATTATATAAACTTGGGAATGGGCATACTTTTAAAGTTAGAGTCCTACAGAGGATTTTTCCTAATAAGAGCAAAGGTGATATAGTCAATAAAACTAAAACTGAAGAATGTAAATGGATTAATTATTTTAGGGCAGACTGCTCTCAACACCCGGATTAGTGTGCAACCATTGCTAAAAGAGAGGCAAACATATGTTACTTAAGACTTTTAGTTTGTTTTTTACATTTGTTATGTGTTTATATGTATATTTATTAATATTTATTAACATTTATCCGTATTTATAGGTTCATAGGTTGGTACTGGGCTATCTGCCCGAAGGCATATATTAGCCCAGCCATGTTGTGCGGTATTCACTGCCCCTTTAGTAGTTCCCTAGACCCTTGTAATAGCAGCTAGTACCCTTGGCCCCTATCTAGTAGTGCTGTTGGTGTGATCCCCGGTGTGAACTTTCTGTTACCCATCCACTCATCAAGGTTCATCTTGAAGAGTGATAGTGAGGGGCTATGTCTTATGTAGATCGGGACCCTGTTCCATAGTAAGGGAAGTCTCTGCGAAGGGAATCTATCCCTCCAGCATGTTCTATTCATTGTTGTGTTGAGGTTTATATCCCTAGAGTGTGTAGCTTGAGTAGATTTGGTTTTGCTAAGATGGAGCATGTTCAACAATTCTGGGTTGGACATGGCTTTGTACGTTAGACAGAGATTGCCTCTGAGAAAGCGGTATGCAACAGAGAACAGTCTTAGCTTTTTCAATTGTGCTGCATAGGGCAACTGTTTTAGGCCAGTAATCCTCTTGGTTAGGTACCTTTGTGGTCTCTCCAGCTGCTGGAGATGTCTAGCCAGGTACATTCCAATTGGTGCATTGTACTCAATAATGGGTCTGATGAGGGAAGAGTAGAGGGGCACCATTACATCCTTAGATCTTGATGCGAACCCTTTCGTGATCAGATGGGTCACATAGAAGGATTTTCTAACCACTTTGGCAACATGGTTATCAAAGGAAAGCTGACTATCTACTTGGGTCCCTAGATCCCTTATTTCTTCTTCAGATTTCAGGGGATTACCTCCTATGTTGCAGTTTGCGGTTACTCTGTTTTTTCCAAAGGGGATTACTACGTATTTTTTTGCATTTAGCTTGAGATCATGGCTTTGACACCATCTGGAGGATCTCCATGTCGGACGGAGACTCTATTATAGCACCCAGTTTGCAGTCGTCCGCAAACTTAGTCAGCCACAGCCCTTCCGTGCTTGCCTGTACTTCTGAGAAGTATATGCCAAACAGGGGGGGCCCAGGACAGAGCTCTGAGGCACACCACTCATTACTGTTCTGGATTCGGACATAGATCCCGCTACTCTTACTTTATGGGATCTGTCTGAGAGCCAGTTTGCGATCCATCTTGTGACGTAAGGGTTTATGCCCAGGCTGGTGAGCTTATCAATAATACCTGAATGGGGAATGGTGTCAGATGCTTTAGCAAGGTCAAGGTAAGCCATGTGTACCTCCTTTCCCTTATCTTTAGCCTGAGTAACTGTCTCAAAAAAATCCACCAGGTTCAGGAGGCATGCTCTGTCCTTGACGAAGCCAAACTGTGTGGGGTCCAGTGACTGGAAGTTCCCAATCTCTCCATTTATGAGTTCCATAATGATTCGCTCCATAGCCTTACAGATCAGACTGGTCAGGCTTATTGGTCGGTAGTTTCCAGGGTCAGTTGTGGCCCCACCCTTGTGTAGCGGGACCACCATTGCCGTGCACCATTCTATGGGCAAATATCCTGTGGAGAGGCTGAGACTGAACAGGGTATTAAAATGTGGGGTTAATTCCTTTTGGAGCTTGCCTATGACATAGCCTGGGACACCATCTGATCCCATGGAGGCAGTGTTTTTAGCTTTAGATAGAGCCTTGTTAACCAACGTATCAGTAATAATTGGACTTACACAATCCCCTAGAATGGTAATAGGCCCTGTAAGTGGTAAGGGGGGGGGGGGTGATTTGCACTGAACCTGTCAGCCAAGATGTTGGCAATGTCAGAAGGGTCAGTGTATTTTGTTCCATTTTGTACTAGCTCAGAACAGACCTGAGCATTGCCATTTAGGTTTTTGACGTAGCCATAGAAGGCCTTATGGTTATCCTTGGCATCCTTGGCAACTTTTGTTTCAAAATTAGCTTTAGTTGACTTGATGAGGGCCCTCAATTTCTTACTAATGCTGATCAGGGATGATTTTTCTACATGAGATTTGGCCTTTTTTTGTATACGTCTCCTCCTTTTATTCTAATGTTTGCTTATGGCTGGGGTCCACCAGACTGGTTTCTTCTTGCTTGAGGAAGGAGTCTTGGTTTTATTTGGGATAGCACGTTCCATGCAATCCTGAAGATGCATATAGAGTGCCTTGGTGTAGGATTCCACATCCTGGATATCATTATCCTTCTGCAAGGGAATAGTGAAGCTTTCCACTTCGGATGCAAGTAGTTTGAAGTTTGCTTTGGAAAGCTTTTTGACTATGGTTTCTTTGATTGGGGGAGGTGGAGGAGTGAAGATGTCCAGGGTTATCAGTTTGTGGTCGGATCTGACCAAGGAGGGGGTGATAACGGGTGTGGTACAATGGGCGCCCATATTTGTGATGATTAAATCCAATATGTTGTCCCCTCTAGTGGGGGAGCATAATAGTTGTTCAAGGGCATTTGAATTTATAAATTCTATGAATCGCTGAGCATAGGAGTTGGAACACTGGTAGTTCACCCAGTCTATACCAGGGTAGTTGAAATCACCCAAGATTATGGTGTTGGGTAGGACCTTTATATTTTCCAATATCTCAAGGAATGCAGAGTGAGCATCTTGGGACATGGTGGGCGATCTATAACCGGCTACGACTTGAAATGTGGTTTTGCCTGCTGATAGTTGGGCATGGATGATCTTTGGGGCATCATGCTGTGCTACTAACCTGGAGATATGGGTATCCTTGATGAATATGGATACACCTCCGCTCTTTGTACTGTGATCTGGTAACTGAGGCCAGAAGGTATGATATGAATTGTAACCTGGCAGTGCTGGGGTGCTCTCTTGAGCCTTGAACCAGGTTTCCGTCACTGCACAAACATTTTATCAGTATATATCCGTATTTATTGACAATGGTTTTAAAATATGGGTAGCAGTTGAATACACACTAGTTTTAATATTATATATGAACTACATGGTTAATTATTTTTCTTCTTTTTCCTCTTCTTATGTCATGTGATTTAATCTGAATTTTGATAGGCTAGCTGTTAATTGTACTTTGATATTTAAACTAATTGTTTTATCTGATTTTATTTGACATTGAATAAGAGTTGTGAGGACTTGAAAGCTTTATTGTGTTTATTAAACCTTTTATTCCTAATCAAACTGTTGTGAAAAATTGGCTTATTTATTTATTTTATTTTACATTTGTTAACTGGGTAGAGTCCAGCTGGGCAAGTAGCCTGTTTTCAGCGGACACCCAGCGAGATAAAGCTCCATAACAATAGTACAAAAAGATTACAAAAATGTTTTAAAAATTTACAAAACAATATATAAAAAGTTTGACAGTTGCCAACAATCACAATTTACAAAAAGGGGAATGCAAAACAGAAAACATTACATTTCCTAAGCCTTACTACAGACAGTAATAAGAAACTCATTAGCTATATAACTAAAAACCATTGTGGTATTTTCATTTGGTAGAAGTAAGACAAGAAGATAGCATAATAGAAAACATTTGATTGAAGGCATGAGAAACTAGCCAGGATTATTACAGGAGCATAGCCATTGTTGAATAAGGTATTCCTTTAGGAGTTTATTGAAGCTATGATGATCTGTGTTTTTTAAGATAGTCTGGGGTAATAGGTTCCACTGTTTGGCTATATTTTAAGGAGAAGAGAGAGTCACCAAAGTAATTATGGGATTTTGTAACCTTAAGTATAAGTTTATTGGATGATCTAAGGATCCTGGGGGTGTTATTTAGTTGTACTAGGTTGGAGAGTGCAGGGCAGTTTTCAGGTTTATGGATAATACAGTGGGCAGTGATGAGCTGATTGAGTAATGACAGACTGGGAAATTCAAGCCAGTGTAATGTTTGAAGAGCAAGGCAATCATGGTTTCTGTTGGATATATTAGCAACAAATTTGCTATTTTGTTATAGCAGGATTTAAGTAGACGTAAATTAGACTTGCGCAGGTTAGTGAAAAGTTGAGAACAGTAGAGAAGAGTAGATAGGAGGTGTGATATGGCTGTGGCTAGTCTGGCATTTTGAGTAAGGTAAGGTTTGGCCCTGTATAGAGCATCAAGTTTGATGTGAACTTTCTTAATTGTGAGTGATATGTGTTTATTGAATATTAGGTTGTTGTCTGTTGTGACACCAAGTTGTTTTGTTTGGTTAACTGGTTCTATTATAGTGTCATTAGTGGAGTAGATGGACAGATGAGGTGGCTTTGCTTTGGATTTCCTGTTAGAGAAGATCATTAATTTTGTTTTGTTTGGGTTTAGGATGAGCTGAAGTTCATTTAGGTAATTTTCAATATCTAGAAACAACTTTTGCAGTTTATCTTGGAGTTCTTGGGTTGTGGGAGCAGAGCAAATAAGAGTAGCGTTGTCAGCGTATCGAATGATAAAAACAGATTTAGTGGCAGTGTTTAGACCATGTGAATATAATAAAAATGAGAGGGCCAAGGATGGAACTGTGAGGAACCCAACAGAGACTGGGAGGAGTGTGGAGAGTTTATTATCTCATAAAGTTGCCTGTTGCTGATTAATAAAGTAGCTAAAGAACCAGTTGAGAGCTGTAGAGTTGAGGATGAAGGAAGCTAGAATGTTGAGTAGTAGTTGGTGGGATACTATATCAAACGTTTGGACATATCAAGGAATATTATAGAGACTAGTTGTCCATTGTTTTTGAGGAGGTTGATGTAGTTAGTGAAATCTATGAGGGCTTTGGAGGTAATGTGTGTTGGACGGAAGCCGTGCTGTGAACTAGATAAGAGGTTATTTGTAGTCAGGTTGTCTAGGAGCTGTTATGGATACATTTCTCTAAGATTCTGGCTAGGGGTGAGAGAATGGTAATGGACCGATAATTAGAGAGATCTTTAGATGGGCCTCCCTTGTGGAGGGGAATGATATGGAATATTTTCCATAGTATGGGGACATATTATTCTGTGATGGAATGATTGATTAGGATAGAAACAGGATAGGTGATGGAGTTTGCAGCAGTTTTGAAGAAGTCATTAGGGAGTTGGTCAGCTGCTAGACAAGTAGGTTTTAGTTTTGATAGGAGTTTTTTTGATATAAGAGGTTTGTATGGGTTTAAAAGAGAAGTAGTTGGGTTTAGAGTTAGTAGAGGTAGGCTCTGTAAGGGGTTGGTTAGATTTGTTGTTTAAAAATGAGGTGATAGTTGTAATGAAATGAGAGTTAACTTGGGATGCTATACATTCAGTAATATTTGTTGTAGATGGTACAGGAGTAGAGGTTTTGGCAGGGTTGAGGAGGCAGTTAAGGTTTTGCCAATATTTTTGTGGGTTATTTATGTGTTTTTGCTGACAAGCTAGAAAATAAGATTTTTTTGTCAGATATTTTCTTCTTAGTTAGGTTTCTTAGTTGTTTGTAAGAGGTGAGTTTTTCTGAGGTTTTGGAGGTTTGGTAAGCAGTCCAGGCTGTATCCCTTTGTTTAATAAAAGATTTAGCATCTTTGGTTATCCAAGGTAGGTTTTTGGCTTTGGAGTGAATTTTTCTTGTTGGAGTGAGGTTATTAAGGATGTTGAAGAAGATATCATTAAAATATTGTACAGCTTGGTCTAGGTGGGTGATATTAGAGGTTGCAGTTTTGAAGTGGAGAATTTAAGATGGTAGTGGGAATATTTATTTTGTTATGTATTTGTTTGAAAATGACATTACAGAGGGAGTGAATGTGTTTCCTTAGAAGAAAGGTAGGGGAGTGATCACTGAGAGAATCGGAGAAACACCCAGCCTGGTGGGCAAAGTTGGGCTTATTGGTTGGTATCCACTCTAGAAGAGATTCTTTCTTAGTCTGTTTATTGATTCTAGTGAGGAAGTTTATAGTTTGGGTAAAATTGAATAAATTGATAAAATTGGAGGGTTTGTCAGATGATAGCCAGTCCAAGTTGAAATCACCTAGCACTATATTTTCTTGGCTGAAAGTAGAGGATGCCCAAGATAGAAGACTTTCAATGGTAGATAGATTATTTCCGGTGGTAGGTAGGAGGCAATAATTATGATGGTTTTATGTGGATTTACTTCAAATCTGATAGTTAAAGTTTTTGCTTCTGATAGATCTGGGGGAGTACAGATTAATTTTTCAATTTTGAGGACATTTTTATACATGAAGGCAATGCCTCCACCACACTTGTTCAGCCTATGTTGCCTAATAACATTATAACCACTAGTAGGTATTTTCTCATTTCTGTGGGGTTTTAGCCATGTCTCTATAATAATTGCTATATCAGGATTGTAGGTAGTTAGAACTGCATAAAATTCACTAGGATTTTTGTGATACTTCTTATACCTTTTGTAAAAAATCGTGTAGCAGGATTTGAACCCTTAATCAGCTGTGATATTTATCTAAAGTCACGACTGTTACACCTTGTGCCACAGAGATATGTATGTGACAAGTGGGATTTCTCCACTCAGTACTATCCAAAGTGCTGAGGAATGTGTACTGTTGCCAGGGGTGTTCGTCCTACATAGGGCAGTCTAAACTAAAATGTTCACTTTTTCCCTTTGTTAGTGAACCATGTTTGCATGCTGCCAAACAGAGAGCAAATGTAATTTAAAATAAAAGAAAAATAGCATTGTATATTGTGAATACTTGCAATGTGATACCTAAACTGGATTTGATCAAGCATCATATACCTTATTTCTCATAGTTAACTTAAGTTCCACCTTATGCAACACAGAAAGTTACAAGAAATGTGTGCTTTCTTCACTGACTACTATCCTGAGTGCTGCCATCTCTGCAATGCTGTCAGGCATGTTTGGGATGCAGAAGGCAGCCTAAACTAAATTTTTCACTTTTTTTCCTTTGGTTGCTAACTGTGTTTATGTGCTGCCAAGTGGAGAGCCAATACAGATTAAAAATAATTTTAAAAATGTACATATTTAGCGAATAATTGCAATATGATGTCAGTACAGGATTCAAACAATGCATCCTGTTTTTTTCACTTAATTCACTTAATTTATACCTTGTGCCACAGAAGTGGACATCTCTCACGTACATTTTCTGTAGTAAGTACTATCCACGTTGTGGAAGTCCACACCAGCACAAGGCATACATAAGACAGCCTAAACAAATTTTTCACCTTTTTCCTTAGGCAGTGAGCTGATTTTGCCCACTGCTGAGCGGAGTGCAAATGAAAAGGTATCAGAAGAAAATATATGAGAGGAGAAAAAGCTGACAATAAATTAAACTCAATCAATGGGTATATGCAGCAGTGACCAGAGCAAGAATTGAATTCAAGTGACACGTTCATCCTTCTCACATTTCATTACAGCACCAGAAATGTACTTTGTAGAACATACAATCAGACTAGTAGTTAAATGCAAATAATATGAAAGTTGCCACATCTGTTGTTAGTAATACTGACAATATTTTATCTTTGAACAACAACACAGTAGAATCGCAAAATGTGATTAAATATGTATTCAGACTACACTTTATCAAATTATCATTTAATTGGATTTGAATCATGCATCAGTTGTCCTTTTTCTTTAAGCTCACTACACTTGCACCTTGTACCACACAGAGAGTTGCCTGACAGGTGTATTTTCTTCACTGAGTACTATTCAGAGTGCTGATGGCCATGCAATGCCACCAGGCTTTTTAGAGCTACACAAGGCAGCTTAAACTAAGTTTTTTTTTTTTTTTTTTCATTAAGTCATGAAAGTTCATTTTGCACTGCCAAGTGTAACAAAAATGCAGAAGGCAATATTTATCAGAAAGATTCACACAACATTTCCAGAATAACAAATTGAAGAAACAGGAAATGAATCACAGTGTATATCTAGCAATGAGCAGATCTACTACTGCATTACACTATGTTCAGTCTCATCACATATCCTGGTACTGTTTTGTACATCTCACAATATCAGGACTTTAGCTGATTTCATGGGAATGGAGAAGGGCACAAAGAACAGAAGAAATGTTTTCATTGCTCACACAGCACACCCAATTAACAGTGACATAATTTGGAATGACTTATCTGTCTGTTACTTTTAGTCAATACTGACCTTGAGTTATCCATAGCAACACATTCACACACCAAAGTAAGTGTCAAGATTTAGTACGAACCCCCTCAGTAAAATTATGTGTGAGCAGGTTTTGAACTCTGAATCACCTGTATTACTCTTCGAAGCGCAATACATTTACACATTATGCCACAGAGATAGGAGTGTGAAAACTTGAATCTCTGAACTCATTACTGCCCAGACTGCTGAGGAAAGTGTAAAATTGCCAGTCTTCATTGTGCCATTGATAGCAGTCCAAATAAAATTTGTCAGTTTTTTACCTTGGGCAGTGAAATGCAATTCACTGCTACTGACCACTGCTGGTCAATGGAGTACAATGCCAAACAGCATGCAAATGATAAAGGGAAAAAGGAAAACAAATTAGGAATCAAATACTTCACATATACACTTCAGATGTTTTAATCAACCTTGTTATCTTGCAACAGGAACCTGTATGGATTTGAACAATCAAATAGGGGTAGTAAGAACAATCAATGAAGAATATGTCCCATATTTTCCACAAAGACATATATTTGCAAGGTAAAAAGTGTTTTGATGTACTAATAATGTGACATTGTATCAAGTCATATTGAAAAACAGAAACAAGTTATGAAAGCTGTCCTTTCTTATTTGACAGTAAATGTCTGGATGATTATGATATTGGCAACTGTTAGGATACCCATGAGCTCACACAGTATTAAGCAAAGACTGCAAACATTGCACTTATATTCCTCTCTTTCTTTAAGGTGTCTAATTCTCTCATCTGTGCTTTCTTCATAGCAATTCCATGTCTGCTTTATTGCATATGTTATCATTATCAATTCTTAAAGTACTCCCTTGAATATGAGCAACATTTTTACTAAGGGGCAGTAACTGTGGCCATTAAAGCCAGAATTCGAATGTTAGGAACGTTGCTCTCCTAAATCAGTCAATGCACTTTCATAATTTTTGGTAAGTCTCTTCTCCCTAACATACTCTCAGTAAGTGTACATCAAATGGGGAGACTGTGAAACTCTGATTGTTCCTGCAGTCAGACTAATCATAGACACCTGAAAGCCATCAACAGGAAACACTTCTCAATGATCGTCCTTTCAATGCTAGTGCATGTACATGTAATTGTGTATGCCTTTACACCATGTTTACATTCCCTACACTTGTTGCAGCTTCTGGTACTCAGGAATGCTAATGATTTAACACCTCATTTGCATACCAACACTACTCACAGGACTGACTCTGCACTATATAAAAGTAATCGTGTAGCTGATGCCTTTGTATCATACTGAGGAGACTGTTTTGATCCAGGGAGATTGATACTGCTAAATAAGCACAACTTTTGGAGAATTATATACTTTCTACACTGCTATATTGTCAAGGTATTTTGGTATTTCTTACATAATATTTTTAGTGTAACATTAAAAGGTGAATTGTACTGGCTGCTCAAAAGCATTTATTTATCTTAATATTTTTTCTTTATCCCTTTTTTGTCATAGCCATTTCTGCATTACAAAATGCATGCTACAGAATGATACATGACCTATATTTTTTAGGTTGGATTTAATTGATTTGCACAGTTATTACAGATGAGTATATTATAACTTTGTAGGAAGGTCTGACATTATTGCCTGTGTTATGAAAGACAAATGTGCTATGTTTGTGGATTTCTACCTGACTGCCCACCACAGCAGTGGAGAAGGCACTTATAATAGTTGTCTGACATTTGTAATGCTGCAGTTTGAATTTTTACTTGTTAATGCTGTGATGTATTACACAGTTAAACCTCTGTTATATGCATTAGAGAACTGTTATAGATTATTGCTGATATTTATTTAGAAATATTTTGTCTGGGAGGGTGCTGTCATAACTTGTGTGTAGTCATAGGGGCATTAATTTTAAAATAGTTGTGTGCGCGATGGATGCATCCATTCACACATAACTGAGTTTACAGCCATTCTGTCTGTGTATTATACACAACTATTTGTCTGTTTTCTTTCTCATTTCATACAGAGACATGGCATTCAAGAAGAAATCTGTACCCCACAAGCCACCATACACTGATGCAGGAAATGAGGTCATTATCCAGATGTTACAGTTCCATGGAACATTTCTGTTAGGGAGAGGTAGAGGTGACCAATTCGAGACAGGATATGACAGCAGGTGGTCAATGATGTTAATACTCTCGGGGAGCATAGAGAACTTATTCACAGATACAACACTAGGCAAGTGACATGATAACCTCTGCCTAACATACTGCAGCTGCAATTGCCTGGGGACAGGTTGCTACAGGAGGTGGTTCCTGCTATCAAACCACCAATAATTGAAATACAAGAGTTCCTGTCCACTGTCAGAACTCCACATAGCACGACAGAGAGTCCCCAGAGAATTTCTGACATTGGTGCAGATGTGGACAACAGACTCAGAGTGTCACAGGCTGACCTTCCATGTATGCAAAATGCAAGTGCCATTGTTATATCCTTATATGCTTATATCTTAGATGTCTGATATATATATATATATATATATATATATATATATATATATATATATATGTAAATATATATAAAGAGAGAGAGAGAGACACACACAGTGATAAGTGTGAGTTAGACAACAAAGTCATAGAGAAATAGAGAAGGGTATTTTTAGGGGGTGATTCAAACTGTTTGTTACATTTTTGTATGAGACCATTTTTATCTGCAATTGTGAAGGGGTTTGTTTTCTTTTTCTTGTTTCATTTGCATTGTGGTACTTATCAACCTTCTTTTCTTTCCATTCCTTATATATAGGCACTTCTGGATTGCAGGCTGCCAGCCCACATGCACACATGGTAAGCATACATTTGGTTATTGTTATGACTGTATATAAGGTAGATTAAAGTCTATATAAGAGTAAAATTTGTGTGGCTTTAGCATCTGTTAGAGTTTAACATACCTTTTGTGTTAGGAAAACATGACCAATTTTATTCTCTGTTTTTCTGTTTGTTGTGTTAACTACTTGTTATCATAGGTGATCCTGAGAGTGGCATTGTGTAACTCCTACCACCTGATGTCAAATTATTGGTAGTCTCTCATGATGATGGTGGTAATGACAGGGACAGTTTGGGGGTCTGACACTGAAATTGTGGCACCCAAATCCCCTGCCCATATTTTGGACACAGTCAGTATGCCTATACATACCTATATCATGGAGCCCTCTTATATAGGATAGGTCAAGGGTGACACAGTTGATTAGGGTAGAGTGGTTACTCCAACTGCAGAGCTGATTGCTTCTCCCTGTAGCCATTGTGAGGGTGTGGTACTACCCAGGATGGTTGACAGGGTTGCTTGGAGTAGGCCTGCTGTCCATTCAGCTCCTGGTGCTGGTGTGTCACTAAGTGCTAGCAGATGTATGTACAGGGCTGTAGTGGTGGCACAGGCACATTCCATCAATGCTTCAGAAGAGAGAGAGTGTGTGTCTACTAAACAACATGCATTTTAATGTGCATGACTCCATGAACCATGTTGGAAACTCCTTGGACAGGATGAACAACACTCTGGAATGTGCAGTGTCTGTGATGAAATGTGTGTTGGGGAGTCTAGACATCAATATGGCTTCATAGCTGCTATATCTGTGACTCTGCAAGATCACACTACCATAGTGACACAACATCCACTGCTCCATCAGTGATTGCATTGTCCATAGTCAGATGTGGTAGGCCACAGGGTCATGGTCCTAGATGTAGTCATGGAGAGAGCTCATCCAGCAGACATCTTTTACATTCAGGTAGCACCCCAACTTCTAGCCATGACTGTGGAAGTAGGAATGTAACTCCTGGCAGAGGTAATTCCCATGGTCGGAGGGACAACGCTGAACTGACTACTCTAGCATGCATGGTTCACACCTATCTGAGATGCCAGGACATAGTGCTAGCTTAGTGCTTGATTGTGTTCATGTAAATGCACAAACATTGAAAACTGAACACTGTATATACTCATAGATAGATAGATGTGTTTTTTATTTACACACTCACATCTTTTGTGCCAGTCTATGGTCCCCAAAACTTCAGGCAAGTGTGCCATTGCTTAGAATTCCTGCAGGGTTCTTGTTCTTTCCTGTAGGGTGTGTGGAAAACAAATGTGATTCCTTCCATGAAGTATAATTGCATTCGAAAATTGATGTAATAAGTCTGATACCTGTGATGATCCTAATATATTTCCTGGTGATCTCATAAAAGTGCAAGTAGCTAGTACACATAATGATAAACATACCTTTGTTTCCACTGAGATGGGTTCACCACAATGTCCTTGGTGTCTGAAGTAGGGGCAGCAGAGGTTGCATATTTCCTCCAGCATTTTCCTCTCCACCCTGTATCTCAGCAATTTCTGTGTCATGCAGTTCATGATAAGTCAAATGGTCTCTAAACACCCTTCTACTTCTTGCCCAACATCTGGCAGCGACAGCAGCCCCCTAATTTAAAGCCTTTTGCAGATACAGCAGGCTAATGGCAGCAGCAACCACTAACATGCGTATTTTCTAAATGTAATTATTCTCATATTCCAAAGGGTTTTGGTGTACATGGAAAGAACCTACACTGAGTGTACATGATTGCTTTGTAGCTTCATGAGAAGCTCCGCCATATTGGATTGCTTAATTAACATGTACTTTAACTCTTTATGCTGTCATTAGCATATTCTGCCATTTATCTGTGTTTGGTAGCAGTACCCATCATATGGAGCCACTTAATGAATATCAAGCGTTACGCTAACATGTTGGCAGTGTGGCACTTTGTGTAGCTGTTAATAAATCCAGCCCGGAGTGTGCACTGACTGGTATGGCAAGTACATTCCAGAAAACTCTGTCCTGATGCAAGACAGGAATATAAAGAGACTGTATTGCAGTGATGATAAAATGATTTGCAATACATTACACATAGTATCAAACTGCTTGCCAAACTTCTAAGATGAAATACAAGGACAGATGTATTAGACCTGATAAAGCCACAGTTTATACCAGCATAGAAACAGGACCAAGCCTACCAGCATTTTTTGACAGCACAGAATGGCATGTTGTTCATATATTCTTTTCACGCATTCAAAGAATACTTGCTAAAATAACACATCATAAAATAATTACCTCCTAAATATGCAACTACAATGAACTATGCCTGCAAATCTTCAGATTTTCACATGACATTAACCGAGAGATCTCGAAACACATGTAAAAGGCCCTGCTTTATTTATTTATTGGCAAGTTAAGTTAATTTCCTTTTTTCAGAATTTCTTTCATAAAAAATGAGATCAGCTATAATAGACTGAAATGTAAAAGAATATGCTTACATTTCATTTCAGGAAACATTACACACTTTTTTTACAATGGTATATATTGTTTCTACAGAGAACTTTATATCTGTATATTACATTTCATATAAAAAGACTTCTGATGGTTTTCAGTCCACGTAATGCATTCAGTAACCGTAACAGACTTTGTTTGTATTTTGCCCATCACTTTCTCTTAAAACAAGAAGTCCTAGATAACTGTTATACACTGATAAAAACACAGAAGAACTCGGGTATGACCAAGGTTTCCAGTTTCAGCTGACAAGTTTCAGTTGACATTTTAATGTTAAAACATAAGCGCTTTCGCAGAAAACTCTTGCTTCATCAGATGCTAATAAATACAAATGAAATGTACTTCTTTTTATATAACCTCTAGCACTAGTAGTTACATGATACAAATTGAGTAAAAATAGTTAACCTCATAGGGTGTAACTTGAACTTACTACCCTGTTGAATGAAAGAAATGCTTGCAAGCATGCACTGTTATCAATGGAAGGCACTTGTAAAAAATATATAAAAAATTCGCGCACACACACACACACACACACACATATATATATATATATATATATATATGGGTCTTCTGCTTTTAATCAAATACCACTTATTCAAAAAAGAGCAGTAGATTACTCAGTTACAAGAATGTGCACTTATTCGAAAGTGCACTTTCGCGAAACCCGGTTCAACAAACTGATAAAAAAAAAAAAAAAAAAACAGAAAACACTTACCCCTACACCCCCCTACTTAAATATACCAACTCTGAGATCGCACTACAGTGGGGAACAGGTAAGTTCCCTATTCCCTACTGTAGTGTGCCTCGGCACTTCAGTTTCCCTGAATGGTTCATTGAACCATGCTTCGCGGAAGTGCACTTTCGTGTAACTGAGGATCCACTGTTTGTTTTCGTACAAGTGGATTTTCGATCTTATACAGTAGACCCATATATATACATATATATATATATATATATATATATATATATATATATATATATATCTATATAAATATAAAAACACATATACATATGTAATACACAGTCTTCTAAATACAACTTAACATTTATATATTTATAAAAGTGTATGTATAAAAATATACATAAAAAATTACATATATAAACAAGAGTCTAGCTTTAAGCTTGGGTTTAAGTGGCACATATTCATTTAAACCATGCCCTGAATCTCCCCTAAGTCTAATAATCTATCTGGCCTCTAACTGCTCAGTCATATTATGTATGCCCCCCCCCCCGATGTTGTCAAAAATTCTACCTATGGCTATAAACTTAAAAGTGTTTTCAGAGTTAGTACCAATAACATGCTTGGCCAAAGCACTAACATTATTTCTCCTATTGATATAGTAAATATGTTCTCAAATCAAATATCAAAACACATTACTCCATGTGGACTAAGGGTTTGAATTCAACCCTTAGTGAGCCAGGTGGATGACCAGTTATCACAGGATTGGGTTCAGGCCCAGCATGCGGCCTCTATGGATTTCGTAGATGCTCTTATTTTGTACTATGAGAGAACTATTGACCACTGTATTGAGGAAGTCAGATGTAATCGTGAGGAGGTAAAATGTTATGAAGGGGAAACCTTTTTTACCAAACATTTTAATTTATTGACCAAAGACCTATCTACTTTAGAACAGCAATTGAAAAATAAAAAGGTGCAGAAATTTAATCGTGACATTTCAGATTATGACAGAGGCAAACCTTTTGGTATGCAAAAGAATGTTAGATTTCAGGGTCAAGGTTATAACAAACAGGTTAGTAAAAGGAAACGACCAAGGTCAATATTGAAGAATAAGGGAAATGGACATGGGGGTACATCGAGAGACGAATCTTCGTCTGCCCCGATGTGGAATTGACTTCCACCCAGGAGTCACCTATAGCTACGAGATGGCCCAGTAGTGACTCTTTGGGGGTAAGAGTCACAGGGGTGTCGAAAACATCAAACAAGTAGGCAGCATTCAACAACGTTTGGACATGATTCTACCCCACTAAATGCTAATAACAATGTGCATAACATTTCCAGTCAGGCTATGTTGGATATAGAAATAAACCTACTTAACAAGGGTCTAAATTTTGTCCAGGGTTATTTTGTCAATGAAGATGCTTTTGTGAATGATGTTAATGAATTTTTGTAGAATTCTTAATCTGAAACTATTTTTTTCAGGGACTGACCAGTCTCAAAGATCTACTGGTTTTCACTTTCGTAAATCCAATTTCATGCCACCCATAGATAAACATATTTCAATATTTAAAGAATGTGTTCTTAAAGATCTACATTTTAACAAAAATGTACATAGCAGTATCAAAAACAATCTTACTAAACAGGAACAACACGGTCTGACCAAACTTAACAACAACCATGATTTGGTAATTTTACCAGCAGACAAAGGGGGGCGGTGGTTGTCATGGACTGGTCCATGTATTTAGTTGAGACTGAACAACAACTTTCTAATGGCCAATTCTAGATGCACATGCCACTGGATCCCACATTCAAATTAAAAAAAGAGATTGATCAATTTTTGAAACTGGCCCAGGAGTAAGGTATCATCAGCCAAAAAGTAATGTTTCAATTTACTGTACCTGACCCACAATCTCAATATTTATATTTGCTGCCCAAAATACATAAACATCCAACCCAACCACCGGGGAGACCAATTGTATCTTTGACAGAGCCGTTATTGGCCTTTTTGACTGAATATCTGCAACCATTACTATCGATAGTTAGAGCAAGGATTAAAGATACCACACAGGTTCTTCAGATTATTACCAGTACTCAACTGGATTCCAGTTAGATGATGTGCACATTGGACGTCACCACTTTATACACCAACATCCCCCACTGGCTGGTCTAGAAGCAATACGGTTTTGGTTGGAAAAAGCTGATATATACACCCCAGTGTTTAACACTCTATTAATCTGTTTAACAGAACATGTTCTAACAAAGAATGTTTTTTATTTCCATGGTAAATGTTACTGGCAAGTTAGTGGGACTGCTATCGGGGCTGCTTTTGCCCCCATTTATGCTGACTTGTTCATGGGGTACATTGAAGAACAGCTTATCTATGATGCCAGCCGCAATATATTTTTGGGAGAATTGGACATTTGGTGGCGGTACTTGGATGATTGTTGGATGGTGTGGAGAGGTGATGTGACTTATGTACAGGAATTTGTACAATATTTAAATGAAAATAAGTGGGGGATTCATTTCACATTGAATTGGGATTATAACCGCATAACTTTTTTGGATGTGAGTGTCATTCGAGAGAGTGATCACACACTGAGAACAGAAGTTTTTCGCAAATTTCCCCAATTCAATACCCTGCTTCATGCAACAAGTCACCATCCTTGACACATCATCCACAACATCCCGAAGTCCCAGTTTTTGAGGATTAAACGCATCTGTTCCACTGAGCATGCATTTTTATTACAACAACAGGATCAAACTAATAGGTTCCTCAGTAGAGGCTATCATGCTCATAACATAAATAAGGCCTCTTCATTTGCCTCAGAACAACCTTTGGGACATACTATTAGTCAATGAAAAATTATCTGAATTATTATCACCTCAATGTCTATTTTCACATCACAGAGGCCCTACACTTAACTCTCATTTTACACATTATAAACATCCGTCACCCTCTAATACAGAACAGCAGCTCACACTATTTGGGGACAAATTGTTGGGTAGTAGTCCTTGTGGTCACTGTTCTGTGTGTGCATTTGTCTCAAAGACTAAAGAATTTAACAGCAGTAACACCTCCAAGATATATCAAATTTGTTCTTTTGGAAATTGTAGCAGTGACTGGGTGATATATTTAGCAACCTGTTTTTATTCCACTTTTTATGTGGTGCAAACCTCTTGTCCACTGAGGTTTCGTATTAGTGAACACCTCAGTGACATTAGACATAAGAGGATGTCTAATTCACTATTTAAACATATCATGACCATACCGCTGCTAGATTTAATTTTACCATCATAGACAAAGTCCAGGGCAACAGAATATGTAAAGCAGGGTGGCATACCATTTTAAATAAAAAAGAATCTAGCTGGATTGTCAGGCCAGGTGCTTTGTTGAAGCCTGGTCTTAATGAGCTTAGCTAATTTTGGTATGAACCAATAAGAACACGACTCTAATTATGTGTTTCAGTATTTAAACAAATCAAGATTTCTTTGTGAGTTTTAGCACTGAAGAAGGCATTACCATTGCCGAAACCGGTTTGCTATTATTTTTGGATTTGCCACAATAAAAATTGTATATTCTCTTAAACCTCCAAGGTGCTGGACAGTTCTTATGTTTAGAATGTAATCTGTCCATAGCACATGATGAAAAACTGTGTTATTTAACAGGTTATTTAACAGGTTGCGACAGCTTCACAACCCATCCGTAAAATGATTTGTCAACCAAACTAGCTGCAACCATAGATAGCTAGATAGATGGATAGTTATGTATGCACACACACACACACACACACACACACACACACACACACACACACACACACACACACACACACACACACACACACACACACACACACACACACACACACATTCACACAAGATGACTATTGTAAAAGCTATCATTTACATTTATTACCTCAGCTTATTTTTCTTAGCATATTTAGGTTCATTTAATATGTAAATTCAATGTTTTCAATGTTTTATGATTCTTTTCAGTAGATATATATATATATATATATATGCATATAAACCTGTCTACTTCATAACATTGACATTTCATAACGTTGAATTTTATAACACTGAGACCAAAACATCTAAATCCCAAAACACTGAAAATCCAAAACATTGAAAACTCAGAAAATTGAAAGTGTGCTTCATAACATTGAAAACTACAATGCATATGTAAATAACATTGTCTCCACCTATAACCACACCTAACAAACACACTTTCTACTACATTTTTGCAGGGGGGCAAGCCCCCCTGCACTCCCCCATGTGAGGTTTCTGCCCCCCACACCACCCATAAATTAAATATACCAACTCCAAGATCACACTAACGTAGAAAAAAGTTAATTTCCTAATATCACAGTATCACAAGCACAATACATAGGTTCATAGGTTCGTACTAGGCTATCTGCCCTAGGGCATTTATAAGCCTAGCCAGAGTGTGTTGGGCTTTCACCACCCATTTTAAATTAATTTTGCTATGCCCTTTTTTGAGGTTAGTATACTGTGCCTCTGTCTAACAGTGACACAGAAGTGATACACGGGGTAAACCTATGATCTCCCATCCACTCATCAAGATTCCTCTTGAAGAGAGCCAATGAGGGACTCTGCCTAACCTGGACTGGGATTTTATTCCAGAGTGAAGGGAGCCTCTGGGTTATGAATCTGTCCCTCCAGCATGTCCTATTTATTTCAGTGCTGAGGTTCAAGTCTCGAGCGTAGCTCGATGGGATTTGGATTTTCTGAGGTGCAGCATGTCCATTAATTCTGGGTTGGACATGGCTTTATACATCAGGCACAGATTGCCTCTGAGCAGGCGGTATGCCACTGAGTAGAGCTGGAGTTTCTTTAACCGGGCAGCATATGGCATCTGTTTGAGCCCTTTGATCCTCTTGGTGAGGTACTTTTGGGGTCTTTCCAGTTGCTGCAGGTGTCTGGTAAGGTACATCCAAAAAGGGGCATTGTACTCAATTATGGGCCTGATGAGTAATGAGTAAAGAGGCAGGATGACCTCCCCTGATCTAGATGTGACTCTCTTCATGATTAGGTGGGCTATATAAAATGTTTTTCTAACCACTTTGGCCACGTGGTTGTCAAATGAGAGATTGATATCAACTTGGGTCCCCAGGTCCCTAATTTCTTCTTCTGAACTTAATGGATTACCACCTATGTGGTAATTTGTGGGCACTTTGTTTTTGCCAAAGGGGATGACTATACACTTTTTGGCATTTAGCTTGAGGCCATGGCTCTGGCACCAGTTGTCTGTTTCTATGAGGCCCTTTTAGAGGATGCTTGTGTTGGCTGGAGAGTCGATTATGGCACCCAGTTTGCAGTCATCTGCGAACTTAGTCAGCCACAGTCCTTCCGTGTTGGCCTGTACCTCCGAGAAATATATACTGAACAAGAGAGGTCCCAGGACTGAGCCTTGTGGGATGCCACTTGTAACTGGTTTGGAGTTTGACATGACTCCAGCAATTCTAATCATGTGGGTTCTGTTCTTGAGCCAGTTTGCAACCCATCTAGTGACATAGGGATTTATATTTAAGCTGGTGAGCTTATCTATAATGCCCGAGTGGTGTATTGTATCGAAGGCTTTTGCAAGGTCAGGTAGGCTGTGTGGAACACCTTCCCCTCATCAATGGCCTTGGTGACTGTTTCAAAGAAATCAACCAGGTTTAAGAGGCAGGATCTGCCCTTAACAAAGCCAAAGTGGGTAGGATCCAGTGGCTGTAGGTCCCCAATATCTTTATTTATGAGGTCCATGATGATCCTTTCCATAGCTTTGCAGACCAAGCTAGTCAGGCTTATGGGGCGATAGTTTCCAGCATCTGTTGAGGCACTACCTTTGTGGAGAGGGACCACTGTTGCTGTATGCCACTCTTTGGGTACATATCCTGTAGTAAGACTGAGACTGAACAGTAGTTTTATGTTTGGGTTTAGCTCTTCTTGGAGTTCATGTAGGACGCAGCCCAGGACACCGTCTGGTCCCATTGATGCTGTGTTTTTTGCTTTGGAGAGGGCAGCTCTTACCTGAGCATCTGAGATGTCAAGGGGGCAGCACTCTGCTGGGATAGATATTTGCCCTTTTGATGGGGAGGGGGGGGGACATTTACACTGAACCTGTCAGCTAGGATGTTGGCAATGTCTGTGGGTTTGGTGTATTTTTTGTCATTTTGGACTAATTCTGAGCATATCTGGGAATTCCCACCCAGGTTCCTAACATAACTAAAGAAAGCCTTGTGATTATCCTTAGTGTCCTGTGCAATTTTTCTCTCGAAGCTGGCCTTAGACGATTTTATGAGTGCCCGTAGTTTTTTGCTAATACTGATCAGAGATGCCTTCCCTTTTTGGGATTTTGCTCTATCATGTAGTAGCTTCCTCCTTCTATTGTATAGTTTGTTTATGGCTGGGGTCCACCAGACAGGACGTCCGCCTTTCGCGGATTGGGTCTTGGTTTTATTTAGGATTGCATGATCCATGCATTCCTGAAGGTGTTCATAGAATGTGTTTATAAAGGATTCTGCGGTCTGGGCCATATTTTCCACAGGCCCGGGGGCTTTGAAGGATTCCACCTCGGTTTTGAGGAGTGTGAAATTTGCTTTAGAGAAGTTTTTCACTGTGGTTTTCAGGGCAGGGGGTGGAGTCGGGATGTGAATATCCAGTGAGATTAGTTTATGGTCTGATCTTACCAGTGAGGGATACACTTCTGGTCTGGAGAATAGAGTCCCCATGTTGGTGATGATCAGGTCCAGTATGTTTTCCCCTCTTGTGGGAGTTGTAACAAGTTGTTCCATAGCATTTGAGTTTATAAATTCTAGGAACCTTTGGGCTAGGGTGTTGGAGCTAGAGTAATGCTCCCATTCTATGTTTGGGTAGTTGAAGTCGCCCAATATAATGGTGTTTGGAGAGACCTTCATATTTTCCAGTGTTCTCTGTTAGGCCGAGTGGGGTTCCTGGGTTTGGGAGGGTGGTCTGTAGCAGGCTATAAACTGGAAGGCAGTTTTACCCACTGTTAGTTGCACATGGATAGTCTCTGATGCTTCGTGCTTTGCCACCAACCTGGAAGTGTGGGTATCTTTGACGAATATTGATACTCCCCCTCCTTTTGTGGTTCGGTCCAAGTTTTGGGGCCGGAAAGCATGGTATGAGGTATAACCTGGTAGTGCTGGGGTGCCCTTGGGGGCCTTGAACCAGGTTTTTGTTACTGCACAGATATCAATGTTCTCCATGCTAAGGAGAGTTTTGAGTGCATGCATCTTGAGGTTTAGACTTCTGGCATTGAGTAGCATTACTCTTAGTTTCTTATCCCTTGTGATACTTATGTAGGTGGGTTTGTATTTTGAGCCTTGCCTAAAAAAGGCACTATGGGGGTAGCAAGAGCCTTTACCAATATCCAAAAGCCCAGGGGTGACAGGTGTAAGCCGTCCCTAGCGAAGCATCGTGGCTTGTCGAGCATGTCATCCCAGGCTGACAGGCATTGGATTCCCTTTGAATGACACCAATACTTAAGCCAATTGTTGAAATTGATCATCTTGTCTTCATATTGTGGCATCATTCTTGGTGAGGGTAAGATGCTACTCAAGGTCAGGGTCATACCGGCCTGGCTACATGCTCAGAGAGCTCCTCTATGTCTCTTTTCATGTAGTCCAGGGAGGTACGTCTCAGGTCATTCACACCAGCATAGACAATGACCGAGTCATATTTGTACTTGCCTTGGAGTGACCTGAGTGCTTGTGTTATGTGGCGGATCCTAGCGCCCGACAGGCAGCTCACCATGACCTTCTCCTTGTTCAGCCTGGTGAGCGGGACGTCAGTGTGCCTGATGACAGAGTCACCTATTACAAGTGTATCAGGTGTGTTGTTTAGCCTTAAGGGCTGTGACTGTTCGGCACACTGGCTTTGTGAGCTATGTGTTGCACGTGTTTTGTTTTGTGGTAGCAGTTGCTTGGGTGTCTGCTTTGGAGGTCTCTGCTGCTTAGGCAGATTTTTATTTAGAGCCTCCGAGTATGTTTTTGTGTGTTTATGTGTTTGGTTTGCTGTCGTGGTAGGTCTATGTGAGACTGGAATTGTAGTGAGTGTGGTTTCCTTCACCCCCTGACTGGTTTCGCCAGTACTGAGTTGAGAGAGCTTAGCCTCCAGTATGGCTATATGGTTGCATCTCTCACATGTGTTGGAATTTGTTGGGAGGAGGAGAGGGTTGTCTGTGTACATGAGGCAGTTGTAACATTGCCTCAAGATTCCCAGATTCACCAGCTGGACTGGACAGGATATTGACAACTGACCTTTGGACATGCTAGAATAGTATTGGGAATTCCTTTACAATTGAAAAAAAGGGCCAATGGGGAACAAGGTACTCAAGGGGAGTTTGTGAGGGTGTAGTGCTTTTAATTTTTTAGTGCTGACTTATATAATTGCTTTAGTGAGCAAGTGCCAGGTAACTTAAATGCAATGTGTTACAGGTAACTTAAATGCAAAAACGACAAACAGTAACTTTCTTTCAAGTGAAACAAGGAAATAAGTACAGTAGGCAATGCAGATATCACTAGGGATCCACAGAAGTGCTGAAAAGCCGCATTTTAGGTGGAATTAGCGTTTCAGGAAAATAACAAGCAAACAAACAACAAGCATACAAACAAAGCTAGATTCAGCAGGCCTAGATCTAGTCTATGCTACAGCAAACAAGGTGTACCAATTTCAGTAAGAAACAGTTCAAATATGCAGGCACTATAAGCCTTTAACCAGAAATTCCTAGCTCAGAAGGGCAGAGTCCAGCCTCTCCTCCCACAAGAGTGCAGACCACAAATCCTTTTAATGTAAAATAACTGGCCTGAAGCCCAAGTGCTTAAACCAGAATTAATACACTTTTAGAATAACAGACACTGAGCCCTCAATCAGCAGTTCCCAACTTAGAAGGATGTAAGCTACCTGTTCTGCCACTACAGTGCAGACCACAAACCTTCTTAATGTACACTGAGATTAGAGATTGGGACATCCAGTTCTTTGCAACGTCACTGTTGTCCCATATTTTCTCCACTTTTTGATGACTTTCTTCACTGTGTTCCATGGTATATCCAATACTGTGGAAATTTTTTTTGTACTCTTCTCTTGACTGATACCTTTCAATAATGAGATTCCTTTGATGTTTTGTAAGCTCTTAACGAAACATGTCTTTTGCTGTAGTAGGCAACTAAGTAAATGTCAAGAATATCCTACTAGGACTGCTGTACTTTATTTGGGGTTAATTGGAGTCTTTTTAATTGATGGCAGGTGTGTATCCAAGAAGACTGAATCCTGTAATTAAAGCAAAAGATGCTTCAACAAAGTATTAGTTTAAGGGTGTGCACACTTATGAACCAGCTTATTGTATGTTTTTTTATTTTTTATATATTTTCCCAAACAGATTTGTTTGTTTTTCAATTGAATTGTGCAATTTATAGGTCACATTTAAGGTGTGAAAAGTTTTGAAATGATTTATTGTGGTCTCATATTTATATCACAAAAACCTGGCATTTTAATAGGGGTGTGCACACTTTTTATATCTACTGTATATTGAATTGAATTAATTCATTTTCCTTTGCTCTTGTGGCCAGAATTATAACTGAAGAGTATTCCAAGAAGGAACAGATGTTCATCATATTGATCACAGCTGCAGTAGCCTTAGCTATTTGGTTATGTTCTGCTAAGGCCAGTTTCCAAAGCTTCATGGCACCTTCCACAAGCCCAAACTGACAGGCAGCTCAAGCTAAGCTGACTAAAAGACAAGTTCTGGAGTGAAGCCCTGCAGAGCTTTACTGCTGCCAAAGAGTATTCTTCTCTGAGGCTTTTGAGGATCGATGGTTGGCGTGTACTTTCCTTTGCTGGTCAGATAAACTCCCTTTGGGGAAAAAACTTCCATTTTCTTAATATTTTGATGTTCTATTACTTTCCCCTTCAGGAAAGTTATTTTAAAGCTAGGAGTGTTCTATTTTAACAGACTGTGTTGAGACTGTAATGTACTTCAGAATGGAGCATTCATTTTTTTCTGTTAGTTTAGTGTAAAGAAAGTGAAAATATTTTTTTCTGTGGATTTTTTTTTATTTTTCATTTGTGGAGCTGGGATAGTGTCTTAAAGTGCTTTTTACTGCATTTTCTGTATAAAAGTAATTTTTGTGGATTGGTAATGTTTATTAGCAATTGCTGCTTGTCTTCCTTAGGACTTCACCATGTAGCCAACTGTCAGTCCTTCCAGCCGCAAAAAGAAAAAAAATAAGCAAACGTCCTTGTCCACAACAGCAGGCTAGCAATGTGCCTCAGTCACAGGTGGGTGACTCTGCTGTGGCCATTTGTTGTACCTCAGACCACTCATCTTTCACCCTGATCCCTGTGTTGTAGCGCCCATAGCCACTATGGACCAGGGATTAGCCATGCCGTCTGCAGCTGTTAGGATCCCCTCAGTGGCAAAGGAGAACTACTCTTGTCAGTTCTGGGACAGGGACTAGGGAAGGTTCCCCTGTCATGTCAGAATGATGTGCCCATCCCTGTGGAACCAACTGCTGCCATTAGTAACACAGTTGGTCCAATTGTTCCTGTCAAAAAGAAACAGAAAACCAAGCTTATATCTATTCATCCTCAACTTTCTTTGGATTGGATTAGTTTGCTGGGACTGGCTCAGACTTAGATTCAGTCTATTGATCCTTCCTGTAGAGTAGTTTCTGGTAAAAGAAAGAGGCATGCCTCCTTTACTGAACAGATTCAAGATTCTGAATCTGCAGAGGAAGATGCATGGACAGATTCATGGTTTTGTCCTCAGATTTCTTTTTCAGACTCAGAGGAGAGCTCACCTTCTGATCCTCCCTTTTAGGTTTTCTCTTTATGTGAAGCTCTTGCTAGAATGTGCCAGTGTTCTCAGTGGGACAACACAAGGTTTCTCATTCCCCATAAAATACTATGAGTTGTTACAGAAGGATTTTCCAGGACGCACACTCATTCCTCCTGTTCTGTCAGTTTTAGAGGATGTGTATGTTACTGTCTGCAATTTTCTTGATAGCCAGCCAAGTACTCCTAAAAAGGCAGACAGGATATATAAAGTTCCTCAGTCTTTTAACTTTTTATACACTATTCCCAAACCTGACCCAGCAGTTATTTAGTTGATCCCTCTGCTGCTAAGCACTTAATTAATTCCAATCCTACTCTTTATGATAAGGATGGGAAAATTATTGATAGGTATGAGGAAAAAGTGTACACTTCTGCAGCTCTGATTTTCAGAATTTTGAATTGTCAGGCTAATATATTAAAGTTTGTTTTGCAAATATGAAATATGAGGAATGTTTCATCTGTAGTTTCTTCTTCTGAGGAAAAATCTGCCTTAAATAACTTGGTTTCTTCTTTTACATAGGTCACTATTCATTATTTGCAGTATGCGTGTTTATGACTCTGTTGATATTTCTTCCAGGGCTATGACTACTGGTACTGTTTTGAGGAAGTTTGCATGGCTACATTCTCAGAACCTCCCAGATGATGGTAAAAATAGGTTCATAAGTTCATTGGTAAGTACTAGGCTAGCTGCCATTGTGGGTCATTTTATGCCTAAACAATTTCCATTTTTTTGCTCGAAATAACCTATCCTATTTGGTAATAGATTGTCCTTACCTATCCCATGGTCGTTAACTATATATTACCCCTAATGAGAATAACTGGGATCATACGAAAGATAATTTAAGGGGAACCATGCATGGGGTAAAGTGTTTAGGAGATGCATCTGTCAATTAGTAGCACAGGGGACAGTCATGGGGTAAATTTGCTGTTTCCCATCCATAGATCTAAGTTTTGCTTGAAAATTCATAGGGATGAACTTTGATTTATGTGGATGGGGAGTCTGTTCTATAGAAATGGCATCCTCTGTGAAATATGCATGTCCCTCCAAACCGTTCTATTGATGTTACAGAAGAGGTTTAGATCCCTAGACCAAGCACTTCTGATGCCCTTTTCCTCTTGCTGATCTGTAGTAAGTCCATCTTTAATGAGTCAGAGTATGCCTTGAATACCAAACACAGGCCACCTCTTAACAGTCTTAAGGATACTGAGTATAGTGACAGGGCTTTGAGTCAGTTCATGTAGGACACATTTTTTTTAAATCCTTGTATCCTTAAGTATCTCTGTAGTCATTCCAGTTGTTTATTTATTTATTTATTTTATTTATTTTTTTTATTTTACGTCTGTTGACCGGTAAAGTCCGACTGAATACTTGCCCATTTTCAGCAGAGGCCCGGGGAGAAAGGCTCCATACATACATACATACAGAAAAACTGTTACATTAATCAAGTTAAAGCACTGTTACAGATACAATACATAGGATAAAAGTCATTTATTCTGTCATATATAAATCTGATTTGTTATAGAGTAACAATTAGGAAGCAATGTAGGGGTGGTAGTTGCTGCATGCATCTTGACAGATACATGCCAAAGGGGGCATTATATTCAATGATTGGGCTAATTAGGGCTGAGTAAAGGGAAACAATGACATTCCTAGATCAAGACACAATCCCTTTGTTTATAAGTTGAGCAATATAGAAGGGCTTTCTCACAACAATAGACACATAGTGGTCAAAAGTTAGGTCACTGTCCACATAAGTTCTCAAATCCCAACCAACTGGGTCAACTTATGGGTGTGTTGTCAATGTGGTAGTTCCCAAGGGTAGATGACTTCCCAAAGGATACAATAATGTATTTTTTTGAAATTTAGCTTCAGACCATGATTTTGACACTGGTTATTTATTTGGGACAAACCTTCTTACAGGATGGTTAAGTCATTTGTGGATTCAATGACTGCCCCTAAGCTTGCGGTCATCTGCAAACTTAGTCACCCAGAGCAGTTTGGTATTGTTTTTTTATTTAATAAAAAATGTCAAACAGGAGAATTCCAACATAGAACTCCAGGGGACTCCACTGGTGACTGGTCTTTTTGTGGAGGTAACTTCCCTGCATCCTATCTGTGAGCCAGTTGGCAATCCAGTGGGTTTATTCCTAGTTGATTTAGCTTTTCTATTATACCTGAGAGGGGAATTGTGTCAAAAGCTTTGGTGAGGTCGAGGTATGCTATGTATACCATTTTGCCTTCATCCATTGCTTTGACAACCTTTTTAAAAAAATCCACCAGGTTAAGTAAACACGAACTACCCTTGACAAATCCAAACTGACACAGGTCTAGTGTTTGGAAGTTCTCTGTGTACTGATTGCTTAATTCCATGATAAGTCTTTCCATGGGTTTGCATATGAGGCTGGACAGACTTATGGGTCAGTAATTGCCTGGGTCTGTGGAAGGTCCTCCTTTACACGGGGGAATGACTTTAGTTGTTTTTGCATTCATTTTGTACAAAACCTGTATGGATGCTGAGAATGAACAGTGCTGCTAGGGAGATTTTATTTTAATGAGATTTTAAATTCTCCTTTGGCTAGAGATTTAGTATTTGGCCCCTCTGTTGCAGAGGTGTTCAAAAAGTGTGATAAAAGGGGCAAGCTGATCAAGAGAATCTGTAAGATTTTTCAGCTATCGTTTTCCAAGTTGTCCAAGGGATTTTCTATCTCCTTATCCAGTTTTGGCAAAAAAAAAAAAAAAAAAATCAGCAAAAGTCAGGTAAATAGAAGTTTAAGGCAAAATGGTAAGGGGTTCCAAAAAGAAGTCATGAACCTCTCAAAACCAAGACAGTCCAAAAAGTCTGAATGACTACTGACTATTTATGAGACCTTGATCAAAGCTTTTGACACAATTTCTCTCTTTAGGGTGGGAGATTGACGTAATGGTTAAGGTGTATACCTTACAGACCCGAGGTGCAGGGTTTGATTCTTGCGTGGGGTAACTGGCTAGGCCTAAAATAGTCCATAAGAATAGTTAGCCTAGTATGAACCTATGTATTTTGGGGTTGGGAGGGTGGCCTAATGGTTAAGGTGTTTGTCTTACAAACACAAGATCAGGGTTTGAGTCTCACAAGGGATAATTAGCTAGGCTTAAAATGACTCTCAAGGGCAGTCAGCTTAGTACTAATCTATGAACCTATGAACCTTGTTACTCCCTCCCAGTCTGGCCCCTTTTTCCTCCAGAAAGTCTGACTTTCCAATTTTCTCTTTGGCAACAGATTATTTCAGATAAACGCATTTTGAAAAGCATTAATCAAGGTTACAGATAACAGTGAGCAAATTCCTCCTTTCCAGGGGGTCATTCTTCATCCTTCAGATCAGGCTCTTTTGTTTTCACATGTTCTTCATCTCATACTGTTCCGGGAAGTGGTAGAACCACTATCTCCTTCCCAGGTGGGGAAGGGTTTTCATTCAAGCATGTTCCTAATGTTAAAGAAAGAAAATGCTTGGAGAATACTTCTGGATATTTCTTTCCTAAAACCTGCTTGTTGTTGCTTTTCTTTGGGCTTTTCCCAGTTAAGGGTCACCACAGCTGAACTCCGGTCCGCTAATGATTGGCAGTAGATTTTTATGGTGCTGAGGTGCCAGCTCGACACCCAACCTTCAACGAAGGCACACCCATTCATGCATGTCTTTTGAATGCTACTCGACCACAGGAAGGACATGCAGACTCCACACAGAAGGCGCTCTAGCCGAGAATCGAACAGGAAACCTGCTTGTGATAGTACCCAAATCCAAAATGATGTCACTTCACAACCTGTTACCTCTTCTTCCTCTTTCAAGTTTTCTGGTAACACTAACTTACCATCACACCCATATTCATTCATACCACAGATGTTTCTTAAGCTTTGGAGTGTCTGGAGCATATTACCATTTGTCTGCCTTACCCATTTGATCCACTGCATCAAGAGTGGATTCAGTTATAGCTCATTGTAGGCTACACAGTAGCTACATTTGTCCATATTTAGATAACTTACTTATCTTTGTAGAGTCATTATCAAATTGTCAGGAAACTCTGTCTTGGGTAAGAAATCTCTTAAATAAGCTTAGATTCCAAGAGAACATTTAGAAGACTTTCTTGACACCTTAACACAAGATTCTGTTTCTGTGATGTCAGCTAGACACCTCAATTCAAACTGAATTTTCTTCCCCAGATAAACATGAATCTTTATTTAGACCTGTTTTTAAAATTTTCCACTCAGACTTCACTCACAGGAAGGAAATATCTCAGGTTTTTAGTTCCCATGGCATCTATGATTTTCATGATATACCTGACAAGACTCCACATGAGAAAAATACAGTGGTATCTGAAATCTCTTTGGTTCCATCATCAACACCCTTTATCTTTTCAAATCTCAGTGCTGGGGTTTATCAGAATAGAAGTCTTTTGGTGAAGACAACAGATATTCTTAAATTCAGGTCTCACCTTCTCCCTCCATGATCCAAAGCACTCAGTCACCACAAATGCTTCAGACTTTGCTTGGGGACCAGCTTCAGGAAGGATAAAAGTAGTGCAGTGTGTGTGGGACACCAAAGACAGATGCAAGAACATATGTATCAAGGAGATGTTTGCCCTGATCAAGGCACTCAACTCTCTGAATCATCTTTGGTCCCTATGACCTCTTCAAGTGGTTACAGACAATACCACAGTCATGTGGTATATCAACAAGCAAGTGGGAGCCAGGCAGTACTCTTTTTGTAGATTAGCCAGATTAGCATGGAATATAGCATAATCTCACACCACAGGCATCCTACATTCTGTCACAGTAAAATTGTGTGGCATCAGGCTGAGCAGGACCAGGGCAGACCCTAATGAATGGAAACTAGATCAGGGGGTCTTCCAAGTTTTGTTCCACCTATGGGGAGTTCCTCAAGTAGACCTCTTTGCCTCATCTCTGAACAATAACCTGGTATGATTCTGTTCCAGGACTCTATGCAAGTAGGCTTGAAAGACAGATGCCATTTCTTTTCCTTAGACAGGAATGTTCCTGTGTGATTTTCCACCATTTCCAGTAATAGCCAGGGTACTTCTGAAGATTCTGAAGGAATCCTCCAAGATCATTGTGGTGATGTCCTTCTGGCCCAGGCAACCATGGTTCTCCTTTCTTTTGGAAGTGACCAGGGGCAATTACCACAAGTTTCCTCACAGACTAAACCGACTCACACAAGAATAGGGGTGTTTGATACACCCCATCATCATTTATTTTTAGTTGACTGCCTGGATGATAGGGTCTTAATTCCTTTCAGGAACCTGTTTACTGTGGATGCACAGTAGATGCTAATGGAGGCAAGAAAGCCTGCTATTAGAAAATCATATATTAGCAAATGGAAAAGGTTTTCTAGTTGGTGACAACATCATAACCAGCACCCATTCAGGGCTAGGCGTTCTCTGGTATTACAATACTTGTGTAAGTTACTATCCTATGGCCTTTCTAATTTCTGTATCAAGGTTCATTCATTGGCCATTTCAGCATGTCAGCCCCTAGATCCTCCTCTTTCAATGCAGTCTCACATCAAAATGTTCTTGAAAGGGGGGTTGCATAAGAGGCTTCCAAGAAAGCCAGTGGCCTTTCCTTGGGAATCTTAACTTTGTGATAGAGAAGTTAACACTTGTTCCATTTGAACCAGGTAATTTGGTTGACTTGAGGTTCTTAACATGGAGAACAGTTTTACTGACTGCTCTGACCTCTGCAGGAAGGGTATCTGAGTTGTAAGTTCTTATGGTTAATCCACCCTACCTCATTTTCCATAGGGACAGGGTTTCTTTGAGAACTAATCCTTCTTGTATGCCTAAAGTTGTATCCGAGTTTACTTTAAGCCATACTATTCATCTCCCCATTTTCTTTCCTGAACCTAAAAATGAGGTAGAAAGGATATTCCATAGCTTGGATGTCCACAAACTACTCAGGTACTATCTTTACAGAAGTCAGTCTTTCAGATCTTTAGATCAATCATTCATTTGTTGTGAAGGTACGAAGAAGAGGCAACCTGTGTCAAACTAGTGCATTTCCAAATGGTTGTCTAAGGCATTACCTTTTGTTATACTCACCATAACAAAACTATTCCAGGCAGAGTCAACACCCACTCTTCTAGGGCCTTGGCTTCATCTATGGCTTTTTGGAAACAGTTGGATTCTAGAAGTATTCTAGAAGTTGTTACTTGGTCCACTGACTATGCACTATGAGCTTGATTCCTTCTCTAGGTCCAGATCAAGCATTGCTAGGACCATTCTCCAAGGGATCCTGAATTTCTTTCCTTCCATCTTACAAATGTACTTAGTTAAGGTAATCTACCC
The DNA here is from genome assembly GCF_019279795.1 of Protopterus annectens. Lineage (NCBI taxonomy): Eukaryota > Metazoa > Chordata > Ceratodontiformes > Protopteridae > Protopterus > Protopterus annectens. The sequence goes on along the minus strand of NC_056741.1, from coordinate 575,559,433 downwards.
ATATAGCTAAGGCTACTACAGCAGTAATCAATATGATGAACATAGTACAGTTGTGTAAATTGAACTTAACATAGCAGTAAATGTTCGAATAATCACTGCTGCAGTAGCTGCTCCCTCCCTCATTCTATCCCCTTTGTTTTTTTTTGTGTATGTTTTATGCCAGGGCATTGACATTTGTATTTTTTGTTAGCCTCCCTCTCTCTTCTGGCAGGAAAGCTCTGAAGGGCTTTGCACCCAAACTTGTTTTTTTTTTTATTCAGCTCCACTAGAGCCACCTGACAGTTTGGGTACATGGAAGGTACCCTGAAGCTTTGGAAGCTGGTTGGCTGTTATTTCCTTGGCAGGTTATAACCCATACAGCTAGGGCTACTGCAGCAATAATTATTCGAACATGTACTTTCACTTACCCAGTCAACAAACAAAACAAAGTATGACAAAAAAATTGCGTAAGTGAGAGAAGTACAAGAGTCTGACCTGTGTTTTTTTTACCACAGCATAGTAACACACAGCTGCTGTTTCCTAATGACAGCTGCCTCAGTACAGGTTTTGCAAGCTGTGACTCAGTTAACCTGAACACAAGTGAGTCAGTGCTAAACTATGTATGACAGGTGGTCCAATTATTTAAAGGTGCAATTGCTTCATTACATTTACTGAAGTACTGCTATAGGTTTACCTTCATTGTTAGGTACAGATTAGAGATGTTTGATCCCTGCAGGGCATGTCATAGTTTCATAGTACCAAACAAATCTGTTGAACATTTGCAAACCGTTTCATGGCTTTGGTATGTATGGTAATGTCCTCTCCTTTCCTATGAACTATCAGTTGTTCTTTGATTAACTTACTCATTGAATTAAAAATCAAATCCAGAGATCACCTTGTCATGTCACCAACTTTTTATTTTAACTACAGATAAGCAGCTATTTTGTGACACTTTCTGCTTGCATGTGACACTTGCAGTTATCCCCTGAGTCATAAAGGATCTTTATATTTAAAATGACCAACAAAGACAGTGATAATCTGAACCATATGCGATGAAGTGTTTCATAGTGTTTTTGTGACTGTTACTTAATTGCATTATTAAGATAATGGCAATCGTTTTTGCCTTCCTACCCTCTCCAGATCGCAGGACTGACTTGCACACTTCATCCCCAAGTCTTTTGGGAATAACAAGATTTCTCAGCCATGATTACAGTTCTTACTGCTGCAAAGCAATAGTGCATAGTAACATCTAGATGAACATAAAAGATACTGCTAGGAAAACATGGATTACTGAGTCTGTTTATGTTGCCTATGGCCTCTAAGTGCCTTTCATCCACCACTGCTCTATCCTTTCTTTTCTGTATACCAGTTGTCTTTGGACCCACTTTTTAATTATATTGCACAATTATATTAAGAAAAGTAATTATAGATCCAAGTTACCTTCTGTGTGAAGTAATGTTTCCTTGTGTCCCTTCAGACCATTCACCCTTCCAGTTAGTGTGGAAGTTTCTTTCTGCCACCTGTACCATTTCACATCTGCTTGACCACTCTTATTTGTCTCCTTAAAATGGAGTGTGTGCAGATCATGACCTCTTTCTGTTCCTACTACTTGTGTATACATGTCCACTGTTTAGACTTCCTTTATAACACAATCCAAATAATGCATGCCCACTATACACATACGTACTGAAATGTTTTCCCCCTTGAAAAAATGTCGACACAATGTCAGACCCTGCATGCACTTTGTACCCATGCCTTAATCCTATTGGATAATACATCTTTAGGATAATCTCATCAAGTAGACACAGGATATCTACAAATTGCTGGCATCATGACAGAGGAAAGAGTGCATAAAATTCTAAGGCAGAATTGTGCCGGTACATGCACAAAAGAAAGTTTTAGTTAGAAGAATAAAAAATGCAAATAAATAATGTAACTTAAAAAGTAATAGTTTGTTGAATATTTTTAATGTTTTTACCTTTTTTTCCTAGTTATTCCCCCAAAGCTGACAACCATCAAACTTATTTATACTGGACCTGATCCCATTTAGTCCCTCATGGTAGGGGTTATCAAGAACCACAGAGGTGAGTGCAGTCTGGAAGGGCCATATTTTGCAGCTATGAGGGTAGCTTGTGCTCTTGCTGACATCCATGCTACTTAAGCATTTCTTATGTCCCTAATCCCTTCTCTGGGTGGTGGACATATGACCAACATGCAGCATCCTGTGCACTTGCCATATTGATGCCTACCTAGAAGCATTTTGGTGCACCTCAGGAATACCCCAAGAACACCCTTTTGTATTACTACCCCTTCTCAGAAACTGCGGCTTTGGGTGATCCTGGTCCATCTTCCCTCTTCCCCCTCCCCCCAGGATAGGAACACCTATCCTTCCAATGTCAAACTCCAGCAGAGGCCCAAGACATTAACTGAATTTGGGTTACCTGGATTATGGTCGGGACGTTCTCCTTCTATGCTAGTGGAGACAGCTAGCTTACATGTCTCCCAACAGAAAACAGAAGTAAGGCCAGTGATTACCTTGATGTAATTTATTGAAAGTCACAGTCCAAAAATCTCTATAGAAATGCAGTTCTATTAATCTTTTTAAAACAGGCATAACCTGCACACAGTAAAATCTTGTTGTCCAAGGTTACAAAAAGTGTGCAAAAAAAGCTGTAAAGCAAACTCCTCTAGCACCTAAGCTCATCAGCCTTTACTGAGTATATCCCTTCTTTCATCTCCCACTCTTAAATACTATAATTAAAAACAATTAACCAATCAGACCAAAAGAACATGTCAGGGATGTTAGGAAAGGTAGAGGAGAAAACCCTGTAATATTACATATTAAGGAATGTCATCATGGAAATATTCAGGGCTTACAGGCCACAGTTTTAGGGCAAGTGCAACAAATGTATGATTTAGATATAAAAAAGAAATTATGGAAAATGGAATCTATTTTAATTTTGAAGTTTATTACTTTAATTCCAAATGGATTGAACAGGGAACGTCACTGGAAGTGTTTCCTTTAATGCATGTAAGGACTATTATTAGTTAATTGTTTTTAATTTAATTGCAGTCATTCTATTTTGTTTCACCTCTCTATACACTGTATTAAAAACCCTTGGGGCCTGTTGTGCCCAAATAGGGAGGTGTAACATCTTCTCTTGCACAAAGCTGTCCAAAGTGAGCCCACCTCTTGAGGTCAACAGACATACCATCATGCAACCCATCTACAGCAAAGGCTTGTGAGGCTATCACAGACAGCATATCAGATAAATGTATTTTAGTGTAAAATGACCTTGTTCTGCCATGATGGTTTAATCGTCCTTATAAATTACAAGGATGATGGTTTCATTGTCCTTAGAGATTACAAGTCCAGTGAAACCATTGCCTATCCTCAGGATTGTCATTTTGTCAATAGGGCATTTTAAGTAATGCATATTATCCAAGTCTATCTGTTAAAAAGGTTCTTACTTAATGCTTTACAATTGATTTTAATGTGGCTGCCTATGTTTGGGTCCCTTTCTGCCCTGATAGTCACATGTCTTGCTAAAACAACCAAATTGCAGACACAGACAAATACATTATACTCCCTACTTTGGGCTGACACTGTGCTCCCTTTGATACAAGCTGGTTAACTCTGTTCTACTCAAACATTATTATTTTCCAGATTCTCAGTGCATAAGCTTGCCATGCCACTTTTGTTAGTAGTGCACTTGATGTGCAGTTAACTTCATTTGAGTGCTGCATGTGTTATTTATTCCAAATAAGGATACTTACAGCAAACAAACAGACTTACTTGCTAAAGCTAATATATTGCAGGTTTTATTTTCTGCTTTATTTTTGCATTGTGTGATGCTCACTTACCTGTCCAATTTGTTGTGTGGCCAACAAGCATCACTGGTGTGCATGTTTACAATGATTTTCTACCAGTTCTCCTGACTGGTGATCTGCTCAGCTTCTCCCACACCCTTATCCCCAGCCATCCTGAGTGGCCTCACATTTATAAATCAAAAGCTTCTATCATGCAGTCACAGAAATGGCCCTACTTAAATAAACATTGCAAGACCAAATTTAAAGTGAACCAACAACAATCAAAACTGCATAACTTTCAGCTTGTCCTCGATTTTGTAGAGCATCCCTGATTTTGCCTCATATTTTTACCCCGACCCACATAAAATTTGTGATTTGTTTGTAAATTAATGTGGATTACAATGTCAGTAATACCAGATAGATTAGTTTTATACTTCTTACTCTTCAAAAAATAGATGTGATGCAAAAGATGTTCTTTTATATAAGTGAAGTAGCATAATCTTTAAAAGTTGTCCCTGATTTTGGGGCATTGCCACTCATTATTTTTGGTTATGTTCATGATTCTTGAGGACAGACGTTTAGAGCATTGCCAAGCAAAACTAAAGTGAATAATATTGTTTCAGCTAGATTAATGCAATTCACAAACTATTGCACATCTATAAGACCCCCCCTCAAAAAAAATACCACTATGCTGAGATCAGATATCATATAAGTAGGGTATCTCACCTCTGCTCCTACAACTTTGTAACTAAGCAAAAATATACAAAAGAATCAAAATTCTCTTCACAAAAATAATAGTTAATAGCTCTCAGTATAATTTCTCCAAGTCTTTTGGGTTTCTAATACCGTGATGGAAATGGACTCCATTCTTAGGTCAAAGTATGATTAAAGTTCATGAAATTAGTATTGTTATAATATTTGAAGTTAACCAAAAGTGCTCTTCACAGTACCTGCAATGAATACACAAGTGACTACTTCTGCAGTTCATATGGAGTTACATGTATCAGTAGCACATCTAAATAAGACTGTAAATTATTTTTTATTATACCCATTGCTCCTACTACTACTGGAACTCTTTGGGTATATTCCACATTGCCCTCATTTCTGCTTGAAAATCTTGGCATTTTATGACTTTGTAGCCCTGTGTACATGTCTATATTACAACGTTGAACTCACAGGAGTCTGATTGTTGTAATATCAAACCCATATGTTCGAAATGTGAAAATAGTGAAGCCACGGAACACCAATTTTTTTCCCAGGGGAAAAAAATTGGTGGGCCGTTTTCATGGCTTTGCTATTTCCTCCACTGTGGTGTTATCTCAGAGATGGTATATTTAAGTAGGGGGTGTGTGGGGGGCACAGCCCCCACATTGGGGGGTGTGAGGGGCAAAGCCCCCCACATTAGTATAAGTTTAAAGTGTAAATGTTTTTTTTTTTTTTTTTGTACTGGAACAGCGATTTTTTTTCCCCTGGGAAAAAAATCGTTGTGCTGTGTTTTCATAATTTTTGGATTTCAAACGTCCTAGTTTGATATTACATCATTCGAACTCCTGTGAGTTCGACAATGTAACATAGACCCTCTGTATACGTAAGACACTATAATCACTGGGTGTAGTAATTTCACTGATCAATACAACTTTTGTCTTCTTTTCATGGACTACTATATCTGGTTTTCTTGGATCTTTTTTTGAACTATTGGTAATGGGTGATTCCATGTGATATAAACTCCATTATTTTCTATAATGCTTTGTGGCTTATGTTTCCAATGCTTCTCAGCTTCTTCAATATTGTAATGTGTGCACAATCCCCACTGTAACATTCTTTCCACATTATTATGTCTTCAGTAAACAGCCTCTCTCTACTTGTGTGTCGCCCACAGTAACAAGATGTGCAACTGTTTCTTGCTCTGTTTTTCAGAACCTGTATTTGTTTGTTTCTCCCACATGCTCAGTGGACTTTGTAAACCAATGTGTATGTAGTCCTCTATCCTGAAAGTTATTAGTTTATAGCTCTTAGGATAACTTGTAGGTTCACTCCTTAGAAGGATTGTCATTTGTTTCTTGTTGTTAACGAGGATGGTGCCTGTTTGGGATGCACATATACATAACTCTTACTCTAGGCTAGATCTTTGTGTAAAGATGCTAATACTTTTAACCAGAAGACAGGCACTACATCTGGGCTTGGGGTTTTCTAGTTAGGAGCTTTAATTTATTTTGTTTCACTTTTGAATTTCTTACTGTTTCTTTTGTTTCTTCTATCCATTCAGCGTCTTTGTTATGCTCCACAGGGTCTTCATAGATATTTCTCCAAAATGTGTCTATTTCTTTTTTTATGGTGTTTCTATTCCTTTGCTTTCATTACCAATTCTCTATAAAACTTTTTTAGATCATCAATGAATTGCTTATTTTGTACTTTTCCTTTATATTTACTTGCATATCTTCTGAGTTTTGTATGCTTGTGCTGATATCTTTAGTTTATTATTTGCAATAGTGTACAATAGATCTTGATCTGTTCTAGTACTGTTAGTTGCTTTTATCACACCTCTTTGTAAGTATTTTTGTTGATCTGTTCCCTCTTCTATACTCTTCTAAAAAAACAGTGACACTTCTTAAGTGCTTTACAATTTTCTCTATTCAGTACTCCTATGATGACATTTGATTTTTTTCACACTCTTTCCTTTATTGCCCTGTAATTTTGTGGCAAGACATTATCTGTTATTTATTTTGCTGCACAGGAATATATCCTATTTACTTCTATTATGTGAAACTTTGCTTTACTGAATAAATGAATAAATAACAGAATAACTTAAGCGCTTTTCGTCAGGTCAAGTACCTGACTTCTTCAGAGTATTCACTCACTTATAACAAACATTTGCAGTTATATAATGATTAGAAACTGAGAGCCTGCTTCACATCATTAATCAATTAAAAGTGTTAATAAGCAAGTAACCAAAAACCAAAGTATGCATAATGAATTGATATATAAAAGTATAAAATATGGTATATAAAATATACATAGTACATAAGTACAACAAAAACCACAAACCTTAATGCAGTAAACATTATTATAAAACTTCACAAACCCAGAAATATAATAATGCAAAATAGTGCTATTCATCTTTGTAAACTCTTTAGTTTCAACAAACTAGAGATTGAACAAGTGTCATTTATACCTGGATAGCAGTACGCGTACAGCCTCACCTGCCATAATAATTAAGCTTCTTCTAACTGTACAGATCTCGGACCACCCCTCTGATTAACTGGGATATGATCAATAGCAGTAAATTTAAAACTGTGGTTCAAATTAGTAACAGTATGTTTAGCTAGAGCATTTTCCATTTTTAAGGTCTTAATTGCGTATAAATGCTCATATATACACTCTCTCAGTCTTCTAATGGTTTTCCCAATATAGAAGGCTGGACATTGTTTACATCTAGCTAAGTAAACCACATAACATGAGTTGCAATTTAGTTTAAAATCTATTTTGTATATACAATTGTTTATACAAAATTGTGTACCCTCTTCAATGTGCTTGCAATAATTGCAATTCTGACATTTGTGCATTCCTACGTTCAACCTGTAGCACGTTTTCTTAAACTCCAAAATACTTTTTAAATTTCTTCCTTTCTTATATACAATCTTAGGGCAAGAGCCTATTTTACTATAGATATCCGGATACGCTCTAAACAGTTCCCAATTCTTAAATATAATGTCTGTACATGATCCACTGTCCTTACTAAACGTTGTAATAAAGGTTGGTTTACAGGTCTCATCGACCAATGTTGCGGATGGTAAAGTTGAATTTACTGATGTATCAAACCCATCAGTCCCATCAATGTCGTTGGTCAAATTGATCCGTGTATTGACAAAAGGGCCTGTGAAAGAGTTACTGACATTATTAGTAGTAACTGGTAATAATGGGAAGTAAATGTGTTGGCATCTTTTGTCAATAACTTCTTGTGTTAGTTCGTCCAACAAATCAATGGGGTATCCACGTGCCAAGAACATATTCTTTAATGTTAAGCATTCAGCATGGAAGTCACTATCCAACGGAACCATTCTAGCAGCACGGACCAGCTGCCCTTTAACAACAGATCTTTTTTGAAAAAGTGCGTGGCAGCTGGTAAAGTGCAAGAAGGTATTCGAATATGTTTCTTTCCGGTGGATTTTAGCAATAAAACAATTAAGTGTTAAATCCTTGCTGAGCATTACATCTAAATAAGCAATATTCTCTGTCGAGAATGTGTGTGTGTGAACTGTAAGAAGGTGGTACTTTGAAGTACTGGACCATCCTTTCTACCTCACTCTCACCTGCCTTCACAAGTACAAAGATGTCATCCAGGAACCTAGTGTATAGTAGAAAAGATTCAATATGTGGGTTTTGCTGTGAAAAAACGTAATGGGACTCCCAATAGGCCATAACCAAATTGGCTATACTGCCACCACATGGAGATCCCATAGCGACACCCACTTTTTGTTTGTAAAATTCGTCCCCAAAGATGAAAAAATTGTAGGACAAAATTAAGTCCCCCAGCAGGGTGACTAGATAAATCTCCCTATCTGGTGCATCATGCTTTTTCATCATGTGGCAAACCCACTCCAATGCAATATCTTGAGGTATGCTACTATACAGATCCTTAACATCTATTGTTACAAAATTTGCCTCCGTATTAAACTCAGTAGCTCTTACTGTGTCCAAGAATGACCAGGAATCCTTGCAAATGTGATGTTCCATATGAACATATTTCTGGAGCATACCATCAATTAACTTTGCGCATGTATAAGTGGGAGATCCCCTACTGTCCACTAGTAATCTAAGTGGTGGATTATCTATGCTTTTATGTATTTTCAGGATACCAAAAACACATGCATATCTAGGATAGGATGTAGTTAAGTATGCATGTGTCTTAGAGTCAATTCTACTCTCAATAAGTAAGTCCTCGATGGTGTCCTTAATTAATTTATAGGCCCCATTGACCTCTGACCTAGAACTAAGATCATATCTATCTGATTGCAATACCTGGTGCATTCGTTTCTCGTAGTCATCTATAGTAAAAACTACTAACCCTCCACCCTTGTCCGGCTTACAAAAGCGTAAATTTTGAGTACTAAAGAATTGGATAAATTCCATATCTTCTTTAGAAGTGTTGTTACTGCCATACTTATATGATTTGCCCAAACTTAAGTGTCTCAAATCAAGTTCGCAACACTTTTCAAATGATTCCAAGACAGGGTGTAATGGGGGGTTAAAAGTACTAGGTATATACAATCTATCTGAACTGGTCATGTCCAAGGAGTCTCCAATCAATACTTTAAAGTTTAATTTCCTAACAAATAGTTTAACGTCTAACATAGTGTTCCTATATTAATGGACTTCGTTGGTACAAAACTAAACCCCTTGGACAATAGTTCCACCATACTAATGTCAAACTTGACATTACTAAAATTGTATAAATTAAAGTCACCTAGTTTATTTTTTACTATTTCTGATAGAGGTGAAACTACAGTTGTGTCAACTAATGGTACCAAAATACTGTCATTAGTCAACCCTAAATCAGACCCAACAGTATTGACAAATTCAGAGCACAAATCTGGTGTTAAGTAGTCTTCAGGAATAAATTCATTAGAACATAATGCATCGTCACACAAGTCAGGTCAGTTTGTGCTGTTGGAGCTGCTTGCCGTTTTTTCTGTAGTTTATTATGGCATCCCGTAAAACCAGTGACTTTGATTCCTTTCAACCGGATGATACACCGGCTATTCTCAAACTCCGTACACCCAATACTCCAGCCGAGGACTTATTGGATGTGGTTGCACACCCGGTCATTGGCAATTTATTGGATAGTATCAACAAGAAGCTTGAGAGCCTGCATACAAGGTTGGATAATATTGACACTGAAAATGGTAAAAATCGTGATTTCCGTGAAGCTTATGCAAAGACTGTTGACTCTTTGATTTTACAACTTCATAGACTTAACAACCACGAGACGGATGCGGTCCAGGTGCAGAACCAGAACCAGGAAATGACGACTGAAGCTGGTATACTGAACCTTACTAGCGAGCGTATACTGCACACAGTTAACGGAACTCCACACCCGTCAAATGGAAACGGAACTCCACACCCGTTAACAACAGACGGAAATGGTTCAAAACAGCTTCAGCCTAGTACTAACACCGACGTTCCTTCATTTGTACCAGTAAACCCTAACGGAGTACTATTGGATAATAATGTTTTTCCGATTAACGAAAATCCAACTACTATATCTACGACTACTGGCGTGGTACCAGATAAAACGAGTGTAACACAAGTTCTACACGCAACAACCGGTACTGCACAACTATTTACTTCTATTGCGGGACCTGCTGTAACAAATGAAGGTACAAAAGCCACTGTTAAATCACCACCTTGGCTTAAAAGTCATTTTTGTTTGGCAGAGGTATCAGGTCCTCGTGTTTTGAATTCTAATGACTGTGTAAGGAATGTTGACAATGACAATAACAAAGACAATATTACATCCAAACTGAAAGTCTTTGACGCTTGCCTGTTGAAATATAAAAAGTTACAATTAGAAGTGGCCTACTTTAACGAATGCTTAACACGGAAAATTGTTCCTAAAGGTTTGAGACGCTTCCCCTACCCTACTGGTTTGGAAGCTGGCTCTACCTTTCACAAAGAGTTAGTCAATTTATTTGACAACCAAGGTTTAGAACTTATAGCTTTATTTGTAAAACACTATAATGTTTGGATTGCTGAGTTAAGTCAACACATGACCGAACTGGATAGATCTATATCTGTTGACATACAGTTCTCCAGATATAAGTATGAATATGACCGAATATTCGTAAGCATAGACGAACATTTGGCCAAGCTTAACCTTCAAAAAATAAAAAACTTACTAGGGACAGCCACGATTACAGGATAGGGGTGGCTTATCCTAAACCACCGAGTGGTCAAACTTGGAGGAAAGACTTGTTCAACTTTAGTTCGAATGATACACCAGATGATCAACTTGGACCTATTCTATCTCAGACTGACAACACTCAGTATACGCATGTATTGAATAAAGGGCCGGATGACACCGACCGAGTAGGCAATCTTGATGATTTTGGTGAAGCGACTAGTACACCGTGGAGCCAAAGACTGAGAAGTGGGAATAACAACCGGGTGGGGGGTAATTTTAACAACAAAGCAACTGAGAGGTTTTCTTTTTTAGGTGCAAGACCAAAAAACAAGAATTCTTATCAAAACAAATTTGGACAGAGATGGGTGAACAACAAGTAGACATTGACTTGTGTGACGATGCATTATGTTCTAATGAATTTATTCCTGAAGACTACTTAACACCAGATTTGTGCTCTGAATTTGTCAATACTGTTGGGTCTGATTTAGGGTTGACTAATGACAGTATTTTGGTACCATTAGTTGACACAACTGTAGTTTCACCTCTATCAGAAATAGTAAAAAATAAACTAGGTGACTTTAATTTATACAATTTTAGTAATGTCAAGTTTGACATTAGTATGGTGGAACTATTGTCCAAGGGGTTTAGTTTTGTACCAACGAAGTCCATTAATATTGTCAACACTATATTAGACGTTAAACTATTTGTTAGGAAATTAAACTTTAAAGTATTGATTGGAGACTCCTTGGACATGACCAGTTCAGATAGATTGTATATACCTAGTACTTTTAACCCCCCATTACACCCTGTCTTGGAATCATTTGGAAAGTGTTGCGAACTTGATTTGAGACACTTAAGTTTGGGCAAATCATATAAGTATGGCAGTAACAACACTTCTAAAGAAGATATGGAATTTATCCAATTCTTTAGTACTCAAAATTTACGCTTTTGTAAGCCGGACAAGGGTGGAGGGTTAGTAGTTTTTACTATAGATGACTACGAGAAACAAATGCACCAGGTATTGCAATCAGATAGATATGATCTTAGTTCTAGGTCAGAGGTCAATGGGGCCTATAAATTAATTAAGGACACCATCGAGGACTTACTTATTGAGAGTAGAATTGACTCTAAGACACATGCATACTTAACTACATCCTATCCTAGATATGCATGTGTTTTTGGTATCCCGAAAATACATAAAAGCATAGATAATCCACCACTTAGATTACTAGTGGACAGTAGGGGATCTCCCACTTATACATGCGCAAAGTTAATTGATGGTATGCTCCAGAAATATGTTCATATGGAACATCACATTTGCAAGGATTCCTGGTCATTCTTGGACACAGTAAGAGCTACTGAGTTTAATACGGAGGCAAATTTTGTAACAATAGATGTTAAGGATCTGTATAGTAGCATACCTCAACATATTGCGTTGGAGAGGGTTTGCCACATGATGAAAAAGCATGATGCACCAGATAGGGAGATTTATCTAGTCACCCTGCTGGGGGACTTAATTTTGTCCTACAATTTTTTCATCTTTGGGGACGAATTTTACAAACAAAAAGTGGGTGTCGCTATGGGATCTCCATGTGGTGGCAGTATAGCCAATTTGGTTATGGCCTATTGGGAGTCCCATTACGTTTTTTCACAGCAAAACCCACATATTGAATCTTTTCTGCTATACACTAGATTCCTGGATGACATCTTTGTACTTGTGAAGGCAGGTGAGAGTGAGGTAGAAAGGATGGTCCAGTACGTCAATCAAAGTACCACCTTCTTACAGTTCACACACACATTCTCGACAGAGAATATTGCTTATTTAGACGTAATGCTCAGCAAGGATTTAACACTTAATTGTTTTATTGCTAAAATCCACCGGAAAGAAACATATTCGAATACCTTCTTGCACTTTACCAGCTGCCACCCACTTTTTCAAAAAAGATCTGTTGTTAAAGGGCAGCTGGTCCGTGCTGCTAGAATGGTTTCGTTGGATAGTGACTTCCATGCTGAATGCTTAACATTAAAGAATATGTTCTTGGCACGTGGATACCCCATTGATTTGTTGGATGAACTAACACAAGAAGTTATTGACAAAAGATGCCAACATATTTACTTCCCATTATTACCAGTTACTACTAATAATGTCAGTAACTCTTTCACAGGCCCTTTTGTCAATACACAGATCAATTTGACCAACGACATTGATGGGACTGATGGGTTTGATACATCAGTAAATTCAACTTTACCATCCGCAACATTGGTCGATGAGACCTGTAAACCAACCTTTATTACAACGTTTAGTAAGGACAGTGGATCATGTACAGACATTATATTTAAGAATTGGGAACTGTTTAGAGCGTATCCGGATATCTATAGTAAGATAGGCTCTTGCCCTAAGATTGTATATAAGAAAGGAAGAAATTTAAAAAGTATTTTGGAGTTTAAGAAAACGTGCTACAGGTTGAACGTAGGAATGCACAAATGTCAGAATTGCAATTATTGCAAGCACATCGAAGAGGGTACACAATTTTGTATAAACAATTGTATATACAAAATAGATTTTAAACTAAATTGCAACTCATGTTATGTGGTTTACTTAGCTAGATGTAAACAATGTCCAGCCTTCTATATTGGGAAAACCATTAGAAGACTGAGAGAGCGTATATATGAGCATTTATACGCAATTAAGACCTTAAAAATGGAAAATGCTCTAGCTAAACATACTGTTACTAATTTGAACCACAGTTTTAAATTTACTGCTATTGATCATATCCCAGTTAATCAGAGGGGTGGTCCGAGATCTGTACAGTTAGAAGAAGCTGAATTATTATGGCAGGTGAGGCTGTACGCGTACTGCTATCCAGGTATAAATGACACTTGTTCAATCTCTAGTTTGTTGAAACTAAAGAGTTTACAAAGATGAACAGCAATATTTTGTATTATTATATTTCTGGGTTTGTGAAGTTTTATAATAATGTTTACTGCATTAAGGTTTGTGGTTTTTGTTGTACTTATGTACTATGTATATTTTATATACCATATTTTATACTTTTATATATCAATTCATTATGCATACTTTGGTTTTTGGTTACTTGCTCTTTAACACTTTTAATTGATTAATGATGTGAAGCAGGCTCTCAGTTTCTAATTATTATATAACTGCAAATGTTTGTTATAAGTGAGTGAATACTCTGAAGAAGTCAGGTACTTGACCTGACGAAAAGCGCTTAAGTTATTCTGTTATTTATTCATTTATTCAGTAAAGCAAAGTTTTAAATAACTTCATTGGTGTCACTGGTTTACATTCTTGTTGGTTTTGTGCTGTTGGATCTGCTTGCCATTTTTTCTGTACTTCTATTATGTCACATGTATTTCTGTTAATAGTCTTGATTACTGTGTTCATTTGTTTTATCAGACTTCTTGTATTTTGAGTCTTATTGACATTCTGTAATCTATTTATTTTGTTGTCCTTAGTATGTCTATCCACATATTAAATCAAGCAAGTCTTCCCTTATAATATTTTCTTATAAACTGAGGGAACATTCTTTATTCTCCATTCCTGCAGGCATTCTACAAAATGTTCCAGAACATCTTCCTGTGACATATTCTCTTCAGTTGCATCCTGCATCATCCAACATCTTCCTGTGACATATTCTCTTCAGTTGCATCCTGCATCATCCAACATCTTCCTGTGACATATTCTCTTCAGTTGCATCCTGCATTATCCGTTGCTCTTTCATATGGGAACTCACTGGCCTATTACTCCACAACATTGACTGTGTCAGAGTTGCCACTGCTTCCTGTTCCTTCCCTTGCTGTGCAACTCTAACTGAACTTTTGTTTCCTACCAAAGGCTCCATAGTATCTTCATGTGGAAACTGATCAGATATTGCCTGTTCAATCTGTTTTTCCTTAGTTTGGGAACTCATTATTCCATCATGAGGTGATGTTATCAGAGTTGAATTGTCTATACTAAAATCATTCACTTCACAGGTAATCCATAATTTCAGTTTCTAATTCTTTAACCTCTCCATTACTAATCCTCTTTTCTACTTCCCCCTTTGTTTTCTTATCTTTTGTATTGTAAAATTTTCCATATATGGATGCCTGTGCTTGTATTTCTCTTCAAATATGTTAGTGCTGCTTTATGTATTGATTAGGTTTGCTTTCTCCTTTGTATAAATATTGCAGCATATTAAATGTCTTTTTCTTTCTCATGTCCATATTTCTTCTTCAGATGTCTTCCACTCCACCTATTTCTCCATACTTTTGAGAATCACTGTTCCATCATGTTATGAGATAACCTGTGTTACCCTTTCTACATTAAATCCTTCACTTCACAGGTATTCCATAACTTCAGCTTCAATTTCCTTAACTTTAACTTTAGTGATTTTCTGTTCTACGTCCCCCCTTTGTGATCCTATTTTCCATATCTGGGTGTCTTTACCTGTATTTTTCTTCAAATATGTTTGGAGCTGAATTTTTGTATTCATTAGTTTGGCTTTCTCCTTTGTATAGATATTATACCATATTACATCTATTTCTCGGTACTTACGTATTATCGCAACTACGTTCCAAATCTGTCATAATTCTTGAAATTATGTTCAAACAACTCATTATCCTTAATTTCATGAATTTTGACAGATTAGTAACCTGGATGCGATAATACCCAAGTACCATTTTGAGACAGAAGTGGATCGCTTTTATTGTAGTACTTTGTATGCCATATTTTTACCCCATTTACTCTCCTGGACTGCAGTCGTCGTGTGAAATGAAAATGAAATGTTTAAACAAATACAATTAAAACACTATAATCTGAAAATAAAACATATTCCCTCAGAAATAAGAGTCAGTTGCACAATACATACATACACACACACACACACACACACACACACACACACACACACACACACACACACACACACACACACACACACACACACACACACACACACACACACACACACACACACACACACACACAGACAACAGGCAGACAAATACACATGTATGCACCAACAAGTGGTCATTGTGGGTTGCCAGTTTATCAAGGTTGTTAACTTCTTGTAACGAGTAACATTTTAAGTTGCTTCTGTTGTGTCTGTTTTAACATGTCAGGAAAATATTCATATGTTAAGTACACTTTTAAAGTACTTTCAACCTAGAACATTAACTTGCAGAAAGTTCATTTAGAAGTGTAATGTTTTTGTAGAGGGACAAGGTGTAACACAATCACAGGAGAAAAATTCTGGATGTGTATCAGCCGGTGCTCTGTAAGTTAACTGAAAAAAATAAAAGGAATGAAAACTCTGCCTGACAAACTATATTTGGGGAGAGAGTCTCCAACAAACAGCATTTAGCCACAAACTGTCTGAAAACTACTTGGTTCTGGCTCTGATTGTTGGGCATTTCAGCCCAGATCTGTCAAAATATTCCATGACGTTATCAATAAACATTGTTATGGTTTCCCTTTAAATTGCATCAATACTGGAGAAATCATTCTTTCTACCTACAATACTTGACAACACCAAGACGTTGTAGGGATTTTATATCACTCTGTGTAAAACTGCCGTGTGAAGACACATTTGGAATGTAGTTGCGATAATACGTAAGTACCTAGTTTTCTTTTCCATGTCCATGTTTCTTTTTTTATACCTTTTAAAAATCTCTAGGTTTTGTTCTTTTCACACTTTCTCTGTTGCTTCTTTTTTCAAACAGACCAAGGTTTCTTGGTCTATATAATGGTTTTCATAAATGTGTTGTATTAATGAACATAAATTTGGATTTGAAGCTTTTGACAGTTTTTCTTGTACAAGTATTTTTCTTTCCTCTATTTTCTCTCTAAATAGTTTTGAATATCTTTTACCCATAAATTCTGTGCTTCGTCATAACAGTAACAATACATAATTTATTTATTATTCTCAGTAGTCTACTCTATCATCTTTATGGTTCTTTTTTGGCCTGTCAGTTTTTGTGTTTTTGTGGATTACTACTTCCTTCTACAATGGGAGGGGGGCATCCTCCACCTGAACCTGGCCTAACCCCATTGTAGGAATGTTTCTGTGTCTTGAGGATTTTATATTCTCATTTTTTCAGTCCTGATATCAGTGCACCTACTGGTATTGGGCCCTTCTTTATCCTATGACTTGTGCATCCAGCTATCTTTTTTATTTTTAACCTACTTCTGTCCATGACATATGCTGTATGACATACAGTTTATATATCAGTGACGTCTTGGTGAGATTTTGTTAAAACAGGGTTTGCCTCATGAAAGCACTCACTAAGACTTGAAGATGAATTTAGTTCCAGCATTAGTACTCTCCTTCGCTTGTTGATGTTATCTTCTTTCCATCTGGACATCTCTACACTTGCAGCTCTCCTGCTAAGGCAAAGATAATAGCTTACCTTAATCCACTGCTATATTTCAGGCAACCCACTTATAAAATCTACTCCATTGCAGATAAAAACTTTAATGCAAATTTAGCCATAACGACTCAATTATATAGTAACATTCTAGTAAGTTCTCTCAACCTGCAACATTTACAACCATGCAAAACCACTGAAAGAAAATAATAGAAAATCTCACTGAAATGTCCTTATATCTGCACCCAAACACAAACAACCTCCCAGTTATATCATGGGAGGGTGGCCTAATGGTTAAGGTGTTTGCCTTACAAACACAAGGTGCAGCGTTTGAGTCTCACAAGGGATAATTGTCTAGGCTTACAATGGCTCTCAAGGGCAGTTAGCCTAGTACTAACCTATACCCGTCACCTGTACCTGATTTTGCAGAATTTCTCAGATATTGCCTCTTTTTTATTTTTTCTTTCCCCTCAAAAAATGTTTGGAATTTCTTGTAAACCATTGGGGATTACCGTCAGTCGATAATGCCAGACATTAGATTTTCATACTTCTTTTGTTCAGAAAATGCTTGTTGAAGCAAAGGTTCTGTTAACCTTTTAAGTGAATTAGAGTAACATTCAAAAAAAATGCCACTGATTTTTGGTCTTTGTCTCCCCATTATTTTGGGGTTTGTTCCTGATTCTTTAGCAAAGAAGTTGAGATTATGATTTATTTATTTTTATTTATTTCACATTTGTTAAGTGGTTTAGTCTGGCTGGGCATCATGCCCTTTTTCAGCAGAGACCTGAGAAGAAAAGCTTCACCTTACATAACGTTAAAAAATACAACGAAAATTAAACATTCAGAGGAAAGAACACTTTGTCATTATACATAGCAAAATCTGAAAAAGAAAAACAACATATATGTATTACAGGCATGTGGAGTAATGTCAAAGGTAACATAATACAAAATTGTAGAGCTGTAGCTTAGAGAGAAGTTATGGAGGAAGGAGATCAGCATAGCAGTCCTAACCATAATTAATCTAGAAGAGAAGACTTAGGTTCTAGAGGAGTAGCAGTGTTAGGAGATCAGGTGTAATATACTGGGGGACAGTAAGTGGTAAAGGAAATTGAGTGGCAGAAGGTATTGTTAAACAGAAGAATAGGGGATTTAGAAGATGGGACTACATAGGTAGAGGGAGAAATGAGTAAAGTTAAAGGTGGTGACTTTCAGGTGGGGTCTTTACAGGAACAGATTAGGTTCATACGTTCATAGGCTGGTACTAGGCTATCGGCCCTAGGGCCTATACAAGCCTAGCCATAACAATTCCCTGGCTATTTCTTCCCACAATATTTACTTCCCTGGACCCCTGTCTAGCAGGTCAACTGATGTGATCCCCGGGGTGAATTTCCTTTCTCCCATCCAATCATCAAGGTTCCTTTTGAAGAGGACCATAGAGGTGCTCTGCTTGACATGTATGGGCAGTCTATTCCAGAGTCTGGGAGTCTCTGGGTAAGGAACCTATCGCTCCAGCATGTTTTGTTCATTGTGATGACAAGGTTTCAATCCCTGGAGCATGTGGCTATGAGGGATTGGGATTTCTTTAAGTGTAGCATGTCCAACAACTCTGGGTTTGACATGGCCTTGTATGTTAAGCAGAGATCACCTCTGAGTAGACGATATGTGACATAGTATAGCTGGAGATTTTTTAAACGGTCAGCATAGGTCATCTGCTTTAGGCCTGTGATTCTTTTAGTGAGGTATTTCTGTGGCCTTTCCAGTTGTTGCAGATGTCTTGAGAGGTACATACCAAATGGGGCATTGTATTCTATACTCGGTCTAATGAGGGATGAGTACAGTGGGACAATTACCTCCTTTTTCCTGGACAAAAAGCCCTTAGTGATGAGGTGTGCCACATAGAAGGATGTCCTGACTGTTGTGACGATGTGGTTATCGAAGGTGAGACCACTGTCCACCTGTGCCCCTAAGTCTTTTATCACACTTTTGGTGTTTAGTGTACTGACACCTATGTGGTAATTCATGGGTACATGTTTTTTCCCAAAGGGGATAACTATACATTTCTTGGCATTGAGCTTGAGCCCATGACTTTGGCATCAAGCAACTGTTTCTGTAATGCCCTTTTGTAGAATATCCATATCATTTGGGGGTTCAATAATGGCTCCCAGTTTGCAGTCATCTGCAAACTTTGTTAGCCAGAGTCCCTTAGTGTTGGCTTGTACTTCAGAGAAGTAGATGCCAAACAAGAGCGGTCCCAGGACTGAACCCTAAAGTACTCCACTTGTCACTTGTCTGGAGCTGGATTTGGAGTCGGCTACTTTTACAGTGTGGGTTCTGTCAGTAAGCCAGCTGGCAACCCATCGAGTGACCTAGGGATTAATGCCCAGCTTAGTAAGTTTATCAATGATTCCAGAGTTGGGGATGGTGTTGAAGGCCTTGGCAAGGTGCAGATAGGCTGTGTGGACCTCCTTACCCTCGTCCACAGCTCTGGTGACTGATTCAAAGAAGTCAATCAAGTTCAGGAGACATGATTGGCCCTTCACAAACCCAAACTGGGTGGGTTCCAATGTTTGAAGTTTGCCAATGTCTTTGTTTATAAGTTCCATGATAATACATTCCATGGCCTTGCAGATCAGGCTCGTCAGACTGATGGGGAAGTAGTTCCCAGGATCCAAGGTGGATTCCCCCCTTGTGGAGTGGGATAACTGTAGCTGTGCACCACTCAGTGGGTACGAAGCCTGAGGTGAGGCTATGATTAAACACTTAGGTGAGGTGCCAGTTCATTTTGTAGTTCATATAGTACACAGCCTGGGATGTTGTCTGGTCCCATGGATGCTGTATTCTTAGCTATGGAGAGTGAGGTTTTTACCTGTGTGGCCGTTATTACCAGAATTTGGCAATCATTCGGTACTGAGATGGGCCCTTTAGGGGGTGAGAGGGGGGTGAAGTTGTCAGTGAATCGATCTGCCAGAATATTGGCAACATCCTTGGGATCAGTATATTTAATGCCATTCTGTTGTAGCTCAGAGCAGGTATGGGCATTGCCATTTAGATTCTTGACATAGCTAAAGAATGCCTTGTGGTTGTCTTTGGAATATTTTGCAATTTGATTTTCATAACCAGCTTTGGAGGATTTTATGAGGGATCTCAGCTTCTTACTGAGGCTTGTAAGGGAGTTTTTTGCATCCTGGGATTTTCCTCTTTTCTGCAACAGTTTCTTCCTTTTGTTGTTTCATAGTTTCATAGTAGTTAGTGTAGGCTATCTGCCCGGGGCATTTATAGCTTATAAGCCCACAGTGACAGTGATTTACGCCACCCCATACTATATCTATAGTATCTCTAGTAGTAGACATAGTGACACCCAACCATTTTATTATTACTACTGGTCATACCTTAGTCGTAGCTGACGGGAGTAGAGGTAAACTTCTCCCATCCATCCCATGCCATGATTTTTCTTTTTCACAGTGCCAATGAAGGGCTCTGTCTCACGTGAACTGGGATTTTGTTCCAGAGTATGGGTAAAGTTTGTTTATGGCAGGGTACCACCAGATTGGCTTCCTTTTTTTGGAGCAGAGCGTCTTGGTTCTATTTGGGATGGCACGATTCATGCATGAGTGGATGTGCTTGTACAGTGCCTTAGTGTAGGATTCAGCAGTTGAAAATGAGTAGTTTTCCCAGTTTATGGCAGGGTAGTTGAAATCACCCAGTATTAGGGTGTTTGGTTGTATCTTAATATTTCCAGTATGTTTAGAAAGGTGTAGTGAGAATCTTGGGGCATGGTGGGGGATCTGTCGCAAGCTACAATTTGGATTGCAGTCTTACCTAGTGTTAGTTGCACCTGGAGAATTTCAGACGCGTTGTGTTGGGCAAATAGCCTGGTGATGTGAATATCCTTGGTGAATATGGTCACTCCTCCACCTTTAGTGTTTTGGTCCTGGTTTGGTGGCTGAAAAGTATAATAAGAGTTGTAGCCTGGTATTGCAGGGGTTCTCTCTGGAGCCTTTGAACCAGGTCTCAGTTACTGCACAGATATCAATGTTCTCCATTTTTAGGAGTGCCTCAAGAGAGTGCATTTTTAGGTTTAGACTTCTAGCATTGAGTAGCATTATCTTCAGATTTTGCATGCTTGTACCTGTTACGGTGGTAGTTTTGTCCTATGAACTTTGCCTAAGAAAGGCACTATAGGGCTGGCAAGAGCCTTAGCCAGTAACCTGAATCCCAGGGGTGACAGGTGCAGACCTTCTCTGGCAAAGCATCATGGTCTGTCGATCATGTTGTCCCAGGCAGACAGATACTGGATCCAATTTGAATGACACCAGAAGCTTAGCCAATTGTTGAAGTCAATCATTTTGTCCTTATACTGTGGTATCATTCTGGGTGAAGGCAGGATGCTACTCAGGGCTAGGGTCATACCTGCCTGGGCCACATGATCCAAGAGCTCTTCCATGTCTCTTTTCATGTAGTCCAGGGAGATACATCTCAAGTCATTCACTGTAACATGGACAATGACAGAGTCATATTTGTACTTGTAGAGTGACTTGAGTGCATGCATTATGTGGCGGGTCCTGGCACCTGACAGGCAGCTCACTGTAATTTTCTCCTTGTTCAGCCTGGTGAGTGGGACATAATTGTGCCTGACTATAGAGTCAGCTATGACTAAAGTGTTGGGTATGTTGTCATGCCTTAGGGGCTGTTGTTGGGTGGCACACTATTGTTGTGAGCTATGTGACACTTTGGTTGTGATTGGTGTTTGTTTGCGTTTCAGCTTCAGGGGTCCTTGTTGCTTGGGCAGGTTACTGTTAAGGGCCTATGCATGTGAGGGTTTAGTGTTGCTATATGAGGGTGTTGGTGGTGTGTGTTTAGAAGGGCTGTGTGTTGCTTGAGGTGTAGTGCAGGTGTTAACCTTCTCCTCTTGACTGTGTAGCACAATCTTGGGTGGAGAGAGCTTTGCTTCCAGTTTGGCTATGTAAGTGCATCTCTCACAGGTTGTAGTGTTGGGTGGTAGGAGGAGAGGGCTGTCTGTGTACATGAGGCAATTGCTGCATTGCCCCAGTATGCCCAGATTCACCAGGTGGACAGGAGAAATCATCGGAAGCTGATCCTTGGACATGCCTAGTTTGGTGCTTTTTTTTTTTTTTGTTTTCCCTTACCTTAGCAAGGTACTTTGCAATTATAGGCTGTTTAGTGCCTACAATTAATTTCTCCTTATTAACAAGGAGAGCTGAGTGCTTGTATAAGTTTAAGGCTTCCTAGTGCTTTCCAGCAGGTTTTAGAGCAAGTGCTAGTCACAGGAATGCTTAAAGGTAAGATTAAAAAAAAATGGTTTATCCTAAACACTGCAGTGTGCACTAGAGGAGTTAGATGTGTAAGTAGGTAACTTAAGTTTTACCTGTCTTAAAAGTTAAGTTTTAGTGGAGAGTCACTATTTTTAAAACAGCAAGATAGATTGAAAGGGGGTGGTCACTTTTGTATTCTGGTACTATGGAGTTAACCAGAAATTCTTTTAAAGTTTTTCTGAAACTGGTTGTGTTGTTAATGGAGCGTATCAGGAGAGGGAGTTTGTTCCAGGCAGATGAGATTGAGTAGCTATAAAGTATTTTTCAAATGGATTTATTGAGTTTGAAAATCTGCAGCAAGAGTTGGTCAGAGATGTGTAGGTCATGATTAGGAATATAGGGGGAGATAATGTTAGCTAGAGATGGACAAGCTAAGGGTTGGTGAAGGATAGAGTGGGCCAGGTGGAGCTGTGGCAGGAGGAGTTGATGTTGAAGTTTGAGCCAATTAAGTTTTTTTAAGGAGAGACAGTGGTGCAATCAATAAGGGAGACTGCAGGCAAATCTGGCTATTTTATTGTATGTGAGTTCAAGTTTAGTAGGCAGGTTCTTTTGGAGGTGGATAAATATTGAGGCAGCATATAACAGGGTGGGGACTAGGTAAGCTAAAGCAAAGGACAATTTAGATTCTGGAGTTAGGAATTTTTTGTTCATATACAGAAAACCAAGTTTTTGGTGTCTTTTTAATGCAGTTATTGATGTGGATGTCAAATTTGAGTTCATCATCTATCTAAACCCCAAGGAGTTTAGTGTGAGATTCAACTTTGATAGAAGTGTTATTTAGAGAGGAGACAGAGAAGGAGGGTTTGAGGTGTTGGAGACATTTAGGAAGGAAGAGTAGGAGTTTTTTTTGTTAGGGTTAAGCAGTAGTTGATTAGTAGTACTCCATTTTTCAACAGAGTGCAGAGATTCTTGAGTTAGGGTGAGTAGGTGAGGTAGATTATCAGATGTGGAGATGCTATTTGAGTCATCGGCATATTGTATCAGAGAGGAGTGTGGGCAGGATTGGTAGAGGTTATTGGTAAAGGTATTGAATAATTGAATAAGAGGGACTCCAGGATGGAGCCTTGTGGAACCTCAGTTTGAATGGATAGGAAAGGGGAGGTATTAGAGAGCCGTTTAACAGATTGTAGATGATCAGATAGGTAACTAGAGAACCAGCTGAGACTAGAGTTACAGAGGTTGAGATAAGCAAGTTTGGGAAGAAGGAGGTTGTGGGATACAGTGTCGAAGGATTTCGAGAGGTCAAGGAATAGACAAGACACTAGCTTGTTATTGTCAAGAGAGGTAGCTATCGAATGAGTAAAAGAGATAAGTGCAGTAGTAGTGCTGTGATGAGGTTGGAAACCATGTTGTGTGGTGATGAGGGGGTCCTGTTGAGTGAGATATGATATGAGCTGTTTATGGATACACTTCTTGGGAATTTTAGAAAGGTGGGGATAGGATAGCAATGGGTCTGAAATTAGAGGGGTAAGTGGAGTGGAGTGGATGATTTAGAGCTATTAAAATGTGGTAGCACTGAAACAAACACTGCATTGTTAAACACTTCACTCCACAGAAATATTCCAGAGACCCACTTTTGGAGTGTACTACTAGGACAAAAAATACTAAATCCAAATACACTATCACAGTGAGATAAAGGCCTGACTGTCACTCAGGTGGCCTTGCTCGATCAGGGACATGGGTGCTTACTATCAGTGATGAGGAGAGGGGAAGAAATAATGACACTCCACCTGCTCTATTCTCTGGGAGTGGGGGTGATGTCTCATTGTTATCAAAACCTTCTAATGAACATTCACATGTAAGGGTGTATGGCTAAATTACTAAGCAAAGCATCACCCCTTCACTTGCAGAAATAGTAGTTCTCTGGTCCACCTGTGTCCTCTCCTAGGGAAGTGCCTTCATCATCAGTGCAGAGAAGGCGCTGGTGATTTTGGTCAGGGGTGGTGGTTAAATAGTTAAGAGAGTATGTCTTCAATCCCAGAGAGATTCACAAGTCATATTTGAAAGAAGCTTAAGAGGGCTAGGCTGTAGCACAAGAAAACACATCAAATTCAGGACAACGTGGACTAAAAAAAAAAAAGGCAATTATAGTTTCAGTTCCAATCAGCTGCAATAAATGCAGTAACATTCAAGCTCTCTTCAGCTTCTAAGGCTTCTAAGCTCTCATCTGACGTGATGAAGGGACTTACCCAAAATATTCCTCTATTTTAAAACCTATTCATCTTCAGATATTTACCTATACTATATGTACTTTCAACATAATTTTAGTGGCTTCTGCAACAGAAAAAGTACTTATTGTTGTCAACTTACTACAACTGTGTATGGAGTGAGTAGAGCAGATAACTTTCTTTATGAAATACTGTGACATTCAGAATAATCATGCCATTTCTTTTTCTTACTTCTGGACCTGCACCCTGTTATCATAGGATGGATAATCTTCCACTAGGCTGTTCCAAATTATGGGGACATCCATCACAATGCCCTCCCCTCATCACATGTACATGTGTCCATTGCAGATATAAAGTCAGCATCTGCTTAGTAGGGAAGGGATGCAATGGGAGAATCAGAAGGAAGAGGCAGGTTTGGTTATGCATAACAACTCAGAATGGGGGCACTGGACAGTGTATGTTTCTGAACTGAGAAAGGTTCTATGCTAAAGGCAGAAGATGCTCAAACAACATCTGTGGATGTTCTGAGAAAATATGCTGATGAGCTTGAGGTGTTGAGAATTAAGTAGACAATGGTAACAAGGGATTTGGGTTTGATCAGTTAGAGAAATACCAATGTGCAACTCTGGATGAAGGTAATAAGGACAGACCATTGGTGTTGCTGCTTTTGCAGGCTGAAAGTTCTCTTAAATATACAGGGGTATTGGACAGGTAGGACATAAATATAATGGGAACTGCAGCTTCTGGAGAGGAAGTAAATCAGCACAGGACACAGAACGTTAGACATGCTGTCAGAAATGTAAATGATATACCCCGAAGAAGACAGAATGGCTTAAAATGAACAAAAGTGCATGTTTGATCAGAAGAAAAGTATCTGAGTTGTGTTTGAAAGAGGAACCAATATTCCTGCTGCGTCAACTTACTAGGAATAGTTGTTGGATACAATGAGATTTCAGCTAGAGTTACTACAACACTTTATTTGGTTATGTCCTTCTGAGACTTCTGGCTAAGTTATGTAATATGTGTCACACATTCCACTAGTTAGTCCATAACTTCTAAATGTTTGAGTAATATCTAGGCTGTCTGCAGGCATGAGGAAAGAAAGGGCTGAGCAACCATGGATCAGTTCTCCTCTCCCAAGCAGAACACACAGGGACTGAACAAGTGATAGCACTGATTCAGCTTTAATCAATGAAGATAAGTTTATGGAAAATCACTAAAGACTGAAGTCATTAAATAATGACAGACATTTGAGTTTTAGTATTCATGTCCTTCAGAACAGGAACGCTAATGCAAACTCTGCTATTCTAGCAAATTTCTAAGTTTATAAGAGCAATATTTAAAAATCTGTCCCTATTTTTGGACCTTTGTCCCCCCATTATTTTTGGCACTGTCCAGATGTCTTGTGGTAAGAGGTTGAGAGGTATAATTGGTGGGAAGTAATTGCGTGTGATTGGCTGCTGTGCAGTAAGCAGAAGTCCTTTTTTTTGCTCTTCACTGTAAGAGTTGAGGGGATGGGGGGCACGTTTGTGAGACCAGCACTAGATCACTAGAACAGAATCAGCTTGATTTTATTTATTTAGTTAATCAGTTGTTTACTTAGTTAGTTAGTTAGTTAGTTAGTTAGTTAGTTAGTTAGTTAGCTAGTTAGTTAGTTTTTAAGAAAAAGCATGTTTATTCCAGTTTTACAGTCCATAGCTACATAACTGAGCAATCCTCATGCATGGTGCTGGTGTAATTTATTCTCTGCTCTCTATTGCCTCTTTCATTCTTTTATTGACACATCGTTGTTTTAGTCACTCTCCAGCAAGCCAGAGTTACAATTTTTACATTTTCATCTTTTAATCTTGTCATTTTCCTTGTTCTTATCTGAATATGCAAACTAGAATCTAACTGATTGTTTTACTGCATAACGCTATAGTGCTATGCAGTAAAACAATCATTTTACATATTCAGATAAGCACAAGAAAAACAAGAAGCGTTGCATCCAAAGGTACAAATCCAAGGCAGTGGCACCTCAATAAGCAACTGGCCATTTTGGGCAGGTAGTTAGACAAAGGGAGCGTTTGGACCCTCATACATGTGATGGACTCTCAATGCTGATTCTCACCACCCCTGGGTAATGAATGGGTAAACTGGTTGTCACTCCGATGAAGAAAAGAATGTGCCAGAAGTCTTTGCACAAAGTAAGGAACAAATAAGTTGACTCAACCTGGTGAGAGGAGCAAATGGGTCAACATGGTGCCAAAGTAGAAGAGATGAGGGCAATGGGAAAAAAAGATTAAACTATGACTGCTACAGTGTCCACTTTGGAGACTTGGAGTTGGTAGCTCTGTTTGCTTTCATATGATCATACTATTTTGGACTGATCTGACGGTGGTCACTGATGTACACTTGAGCATCTTGTCACTGAGTGCAAGGGTCCATATTAGAATTTATTCATTCATTCACACATTCATGCAGTCATTCATTCTCTAATTACCTGATTAATCCCATTCAGGGACCCATAGAAGGGGAGCTAAACCTAATTGTGAGTCACTTGAGACTGACGCTGTAATGTGCAATCACAAATGTCTGATTTTGTTTTGTATTTAAATATTGAGATTGCCTAATTCAGTTTTCTGTAAGATACAGTGAACTTGGAGGTATTATTTTAAGTGACAGGGGTATGGAGATGCAGTCCTCCACATGGAGATATGGGGGTGACACTCTCCACAAAGGGGCTTTAGGAGTAAAAAAGCAAGTTTTAGCTGTTGCTGTTTTAATGCTTCTCAGCGTTGATCATTCACATGTCAAATTTCTGTCATGATTCCACAAAAGAGGCACTTCCTGTTTCCATACTCATTGGGCACAGGGTAGAGAAGTTAATCCTCAAAAGAACACCACTGTAACAGAATACATATACACATACTCAACTGCGCCTAGGATGTAAACCTAAGAGAAATTTAGGAGACTATTGGTTAACTTGTGTTATATGTCTATGTTGTAGGAGAAACAACAGACCACTTAGAAAAACCTATGTGAGCTTAAGACGAACATGCAGACTCCACACAAAAGGCACCCCAACCAAGGAAAGAACTGGAGAACCAAGTGTTTTGAGGTATCACTGCTAACAGCTGTGCCACAGTCCCACCTTGGATGAAACTTCAGCATTTCCATATTAGAGGTCATTAGTACTGACAAACTAAAGGTCATGGACTGTCTGATAAAAAAAAGATTTCTCTGTTTGTGTGAGTGACTGGGAAGGGGAAGGGGGAATAGCTGCTCTTAGTTGTGGATTTTTTTAAAATTCACTCCCTATTGATCATCAGCTTTCCTACCCATTAGCCCTATTTGCCTATTTGTTTTCCTTTCAGCTACCAAGAATAGAGATTGAGCTTTCCACAGAGGGACCGTCACATAGCAGATGGACAGTGTTTGCAGCCATCCCCACCCCTTGTTGTTGCCTAGCTAATTTCTTATGGGGGATGTGGAACTGTGAGATAAGCATCTCAACACCTATGGTGACAATTCCCCCCAATGTGAAGCAGAGTTCCTCCCTAACCCAGTTCAAGTACACCTTGGACAATTGGATGGGAGACCGGAAATTCATCCCTGATTTGGCACCTATGTCTCTAATGGACACAGGTAACTGTAAATGGTCCATCTCCCCGGTCCATGCTAACACTTATCAAGGATATCAGAACTTGTCAGAGATTTGGGATGCACATCTAGGCTTAAAAAGGCCCTTATGGTTGTTAGCCTAGTAAACACCTATGAACCTATGACCCTATGAACCTATGAACAAGTCTGTCTGGGGCTCCACCCTCAAGGACATGCAGTGGGTTTATATGAGTCTATGGCCATCTCTGTGGATATATACATTACATTTTCTGTAGTATATTCCCACTAACAACCTCATATACACTGCTATGACCTGTTGTATCACCAATGGCATCATGATAGCTGCATGCCTCCCTTGTATTCCCCCCAATGCCTCCCTCCCTCCTGAGAGATGTGAGTAGGCATGACTCCTTCATTCCTCTCCCAACTTTCATCAGCTCCTCCAGTGCACAGGCCTCTGTTCAAACTCTGCTAGCCTAGGTCATGTTCAGGGCTACATCTTTCTACATCACAGAGCTGACATTAGCTGAAATTTAAAGTACCTTGTGGTTTTGTTTATAAACAGTGGCAAGGGGGAGTGTGACTCTTGTAAGTGCTGATTGGACCTGTAGTGGTAAAGAAAGAGCTGAGTTCTCAGGCAAAGTTCTCAGCTTACTATTCAGTGTCCCCATTTTCATCAGTGGTCTGAGCTGAGTGTTGTAGGCATATGTACAAATGACAGAAATGAGGTTTCTCTACAAGGTTACTGGGGGTGATCTCCAGGAAAGGGTGAGGAATATGGAAACCAGGAGTGCCTCCACTAGGGTTACTGCTTCTCCAGACAGACTAGAGCCAAATGAGATGGCATGCTCATCTTATTAAGATACATGCTTGGTAGCTCCTGTTGGGCTTGTTTCAGTGATGGCACAATGGGAGGAAGACCAGCTGCAAACTTACGACACACTGGAGATATTGTGTCATTTCCTTGGCTTGGAAATCCTTCAGGAACCCCAGGACATCAGAGGCTGGGATAAGAGGAATAAGGTCTGATCCACATAGTCATAGGTTCATAGGTAGGTACTAGGCTATTGGCCCTGAGGCCTATATAAGCCTAGCTAAAAAGGTACCCTGGCTTTTGCCACCCAAGAAAATTATTTTCCTGTGCCCCTGTTGAGCAGAGCCACAGAAGTGATCTCCGGGGTGAATTTCCTATTTCCCATCCAATCATCAAGATTTTTCTTGAAGAGTGCTAATGAAGAGCGTTGTTTGATATGGTAGTTTGTTCCAGAGTATGGGGAAGTCTCTGGGACAGGAATCTATCCCTCCAGCATGTTATATTTATTGTAGTGACAAGGTTTAGGTTCCTAGAGCGTGTAGCTCAGAGGGATTGGGATTTCTTTAAGTGGAGCATGTCCAACAGCTCTGGGTTTGACATAGCTTTGTATGTTAGGCAGAGATCGCCTCTGAGTAGGCGATATGCAACGGAGTAAAGCTGGAGTTTTTTGAGACGGTCTGCATAGGGCATCTGTTTGAGGCCAGTAATCCTCTTTTTGAGGTATTTCTGTGGCCTTTCCAGTTGTTGTAGATGTCTTGTGAGGTACATACCAAAAGGGGCGTTGTACTCTATAATGGGTCTAATGAGTGACAAGTAGAGGGGAACAATGATGTCTTTTTTCCTGTATGAGAAACCTTTCGTGATGAGGTGTGCTACTTAGAAGGATTTCCTGACTACTGTGGCAATGTGATTATCAAAGGAGAGACTACTGTCCACCTGTGTCCCAAGGTCTCTTATCATACTTACGGTGTTAAGTAGACTACTGCCTATGTGGTAGTTCATGGGTACAGAGTTTTTACCAAAGGGGATGACAATGCACTTTTTGGCATTGAGCTTGAGGTCATGGCTTTGACACCAGACATTTGTCCCAGTGAAGCCCTTTTGTAGGATGTCCACATCATTAGGAGTTTCGATTATGGCTCCTAGTTTGCAGTCATCTGTGAACTTTGTTAGCCAAAGACCTTCTGTATTAGCCTGTACTTCAGAGAAGTAGATACCAAACAGGAGAGGACCCAGGACCAAACCCTGTGGTACTCCACTTGACACTGGTCTGAAGTCAGATTTGGAGTCTGCTACTTTCACAGTGTGGGTTCTGTCAGAGAGCCAGTTGGCAACCCATCTTGTGACATAGGGATTTATACCTAGTTTAGTGAGTTTATCTATAATTCCAGAGTGGGGGATGGTGTCAAAAGCCTTGATGAGATCTAGATAGGCTGTGTGAACCACCTTACGCTTGTCTATGGCTTTGGTGACTGCTTCAAAGAAGTCTATCAGGTTTAGGAGACATGATCTGCATTTTACAAACTCAAACTGGGTGGGGTCCAGAGTTTGGAGATTACCAATGTCTTTGTTTGTAAGTTCCATGATGATACGTTCCATGGCCTTGCAGATCAGGCTCGTCAGGCTAATGGGGCAGTAGTTCCCGGGGTCCGTGGTGGCTCCCCCTTTGTTGAGTGGGATAAACGTCACCGTGCACCATTCAGTGGACACAAAGCCTGAGGTGGGCCTATGATTGAACATTGGTGATTAGGTTGGGTGCTAGTTCATTCTGTAGTTCATGTAGAACGCAGCCTGGGATGTTGTCAGGTCCCATGGATGCTGTGTTCTTGGCTTTGGAGAGTGTGGCTTTTACCTGTGCAGCCGTGATTACAGGAACTTTGCATTATTCTGGTATAGAGATGGGCCCTTTAGGGGGTGGGGGGTAAAGTTAGCACTGAACCTATCTGCCAGGATGTTGGCAATATCAGTTGGTTCTGTATATTTAGTGCCATTGTGCTGTAACTCAGAGCAGATCTGAGTGTTGCCATTGAGATTCTTGACATAGCTATAGAATGCTTTGTGGTTGTCTTTAGAATCAGTGGCGATTTTGTTTTCATAACTAGCTTTGGAGGATTTTATGAGGGATCTCAGCTTCTTACTAAGGCTGACCAGGGAGTTCCTCCAATCATGGGATTTTACTCTTTTTTGCAACAGTTTCTTTCTTCTGTTGTAGAGTTTGTTTATGGCAGGGTACCAGCAGATTTGCTTCCTTTTTGGAGGATAGCATCTTGGTTCTGTTAGGGATAGCATGATCCATGCCCTCATGTAAGTGCTTATAAAGTGCATTTGTGTAGGATTCAACAGTCGTACCTCTATTGTCCATCTGCATGGGTGTCGTGAAGTTTGCCACTTCTGTCTTGAGAAGCGTGAAGTTAGCTTTGGAGAAACTTTTTACGGTGGTTTCCCAATGGGGGGTGGGGGAGGGATGTGGATGTCTAGGGTGATTAGCTTGTGGTCGGATCTGACCAACAAGGAATTGGCCTCTGGTGTGGAACACCGGTCACCAATGTTGTTAATGACCAGGTCTAGGATATTGCTGCCCCTGGTGGTGGTGTGGATATATTGATCCAAGGCATTGGAATGTATGAATTCCAGAAAACGTTGAGCAAAAGAGTTGGTACGTGAGTAGTTTTCCCAGTTAATGGTGGGGTAGTTGAAATCGCCCATTATTAGGGTGCTGGGTTGTACCCTAATATTTTCCAGTGTATCAAGAAATGAGGCATGGGAATCTTGGGGCATGGTCGGGGATCTGTAGCAAGCTACAATTTGGATTGCAGTCTTGCCCAGAGTGAATTGCATTTGGATAATCTTGGATGCATTATGCTGAGCAACTAGCCTGGAGGTGTGCATAACCTTAATGAATATGGACACGCCTCCGCCTTTAGTGTTTTGGTCCAGGTTAGGTGGCCGAAAGGTGTGGTATGAATTATAGCCTGGTAATGCAGAGGTACTCTCTGGTGCCTTGAACCAGGTCTTTGTCACTGCACAGATGTCGATGTTTTCCATTTTAAGGAGTGCCTCGAGTGAGTGCATTTTGAGGTTTAGACTTCTAGCATTGAGTAGCGTTATCCTCATATTTTGCTTGCTTGTACCTGTTACGGTGGTAAATTTGTCATTTGAACCTTGCCTAAAAGGGCACTATAGGGGTGTTAAGAGCCTTAGCCAGTATCCGGAATCCCAAGGGTGACAGGTACAGGCCATCTCTGGCAAAGCATCATGGTCTGTCGATCATGTCATCCCAGGCAGACAGATACTGGATTCCCTTAGAATGACTGACACCAGAAGCTTAGACAATTGTTGAAGTCAATCATTTTGTCTTTGTACTGTAGTATCATTCTAGGTGATGGCAGGATGCTACTCAGGGCTAAGGGTCATACCTGTCTGGGCTACAAGATCAGAGAGGTCCTCCATGTCTCTTTTCATGTAGTCCAGGGAGGTATGTCTCAGGTCATTCACACCAACATGGACAATGACAGTCATATTTGTACTTGTTGTGGAGTGAACTGTGTGTGTGCATTATGTGGTGGATCCTGGCACCCGACAGGCAGCTGACAGTAACTTTCTCCTTGCTTTGCCTGGTGAGTGGAACATCAGTGTGCCTGACTATAGAGTCACCTATGACTAGACTGTTGGGTACATTGTTTTGCCTTATGGGCTGTGGTTGAGTGGCACACTGAGTTTGTGGGCTATGTGTCATTTGAGTTGTGTTGGGGGGTGGAGGTTACTTGCATTTCTGCTTTGGAGGTCCACTGCCACAATGACTGTTTCCAGGGAAAACAAGAAATTGAAGAAAAATAAAGTTGTGTAGGCTGTGATTCTTGGATCCAGTTGACTATAAAACGTATTGATAGTCTCCAAAGATTCTAAAGTCTGGCTCAGCTGCAGCAGTCCTTATTCAGATCTAAGATTGAATTTTAACTTCTCTTGTGACAAATAGGTCTAAATAAACTCCTTGTAGTTGCTAATCTACAATGAACATTATAATCTGCACTTTAATTCCTCTCAACCATTCATTCAGTTATGTACAGTATGAGATCAGCATTAGTAATTACTTCCGTTTTACAAAGACAATGACTAATGCTATATCCTAATTAAGTGACAGTGAGTCATATACTTGTCAATAAAAATGAAGAGCTTTTCAAATGTCTGGGAAGGAGCCATTAAGTACAAATCAGTTAACCTTGCATCTGACACAGATGTAGAGGATTATGAATGGGTCACTGATAATATCCAATTTATTGTGTGTCCAAGACATGGATGCCATAAATTCACCTTGAAAGCAAAGCTCAGGAGCTGAATCTTGGTATCCATGATGAGAACACATAATTAAAGGTTATGATCAGAGACCTGATCATAATTCATCCTAGTGCATGGAGCTTTATCTGCTTCATGTACTACTAGGTACAGAAAGAAAAACACTAAGTGTTTTGCTGGCTTTCAAAGTGCACGTAAACGTAACAAGCACTGTCAGAAAGACAATGTATATAGTCATTTTATGTTTATACTCACCTTGCCATGCCTTAATGCCTTTCAACTGTCCAGATTTTCAAAGAATGTCCAGATTTTTCCCTCACAGTTTTGGTCTGTTCCACATAAAATCTTTGTTTTTTGGGCAAATCACTGAGGATTGAAGTCACTAAATGACATATATTTGAATTTCAGACTTCATATCCTTTAAAAAATACAGGCCAACACACATCTTGTTATTCTAGCTACTTTATAAGTTTATAAGAGGAAGGGTCACCTTATTGGTACAGACAGCTAGCAGAAACCAATCTGTTTTTTATTCTGCCTCCATCTTTTGCTGGTCAGTAATGACAGATTTGACAACCTAGCAAAAGACCCAGTCTTAGCAAGTTAAGCAGGGAGTACTTAACATTTGTTAAGGCTGGGTCTCACACTATAGTAGTACTTAACTGATTTGTCTTTTTCTGAATATCCGAGAATAATCACTGCACTCCATGTACTAGACAACATTAGAGTGAAAGGAGTTTAATTGTATAATATGAATAATATATACAGCAGAGTCCGTCTTATCCAGTCTCACAGGGACCGGACCTTAGGCTGGATAAACGAATGACTGGTTAATTAGAAAAAGCATACAAAATAACATGTATA